>NC_138954.1:4217500-4745000 GCF_965226115.1 Aulonocara stuartgranti
AGCAACAAGCCAGAGCCACTTGTGTCCGTCAGTGTCAAGTTTTAAAGGGGAGTTAGCAAAGCTAGCAAGCTAGGAGGCTAAGCTAATTGGCTTCGCTGGTTGTTGCAGAGGCAGCCAGAGCTGGTTAGCCGAGCAGCTAACCTGGCTAACGCGTTTAGCTTGGCCAGCAAAGGCGAAGCGATCGCTGAAAATGACTCAGGTTGACATTAGGTCTGACTAAAACACAAATAGAAACAAGAGGATGAGACTGCCCCACGGGATCTGAGCAAAGAAGTAAAAAAAAAAAAAAAACAGGGAGCTAGTCGGTGCTGGGGGCAAAGTAACTACTAACGTTAGCCTAGACGGATCGACAAAGTATGATGAGCTCGGCTAGCCTCGATCTTTTGTTTGTTGTCGGAGCATTATCCGCTGATCTGATTGGCTGAAAACAGCTCCACTCACTTCCTATGGGAATGTGAAGAAAATACACAGAATGAGCTAAAAACTATCTTATCAGTAGATTACAAGGTTAACACTGTCAGCAAGTCTTCATGATTATTGTCATCATCATTGTTTTCAGTTTTTAAGCTCTATCATTATTATTACATTTTAATTATTGATGTTTATAAACTAGATTTACACTTAATTATATGTCTTTCTTTTTAATATCCTATAACAGTGTAAGGTGAAAAATCTATATGGTCTTATTTGTGGAAGTTTTTTTTTTCTTTTATCTACCACTTACTAACTTAACCATATCCACTACTTTGGGTATAAGCCAGAATACCCAGAGAGAACCCACAAAGACACAGGGAGAACATGCAGGAGAACATACATAGAACATACAGGAGAGGCAGGAAAGGCTGGATTTGAACACAAGGTGCAGGTGCTAACCACCCTTTGAAGGCATCACTTATTTCGGTTTTAATAATATAAACAAGCATACAAGCAGCTTTTGGCAACCAAATGAAGGAAGAACTCTTGTTTAACAAAAAAGAGACTTCAAGCCAGGCTTGGGGAAGGGCAGCTATCTGTGGTGATCAAGTAGGGGGACTGATGGAAAGGAAATCCAGAAAAGAGGAGCATGGAGAGATCATAAGTGACAAAAAAAGCTACTTTCAGCTGCACCATATTCAAAAGTGGTCACCATGGCCAATTGCACTGCATGATTGATTGGGCCATGGTGGCTACCAAATACCCAGAACACCAAAGGGGGGTCTTGTCAGGACTCCTGGTTCAGTTCACCTTGCATTTCCTCATGTAATCAAACCAGGTATCTTACACTTGTTTGTCAAACATGTACACCACTCCACTACGGAACCACATGAATAAAAAACCCCAGTCCTCCAGAAACCCTACTCTATAACATTAGAAGCATTTCTCTCACTTGAAGGATTTTCAGAGAGCTTATAGAGAAGCTTGATAATAATTAATTACAGTAGTTCAGTGTGTAAGTAACATATCTATAGATGTGCCTTCTTCTAGTTTATTAACAGTGTACTGCACATTAATTGCATTTTTATTTTTGCCTGCAGTCTCACACATGTTGACAGCCAGGGGGTTATTGGTGCTAATCTTATTTAATTTGCCAATTTTTTAAATATTAATTGACATCTAATTACTACATCATATCAATGACTGTTTGCTTCATTAAAATACATTTATTTGTTTATATAGATTTTTTGTACTGTGAACGAGACTGAACCCGTATTACTTTATAAAAGATGTTTTATTAAATTCTTGTTAACATGAAGAAGTTTATTAAATCAAATTGCTCTTATGTTCAGTTTACATCTCTGTATTTCTATTTTTGCTAGACTGTAAACAGTGATGCCCCGGTGATACATATTGGTAGCCTCACTGGGCAGAAGTTAAACATAATTACAGCACATGTAACTTGCACACAGTAACTGAATGCAACATGTAGTCGATTGCACAGGTAATAAAAGTGGAGTAAAGGTTGATACTAATGATTCTACGTTTAGGGTATAAACGTATAAACAAAAAGTTCAAAATCTTGATTAAGGTCGGAGTGAGTTGCATTTTTTACCAAATCCCTTTCACCAACCCCGGCCTCCACTAGGTACAAGTGTCTTTTCCTTCTCTGAAAAAATATTAGCACTTTCTTCAGAGTTTACTGTGCTTCATGTAGTAACTAACTGTTAAATAAACACGAATTTAATGTGCAATGTGTACTATGAATTTATCAGGTAAATTTAAAGACGACCTCTTACCATTTGCGTTGCTATTTTGCAGTGTTTTCCTGTTGTGAGAAAATGTTATGGGCTAATCAGGGAGGTGGTTGGAATGGATGGTGGCTGTACAAATACAGGCCAGAGACAGTGAGGGGTAATTATGTAGCCGATGTTTAAGGAAAGGTGGTTTTTAAATTTAGTGTTAATAAAGTTGTATCTTATGATTAATGTGGACTTTTTATGTAATAATTTTTCCCTAAACTTGTATTTTTTAAAGGGCCTATAAACATTACAGTACATAGTATTTAGCATCAGAGTTTTGAACTTTAAACTGACATGCAGCTAATCAAATTACCTATTAATTAACAGAGAATATTTTTGTCTGGGGCCTCTCTGTGTAGTTCAGCACTAATCCAGCCCTGTTAGTTGATATTTTAATAGTTAAATTAAAGGAAACCAGCTCAGTCAAAACACACACAGACAGAAAGTAAAACAAAAGCTTGGCAATAATACATAATTCATGCCTGCCCGTGAACTAAAAACAGTTGTTTTAAAGATCGTGTTTTGTCTTGTTTGTGTTTCCAGCAGCTCTGATCACTGTTATAAACGAAAAGGGTTTTTTTGTTTTGTTTTGTTTTGTTTTGTTTGGCTCACATGGTCTGTGAATGTCCCTCGCGCCAACATGTGGGAATGTTCGTTGCATCACTAAAAAGGAATCTGAAATGATGTTACGCTCCCTGTAGGGAAGCAGTTGCTCACATTCACATCCCCTGGAAAACACACACATTAGGCCTTGGCTGTTTATCATCAGCAAGACGTGTGCTGTAGAAGCAGAATGGGTACAAATTGTGCTGGGAACAGCTCCTCAGTGTCTTAAACAAATGAATGAATAAATAATAGTGCAACAGAAATGAAAGCTCGGATTTGAAACCATTGGTGGAAAATGTATTCATCTATAAACTGAAGCTCTTTATTCTATCCTAATAATTTTTTTTAGAGAGGGATATTTTCTGTTCTCATCTTATATTCAGCAGCTCAAACACGAAAAGGCTAATGACACATCAATGCAGTATAAACCAGGATCATAGCAAAATAAGCTATAAAAACAGTTTGTACAAGCAAAGTATTTTAAATCAACAGCAACCTTTTACAGAAATAATGATTTTCACACATTGAGAATCTCTGGTTGGTGTGTCCTTTTGAACGATATTAAACCAGGAAGTGAAACTGATTAAGAGTCTCTTTTCCAGAATTCACCAGAACCCCCGAAAGTAAAAACAAAACTCCACACAGAAGGGCTCTGGTGGGATTGACCCTCTTCCTTCTTCTTCTACTGAGCCACAGCAAGGCTTAGCTTCAGTGCTTTTTTTATAATTTAATTCTGTATTTATCCATTACAATATTCCATATTGATCACATTTTAGTTTGTACTGATTTTACATGAAAAAGTTCTGGGTGTTGCAAAATAAAGAGGAATAAAACTGACAGAAAATAAAGAATAAAAGTTTCTAAAAAGCAATTCAGAGCAGAATAATCAAATAAAGTGGTATTTAAAGCTCGCTTTCTAACCAATGGTGACGCTGTAGAGCGATGTAATAAAGCCCCTGTTTTTATGCATATATATACGTCACAATATGCTGTTTATGCTTCTCCACTAATCACATGAATTAAAACGCATAATTAAAATTTATGATTTTGTAGAAGTTAACACACTCACTTGATATGTGGAAGGTTGCTGGTTCAATTCCAGCTGCAGGCACCCTTTGGAGTTGTGACAGGAATGCCACCTGGTGCCAAATCCACCTGTTCAACTGCTTATGCAAATATCTAATTAACCAATCGTTCAGCTCAACAGATTTAAACTTTAACATGTGGTCAAGACAACGTCTGATTGACAATACTGCAACATTCAGATGAGAAGGTCAGAATTTGGTGTAAACAACTGGATAAGTAGAAGAAAATGGATGGATGGAACATAATAACATGGATGCCTTATCAACGGTTCAGGGAGAACTGTTGATACAAGAACCAGGAGATTCTCATCATGCGGCAACGGCATGATGCCATCATGTCAATATGGACTAAAATCTGTGAGAAGAAGTTCCAACATCTTGCTCAGTTTATGCCAAGGTAGATCTGAAGACAAAAACTAGTCTAACCCAGTACAAGATAAAATAATGAGTAATTTGGTAGTCAATTTGGCACCTTTTAAAAGGTTTGTATTTGTATTATTATATTAAGGTAAAACAAAAAATGCCATCAGAGGTTAAAGACTATTTTAATAAGCCACAAACGATAGCAGTACAATGTTATTCATCTCATACTCATTTATCAGCTTGTGTTTGACTTTGCTCTCTCAGTCAGTTATCTCTCCAGACGTCTCCGCTCCAGACAATAGCAAGTAAGCATGAAAACATGACTGTTAATTTGACTTTCAAACTTACAGTGTAAACACTGCTGTTACATTTGCACCAAAATCTTAAACAACAATCTGAGCTGGTCTGAAGCAGATTCTAACTGTTTTAATTGACAGAGATGTTCTGTCAGTTATCAGTCACTCCATTAGCTGACATCTTTTTGCAAGGATTAACAGCCTGAATAAAGACACTGGAAATAAAGACTTTTGCAAGGACAGGACATCCAGCAAAACCTCAGCAGTGAAGGTGGATGTTGGGGTGGATGGTCACAGCACCCTCTGGTGGCTCAGACTAATAATACAGTACTCTGTGAATAGACGTTAACAGCAGAGATCCCACGTCTTTAAAAAAAACCCCACTAGCTTAATGTTTGACTAATTATATCAGCTAGATCCTGCTTTTCCCTCCAATGTTAGTTATCAGCAAACATTATTATTATTATGCCTCCTTTTATTCTATTTGAGGGAATTAATCATTTTAGCTGGCAGGGCTTTAATCGGAACAAAATGATTTGTCCCTCTGACACAAGCAATGAGTGTGTTTAAGATCAAATCTAAGATCTCAGAGACAACGTTTAAGAGCTCTGCTGCTGATCTGCAGGTTGCATATTATATCTCTATTAAAGGTACCTATTGTGTTTTTCTCATGTTCTTTCAGATATGTACTGCTACACTGGCAGATGCTCGTGCCTAAACATGGCCAAATTTTCAAATGATGATGTTAGTCATGTGAAAGTAATCCCAATCAGCCAAAAGTTCAGCCTGATCTAAATACTCTGTCAGTTTTATTTTTAATCTTCACTCTGCACGATGACAGGATAGCTCTGATATGATCATCTCAGGTGCACAGCTCTGGCTGTGACCACAGGAGCTGCACCCACCTGTGGTTCAAACCTTATGTTTGCCACTCGTGGCACTCGGAAGAAAGCTTGTTGGTTACTAGCTAACCTGATGTATCAGGGAATAGGTTAAAGAGGACACCATGTATGTAAATCAGCCACACCAATGTGGAGATGAGAACAGTCTGTACATTCCTTTAGATTTTGAACTATAACATCATAATGCATTACATTAAACAGTGACTTCAGAAGTAGTGTTTTAGTCGAAGCTATCTGACATTTTGAGCTTTATTAGGTAAGTAAATTATCAGCCTAAAAACTGCACAAATTAAGATGTATGAGCTCCACCTTTATGCCATTCAAATAACAGTTCACATGGTTAGCTACACAGTAACATCCCCATTAGTCAATTCTGGAGATCTATTGTCAAGCATGTTCAAAGCAAAGCATTGCCTGTTCATTTGGTTGCATTATGATGGTAAGCAGTCCCAGAACTCATGGCAGATACACTGGCAGAACCCATAGACCATGATCACGATGAGGCTGGCAGGAACCAGGCTCACCAGAAGCACCCCAAGTGTTGTCCTCTGCATTATGAGCAGGTAAACCCCCATAGGCAGGGAGCTAAAGTACAAGAGCCCCAGGACCCATACCAATGCCCGGGCTGAAGTCTGGCACAGGAGGGCTGCACAGTTCCACACTGTCCACCTCTCTGCGATGGATGCCATAGAGTCCTGACTGGATGAGTGGTAGTCCTGGTTTGACAGGTGAGAGCCATGTATCTGCTGGTAGGGATGGATGTCTTGGGTGGATATGGATGCGGGCGGAGGCTCCATGATAGTAATGACCACAAAATTAGGGGAGCTGCGGATGGTGGAGTAAGGGGTAGAGGAAGATGTGGAGGAGGAAGTAGATATCACAGGTGAATTGCTGCTCATCAGTGAGCTCAGGCGCATGGGGCTTAGGAGCAGCTCCGTAGTTGCCTCCTGGTGGAACTGCCGGTTTCTCTGATTCCTGTTTTGGAGGGCCAGTGTTGCCACCAGGTTGCAGTCATCTGGCAGGTTGCTCACAGCATCTCCTGGCAGTCTAGTGAGATAGCGACAAAACGGACACACCAAGGCATTGGGAGGCGACTCACCCAAATCCAGGATCTTAATGAGACATTTGGAGCAGAGACGGTGGCAGCACTCAAGCACCTTAGGCCTTCGACTCCCCAGGTTGTAGGCGCAGTAGCAGATCTTACACTCCATCTCTTCAGTGCCCAGCATGTCCACAAAGCTAGAACCTCCAACACCACCACCACTATCCTCGGGGTTTTGCATCTCTAGCATCATCCTGTGCTCAAACTTTATCCAACTCTAAGATCAAACGCAAAATCCAACCAAAAGCTCAAGTCCAAGCTCAGCACCGGTACTTTTCCCATAGATGGAGACACTGATGAAGGTCCTCTTCACTGAAGATCTAGGCTTCATTGCAACTGTCTCCTAAAATGTGTGTGTGTGTGTTTCAATGTGAAGCGAGAAGAGAGACATGTGAGAAGGTGAAGCCCCTCGCAGGATTTGGCCTCTGGCGGTTGCTTGGCTCCAAGCAGTTGGGTTGACCGTGCTTCATTTGGAGTAAAAAGCCTTTCATGAGCCGCACAAAAAAGGGGGGAGAAGGGTGAGAGAGACACTGAGAGAAAGACCTAAAGAGAGAGAGAGAGTGAGAGACAGAGAGAGGGAGGGAGACACATAACTGTTAACACAGCAAACAGAGGCGAAAGGACAACAAAGCAGAGCCTGTACAAACCAGAGCTGGAATTTTCGAGTCTGATCTTTTGTTGCTCCATGAAATTCAGCCCAATTAGTGACTGATGCACGCACACACACACACACACACACACACACACACACACACACACACACACACACACACACACACACACACACACACTACTGTATTCATGACTTCCGTGACTTACCTTCATACCACACTTGCTGTAGACTTAACCATTAGTTGCCTACACACATGCCAACCTGAAATCATGTCCTCACCTTTAATAATTTACGTAGCATGGATTACATTTTTGTCTCTGGGAGGAAGACACACCCTCATAATGTGGCATTGTAAACACGCAGCATGGATAAAACCCAGGTAACACACACAAACAGACAACAACTGCAGCTCCCTGTTAATGGTCTGCAAAAATAAGTGTGCATGAAAAGTTGAATGAGTTTCTATATAAATAACTTTATCTGTGTTGTACAACACTTTGGTCAGCCATAATGCTATATAAATAAACTATGGTATGTTATGACCCATCCGGGAGGGGCTCAGAGTAAGGTTCGGGCATCTGACAAGGATGCCCCCTGGGCGCCTCCTGGGTGAGGTGTAGACCCAGGACACGCTGGAGAGATTATATCTCTCGGCTGGCCTGGGAACGCCTTGGTGTTCCCCCGGATAAGCTGGAGGAGCTGGCTGGGGAGAGGGAGGTCTGGGCTTCTCTGCTTAGGCTGCTGCCCCCGCGACCCGACCCCGGATAAAGCGGATGAAGATGGATGGATGGATGTTATGGTGTGTGTGTTTGTGAGCATGTGTGTAAATATGCAAAATTATGTGTCCACGTAAAAACAGAAATGTGTTTTCTCATCCATCCCTAGAGAAATGCCTGGTTCTTCTAAATCCACGGTGATAATTCTAAACAGGTAAATAACTTCTATCTTTATGAGTGTCGCCATGTGTATAACGACACTCCTGTCTCAGAAACAAAGATCCTGTGGAGGTGGGGGTGGATGATGGGGTCAGCAACATTACAAGTCCTGTTTCACATCTAGTAGCCGACATGGTTTTATCTTTTTTTAAACAATCTTTCACAATCCTTCTGGCGCTACCTAAATCTACACACATCTGAGTCAAATTCATATGTAATACCATGCATAATGTTACAAAATGAGAACCTGTGTTTTCATTTAGTATTTCCTGTATTAGTGTCCATTTATCAGGTTAGATGGGTGCAGATGGTTGTTTCAGCTAACGTTTCTGCATGAAATCTTATGGATTATCTTTTTATTTGTAAGAATGCTGCTGTTTTCTGAAACAGTTAGCTAGTAACGCACAAAATCAGCCATTTGGGTTCCATCGCGGTTACAGCAAATTTAAATCCCACGATCCAGTTTTCATTAGCTGAAATTCACAGTCAACAGTTTGAAACAACAAAGAAAAGAGAATGTCTTACCATGAAGGACACCTATGATTTGAGACCAGGCCCGCTGATGCAAATATGTGTCAGAATTGGTGAACTGGTGTGGACTGAAGGAGTGGACCCAGCAGTGGAAAGTGGAGCAGGTCCATGTTGGAGATCCTGGTTTGGCAGTGAGCTCTGATCTTGATTTATGGCCAGAACAGCACAGGCAGCAGAGCAAAATGGGTCAACGTCTCTTTGTAGATGTGAGCTTTCCTTGTTAAGATGGGCTCATTCCGTCGAGTGTGGCAGGTAGCCCAGTCTGCCATCTCTCACGCAGTGTCATTTAGCTGTTGTTCTGTTTGCCACCTTAATTACGAAACTAAGAAAACTAATGATAAGTGCCCAATAAAAGTCACAATCGTCTCACACAGTAATTTCAAAGACTAAACTGGTTTTGTGGTTTCAGGGCTGGATTTACCCTGCAATAGCAAACTGGCACATGCAAAGGGAAACGTTTGTCACAAAGATTATGGAAACTTTGATATTGGTCATTATAATAAGCACAGTACTGTGCAAAAGTCTTGAACCAAGTCATGTGTCAGGTCTTTGCTGGATTTCTTTCCTGTTTTTTAAGGAAATTATTTTGCGATACTTTTTCTGCAGAATCAGCTGAAGAAACAAATCATATGGTTCTGCAACAAGCTGATGGTACAAAGCTTGGTGTCTGAAGCTTATTGTCATCCCCTGAGTTAGATGGATTTTTTTTTGTAAGTTCAGTTTGCAAACAAACAAAAAGATGCATTTCTTTGAAAATTGTCAGGTACAAGGATGCTGGAAGGAATGAAAAAGGAACCAGTGTAAAAACCAAAACAACCTGCTCTGTAGCTTTTGACAGCTCTGAAGCACTTGCAACATTTTGTACCTCAATGTTAAAATATAATATGTTTTTTTTTGTTTTGTTTTTTCTTTTACTTAAAGTTGCGTCCATCTCACCTCTGGGTCCACAGCAGCTTAGAATCTCAGCTAGCCAAACATGATTGTTGATCTGTGGGAGGAAACTCAAACACAGGCTGTCCAGTAACAATAACATGAATCACTTGTAGTGACATTTATCTTATTTCTGTACTGTTTTATTGCACAGTTCATAGAAGTTCATTTTAAAGCTCAACCAAGTGATTTTTTTTTACCACTAGTGGGCAGAAAAACAAACATGAGCCACCAAGCTGTTCAAGCTAATTTCTTAGAAACCAGGCATGTTTAAAGTTTGGGCATAAACAGATCTGTTCATAGTATGGGTCTCTGATGAATGCAAGTTAAATATTGACTTTCTGTTTCTCTTTCAGGATGGGTGGAGGCCAGCATCAAGCAGCTATTCTTCAGTCTTTTAACTTTGGCAGCTGAGAAACATCTGATTCCATTTTATTTAGTGCAGTTAACATAGGTGTAGTTACATGTGCAGTATATAGTAGTAATTCCGTCATTTACACACAAAGGCTATATAATGATAACAATAAAACACAAACAAAAGACGTTACACTCCAATAAATGTACACACACGAACACACACACCTGACGTCACCAACCTGAACGACAACAACACAAGTTGAGACAATTATACAGGAAGCATGATGATTGTGTCTTTCAAAATAAAGGCAGAAAAAATAAGACAAAAAGAAATGCAAATAATTTTAATGATTGCTTAATTACAACTATAAGAAGCTAGAACCTAGGTTTCAAATATAAAGTTACCACACTTTGGTTAGAATAAGAAAAATTAATACAAATGATAGAAAATTGTTGTACATTTAATTTCTTTCTTTTAATTTCACCCCTTGCATGCACTGTTCCAGAGCAGCACTACTTTTACTCAAACACAGCACTTAAGCACACTTTTGAGTTACTTATATTTTCATTTTATTTTCTTTAAAAAATAACTTTCATGCTACTTATTAATTGGTTATCATATGTTTTGTTACTGCATTTGTTTCACTTATGTATCTTTGCTCTGTGAATAATAATGTAAACTATATATTCCTGAGATAAAAAGTAATTTAATAAGACTGTATGATTTAAACGCATTAGTTTTAATTGCAAAAAGAACATTTAGACTATTTTCAAAAAGTGAACGCGTTATGAGACACTTATTTTGAAACCTCAGAATCGGAAATAGCTCAGTAAAGTCTCCGCTTTGCTTAACACCCAGCTCTGCTGAAGGAGCGGAGGGGCAGAGCGGAGGGACCCCGGTCGTTTTTCAATGCTGGGGAGCCGGGAAGCAGGACCCGCCGGAGGTGGGCAGGTGGCCGCGGCCGGCGGACCGCCAAGCCGGGATCAGGAGACCCTTCCCGGCCGCGCAGGGTGTCGCCTCACCGGCCTGGTCAGCTGGAGGCGGAGACCATGCAGGACTTCAGCCCTGTTTGCTGCAGCCAACGCGATGTTCGGGTAGGCATCATGACGCAGGGATATCTCACAGCACTGAGCTCCTGTTAATAAAAATAAATAAATAATAATAATAATTATGACTTTAAGTTAAATATTAAATATACTGTTAAAAAATCATGACATCCTAGTAATTCCACATTAAAGGCGTAATTATTTCAACTTTAGTCCTTTCTTTCTATTATATCTTTTAAATCATTTGACGTTGTTACTTTTAAATTCATCTATACTTCACACACTAATAATAATAATGATGATCTTTAAAAAGGGGTTGTAAATACTCAGCTGCCACTGTTTTCTGTATTTTTCTGTATGTTTCTTATATTTTTCTGTATGTAATGTCTGTATCAGGGACATTGTCAAAACAAACCGCTACCACCATGAGCAAAAAAACAAACAAATCACAATAATTTGGGACTTCATGAGACAAAATTCGTCAAGTTTATGTTTGTTTGTCTGTTTAAACAAATTTCACTTTTCTCATTCTGTTACAATATATTGTTTGAAATGTATTTTATGGCCTAAAAATAAGAGTTACATTTATAATTAGTCAACAGTAAAAGCACTTAAAAACATTTAAAACCCCAAATAGTGTTCATTTAATTTTGTTTGTA
This sequence comes from Aulonocara stuartgranti, assembly GCF_965226115.1. Taxonomy (NCBI): domain Eukaryota; kingdom Metazoa; phylum Chordata; class Actinopteri; order Cichliformes; family Cichlidae; genus Aulonocara; species Aulonocara stuartgranti. The sequence goes on from NC_138954.1 coordinate 4,229,143, forward strand.
TTAGTATTTTTATATATTCCAGCATTGCTATATTACTGCTGCAGTGGTTAATGTACTGAAAGAGGAAAAGCATAGATTGCTGTTATAAAGTCTTCGTTACACAGATCTGTTATAATTCTGCATCCTGACTTTTTGAGTAAGGAAAGCAGAAAAGCTCAAAATTCTGACACAGGGTCATTTTTTCATTATAGCAAAAGAATATGAGAATATTTTAGCTCCACAATAGATGGTGAGTTTTTTTTTTACATCCACGGATGTAAAATTATGTATCCAAAATCAAAATATAAAGCTTTATCATCTTGTATAAACAGCTCCACAAAAATAAACATCGATCTGCTAAAACTTCCACAGAGTTAAACTGTGGAGTGCATCACAACAACCTGAGTGAGCTGCTGTGAGTGAAACTTTTGTTCTGTTTCCCTGCAGGTTTGTGGCCTTTGACTCGTTTCGGGCCTACACCCTCCTGGCTTTCCTCCTGGCCCTGCTGGTCATCACGGTCACCACCCGAGATGTAATTCGGTCCAGATCCGCAGGTAACCCCCAAATGATCAGTCGATTAAAGAGAAGAATAACTAGTAAGGAACTGCCTTGCCTTAATCTCATAACTCTGGATCTTCAGTCATAACTGCCCCGAAACCCATTTAAATACAAATACTGACACCGATAAAAGACCAACTGACACTAAAGTGTTTGTCAAAGTGCACAAGGTGTGTAAAGGTGCTTTACAAAAAGTTGCTTGAAATCAGTTTAAACACTTTTGAGTGATGACTTTGTGTCCCAGGAGTCTGTGTATTGTGTGACAGAGACATCAAGTGATGCTGAAGTAGGGCCAGGCTGTAGTCTTGTGTAATGTCACTGTGAACCAAAAGCTGGTGCAGGCTGCAGCGTCGCATCCAGTGTTTGAGAAAATGGACAGATTATTGTCAGGACCACTTTTGCTGCAGATGTAGTAATAGCATTATAATGTATGCGGGGCCTTTGTGGGAGTAATCAACCCCTGGTAATTAAAAAGACGACAGACACTCAGATTAGAAGATGTAAAAAAATAAATACCCTAAATATAGAAAAGAATGAATGATCTATTACAACCAAAACTGTAAAGGTGGAACCCAAGTACAGAGATCTTAATAGTGTGTAAAGGAGGTTGAAGCTGGTTTTAGTGGGATAAGCAGACTGGCGGGCAGCTGGGTGATGTTCCTGAAGAAGAAAAAATGGAGAAAGCTTTGTGATAAGAAACATTAGAGCAGATTTACTACAAGCAAGTTCTAATTTGGTGTTCAAAGTGCTATTACTGAGGTAGAAACTGCATTGTGGCGAGGAATGGTTGGAGAAAACGTTAACACAGTGGATGGAAGGCAGATGAACAGGTTGGGTGGGGCTGATTGTTGGCAGGTGTGCAGGATGAGCAGAGCTGGGAGCCAGGAATAAGGGAGACCTCGCCCACACCCATCCACAACAAAAACACAGACAGACAGACAAACAAGGGTGGGAGGCACCAAACAAATACAAGACAGAGAAAAAAGGAAGCACCAGGGAGTGTTTAAGGGGAGGATTGTGATGTGGCTGTAGCACAAACCCTATAAACTAACAGAGCTGTTGACAAGAATATAAAACATTTACAAAAAGATGCATCGAATGAACGAGGAGCTCAGATGTTAAAAAGGCTTTTATATATTATTTAGATGTATTTGATATTTATGAGCGTAATGGATATATGGGATGTGGATACTGTCTGTGGTTTTGAAATTATTGGTAAATGTTTGGTCTATTATGTTGAAATGTCAACAGCATTTTTATTACTATAATTTATTTATTGGTGATTTCTTTATTTATATTTATATTTCAGGGACTGCGGACGAAAAATAGCTAACAGCTAAATCTGATACAGTGGATCTTTTTTATTAGTAGATAAATGTTTTTTCCATCCCTGACAAATGAAGAGGAAAATTAAAATGAAATAAATAAGCCGTTCAGCTTAAACCCAAGATGTTCCCTCACCAGAGTTATAAATGGCTGCTTTGAAACCAAACAAATCTATTTGGTTCGGATGTTTACGTGATTTCAGCTTCATCCTGGCTTATTAGCCCGATGAGTAAGGATGAGGCATCATCTTTCATGGCGGATGGTGACTCATCAGCCTGACTGTTGCTCACAATTACACTTTGAACACATTGGACTCCTGATGTCAGCAGTTATTTAAGTTTAATGTTATCAGTATAGTTTTCTCTTTGTAGAAAACTTTCATTATCATCACCTAACACTTCTGTTAAAGAAAACTGTTTTTGCATACTTCACGTCATTAAGTATAATTTCATAACATCACAGTAATCATTAGCACTATATCAACACTCAATAAAAAATGGTAAACGACCTGCATTTGTATAGCGCTTTACTCAGTCCCTAAGGACCCCAAAGCGCTTTACACTACATTCAGTCATTCACCCACTGTTGATAGCAAGCTACGTTGTAGCCACAGCTGCCCTGGGGCGCACTGACAGGACACTGGCGCCACCGGGCCCTCTGACCACCATCAGTGGGCAAACATGGGGTTAGAGCTTGCCCAGGGATTTTTGGCATGCAGCCAGGATCGAACCACCGACCTTCTGATTAGTGGCTGACCTGCTCTGCCACCTGAGCTACAGCCACCCCATAGAAAAAACGATTATATCTAATTAACCTGTGGTTGGAAACATGAAAAGGGTCTTTGTTAAGCATTTATTTCATCTACAAATTATGTTTCTTTTAACATTATTTTATTACATGGTTGTTATATTACATTTAGAGCCCAATCATAGCTTGTGGTAACTACATTACAGTTTGCTCCTGCCATTTTATCATTGTTTCCATCCATTCATTTTCTACCACCTATCCGGGTTTAGGGGATATTCTTACCGTCACCACCAACAGCTCGATAGGTGAGGGCAGGAATGTAGATCATCCAATAAATCAATAGCTAAGCCTTCAGGCTCAGCTCTCTCTTTGCCACAGTTTCTGCAGTGGGTGTGAGCGCGTGAGTGCTGATGAATAACACATCTGTGGTTCTTTTTCACAGGAGCCCAGTTATGGCACAGCATGACAACAAGGTAAGACACTTAAGTGCAGGTGATTGTGATGTGCAGGTTTGTTAATAATGTGTGTTTGGTGAACATTACAATGGGAGTGTTTGGATTTTAAAACATATCAGAGAGGCAGAGCTGCTCTGAAGGAAGAAATCTTCATATTCGTGAAGATGCTATTGCGGCATTCATTGTTTCCTGAACCTGAAGGCATCCATAGGACAGTGAAGTTAATTTAAACAAAGAAATCAAGAACAAACATGTCTGCATCAAGCTTCTGCTCAAACCACATCTGATCTTAGATTTAAATTATGTCTGACACAACTTGTTTTTCACAAACTGAAAGGTGAAGAGGATCTTGGCTGAAAAACAAAAAGTTGGTCAGCTTAAATTGTTGATATCACACGAAGGAAAGTTTAATTGGATGTTTGTGACTCCTGAAATCAAGTTGATGTAATCAGCTTCAGTAATCAGACGTCTTACTCTGTTGTTCAACTGAAGAAAGAATCGACTGGCAGCAGTGTGGTGGCGTTACACAGTGTTGCTTCATGAATCACCTCTAGCTATGATCTCTTTTTGAGTTTGGACATATGCACAATATTATGCCAGAGACTGAGGTTCAATTAAAACTGAACCTGTAATACTTTTAGCACCAAGAGATAAATAAAGTCCCAAAATCCAAAACATTTACCGAACAGAGCCAGGAAATATAAATACCAGGGATAACTAGGAATGTAATTCTCTGGGAACACAGAGCAACGAGACATAACAATGTAGGCAATGTGACAAAGGACAGAGGGACGACTGAGACAGTACAGACAGGTAACGAGGGAAATGAAAAAAGGTGGAGAACACAGTTGAAGAAAACATAACAAGACAGAGGGAACACAGAGAACAACGAATACCAAAATAAAACAGGAAGTAACAGAATGGGGAAACAAGATTGTTATTGTCTTTCTTTGTCTCGTGACAAGTTAAAGAGGTTAGACTGGAACAGAATAGGGAGCAAAAGGGAACTAAATACAACTGAAAAGTTGTAAATACAACTGAAAATATTGAAAATTAAACCACAGAGAACCCTGTCGAAGTAGAACATAAACAAGACTTATAAACATAAGTGAATAAAAACTCTATCAATATTAAACTAAACACTCACTAATATTACAAAAAAATAGGAAACAAAGCTCATAGTGGATTCTCAAAAACAAAAATTCAATTCACTTTTATTCATATGGTGTTAATTTACAACAAACGCCTCGAGGTGCATTATTCTGTAATATTAGAAAGAATCCCCAAATGTCACATGACTCCCAATGAGACAAGTACTTGGCAATGGTGGGAAGGAAAACTTAATTTTAAGAGGAAGAAACCTGGTTATGGAATCATCAGTTCACAAGAAATTCAAAACTCAGGGACCACGACAAATATATCCTTCATTAAAACTACATGAGCCCATTGCTCTGTTTTCTTAAAACCTGAATATGGTGGTGTGTTGCTGACTATTTGCAGCAGATTAAGCCAAGTAATACAACACAAACACAAACAATCTTTTAGGGAAATGATTTCAGTCTCTGGGGTGTGAAGGAGTTAAAGCCTGCAGTCACAGTTACAGAAATGTCACACCAGCCCTTTCTGCTAATTTGCTGCTGTCACACGTTCCTGTGCAAATATCATGCACTAATCAGTAACCAGGATACAAGTGTTTATCATGTATACAGGAACCTGTAGCAGCAGGTTTCTCTGCAGACGTAATTTCCTGGATATAACCAGGATAAACCTCACAAGCAGCATGACCATGTAAACACACTCCATGAACTCAGTTATTTTTTACAGATACAAAATCACACAGGAGCTTTGGGCTGACGATGCATTGTTCTATACTGCTACTCATTAAATGTTTCAGCATGTTTCAGTAATTATTCATAGGTTGTATTTGAAAAAAATGAGTTGTGTTGAGAAGCTTCAAGCTGAGTGTTCACTGTCAACATCCCGGCCTTTTCAGACCAGCCCTCAGTGGCTCTGATTGTGAAATACTCATAACTTCATTAGTCACCTCATCATGAATGGAGATTTAAGACATCCATGCTTCATATACTGAAACCTAGAAAAAGTCTGTGTGACCACAAAGGACAAGGTGGCGTTTTGATATAGATGAAGTTTCTTTTCTTTTCAGTCATTTTATTTCACATATTAGATGGGTTGCTGTAGTAGATCTTTACCAAAACACTTAAAATCATCCAGCTTTTGCAGAATTTGAATTTTCATAACTTTTGAGTTGTCTTTCATATTAATCGGCACCTGGCAGTGATTGAAACCTTCATTCCAAAGGTTTTTAAATTGTTGCCTCTGGTGGGTTACTTCTGCAGCTACCCCTGCTTTCACAGATGCACTGCAGCCTTGACTTTTCTGAATGTCACCCAACAGAGGTCCATGTGACAATGCAAAACTCCAAAACAGTCAGACTGGACACTGGCTGTCCTTCAACTTCCCAGATTGCTACTGCAGCTAATGTTTTGGTGGATTAACGCTAAAAGTTGATCAACTGTGTCGTGCTTCCTGCATCATTCAGTTGTTTGTAGTTTGAAGGTGATTTTTTCTTAGTTAAAAGGTCAAAGATAAAGGACAAAATCCAAGGAAAGGAACAGTTACAACATCCAAGGTGCATTTAAATAATGAGTTTAAAGACGATTAAGTGCGTTATTAAAGCTGAGCCAAGGCTAAAACTTAAGCTTGTGAAAAAACAAACAAAAAACAGGTTATATAATGTTCTGCTTAAATAACGTCAGATTCTGAGTCAATTTATACCTCTGAAATGCTTCTTATACATGTCTGCATGTGCTGAGGATATTTCAGAGGCATTTGCATTTAAAAATGGTAAAACACGATTTGTCAGAAGCAAAGCAGATGCACATTTAAAACGGGAACGTGTTTTATTTGTTACTCTCTAAAAGCTTCTTGGCGCTCATGGTTTGGATGAGCAGTTCAGCTCTGCCGATGTGCAGTGATTCTAAAACAACTTCTCTGCCTTAAATTTGAATCATCTCTTGTAAATATACTGGAAGGTTTCGTAACACAGAGTATATAAAGACGTGTAGCTTCTCATACTGTATCATGCATGACTGAGTCCTCTGCGAGAGCCGGGTCTCGTCCTGACTCTCAGCTGCAGCCCTGCAGAGCTGATTGCTCACATATGACTGTCTAATTTAATCCCCCTGCTAATATCGCCTGTGTGTGTCAGACTAAACTGTGTGATTTGTCTAACAGTGAAACCTACAGTTTCACTTCATGCGCGTATCTTGTGATGCATGACTCAAATGCCTACTTAATTAGCAGATTAGTTGATCAACAGAAAGTAAATATATGGAATGAATTTGGTTCTTTTTGAAAGACAGGACATGCAGCTGGAAGGTCAAGTCAAGTCAAGTCAAGTTTATTTATAGAGCACATTTAAAAACAACCAAGGCTGACCAAAGTGCTGTACAGTAAATACAGATAAAAATACAATAGAACACAATTTCGTAAAACACCTCGCTGATCAAAATAAAAAATAAATAAACAAATAAATTAAACCTTTCTAAAAGCCAATGAAAAGAGGTGAGTTTTAAGAGCAGTTTTAAAAGTTTCTAGGCTTTTGGAGAATCTGACGTGTATCAGAAGGTATCAGATTAAACTGTAATTAACCATTACTATAATCTGTATGTCCTGGGGTATGCCTTTACTATGAACAGAGCTGCATTCACGATCTGAAACCTCCCTCTAACTGCAAGCTTGTGACTGGCTGCTTAGTGTTGATACTTAGATAATCAGAGATGCCTAAACAGATTAATAGCAAGCACGAGCTGATATCATGTCGATGTTGTTCCTGGATCAACAAAGCTAATGTTGGTCCAGGTTGGACATCACAAGTGACCAATGAGATTGTAGTGATGTAATAGTTTTGCCACGTGGAAACAAATTCACACCACACACCAAATCGTAAACCTGAGGCTGTAACCCTGACCGCGATCACACCCTGTTCTCCAACCCTAACCCTGACCCTCACACCCCATTTTTTGATTTCTTTCCTGAGTGGACATCGGCAGTTTTTTTCCCAAAGTCACAATGATATGACAATGTGATTCGTCAGATCCAATGATGCTCCCAGACTAACATTATTATGTTGATCCAGGAACAACACCAACATGAGGATGTTAGACCTGATAGTCCGTGTTTGTGCCTTTTCGCTTAAAAGATTCTTATTAGAAGCAGGTCACATTTTTTACACATGCATCTAACAGGTGCTGTAAATTACACAGATTTTTAGTTTTTCTCCATCTCATCTTCTTCTTAGTGGATCATCCATCTCACCCAGTCCTTTGCATCCTCTTTTGTCACACCAACAATCTGCTTGTCCTCCTACGCTACACCCATGAATCTTTCTCTATTCTTTTTGTCTGGCATCTTCATCTTTAAATCCTTTGTCTAACATTTTCACTGTCCCTACCCTGCACAGGTCCAAACCATCTCAGCCTTGTCTCTCTAACTTTGTCAGTAGAACACCTCAACCTGATATGTCCAAATACCTATTCTTTCTAATGACTCGCAGTGAAAATCCCAGCATCTTTAAACCTGCCAGCTCTAGCTCTGCCTCCTGTCATTTTGTCAGTGTCTCCAAACCATGCATGACAGCAGGTCTTACTACCATCCTTCCCTTCACGCTTATCTCAGTTGGAAGTTTTTAATTTTTACATTTTTTCAAACTCTGGTTTGAATCCAGCCAGGGGCCTTTCTGTGTGGTGTGATGTTTGTGTTTGCGTGGGTTTTACTGTGGCTCCTCCTCTCACAGTCCAAAGACATGGATGGTGTTAGGTTAATTACGGATTCTGAATTTGCTGTAGGTGTGAATGTTAGTGTGAATGCTTGTCTGTCTCTCTGTGTGTCTCTCTCTCCTGTGATGGAGGGTGAGCTCTTCAAGGCATACCCTGACTCTCGCCTTAAGACAGCATAGTATAAGCTTCACACCCCCATTATCTGAATTGTAGAAGAAACTGGATGGATGACCCCAAAAGGTTCATTCTGTTCATCTGGACGTAGTGTTTTCAGTGGGAGAAAGTGACTTCTACAGTCTCAGCTGACTGCAGGTTTCCCCAACTTTATAAACAGTACATTAGCACAATGACTGAAACTAGAACAATTGTGTGTGAAGTCAGTTTCTTGATCATTAATATGTAAATTTTCATGACCATTTAGGAACAACCACTGATCAAACACCATTGACCAATGGTCATAAGTACCATTCACATTCATAGTGAGGTGTTCTGGACGTGGTGTTTAGAGCTTAAAGGATGGCTTAAGGATGAATGACATTTTTCTCACATAATTTCCATGAAGAACTAAACAAACAAACTTATTTACAAAACTTTCAGTTGTTGTGAAGAAATATTTCAAAAAGTGTATCACGTTAAAGTACTATTGACAATAGAGAACTCAGTTATGAGCATGTTTTTTTCCTTCTCTCCTCTCTGTAAGAAAACAAGAATAACTTCTTTACATGATTGTCTTTCCATCCATATCCTTAGTTTTTTATTTCTGCCACTGGATGGAGCCTGAGCACACAATCATGAATTATTCAGTTTGTTTAGGCAAAAGTGTGACTTTACAATTTCTACGCATAACTTTAAACATGAAATATTAATCTAATAGTGATCTCAGTCATCTCTTTGTATTTTTCCATTAAAATCGGACACCCAAGCTGTTAAACTGTGACCTCTTTAACAAGGAAAATTGTTAAATAACAACACAGATTTAAACTGCATTAAAATCTGAAAATAAGGTTCAAAGAAGGTATGTGTTGCTCGTTTCCAAGTCCTTAATAATGTTTCTCTGAGATCACCATACTTTCAATATCCCCACTCACTGAACCCTCAATTGAATAAGCAGAAGATAATGGATGGATAAATAAGAAAATGAATAATAGTTCCTCTTTAAATAACAACATTATTTGATTCAATATTTCAGGATACGTAACTGTAGAATAATTACTGTACAGTCCTTCACTGGTCAGATTTGGTCTGTTTCCAAATCTGTTTTATGGACTCTTGTTTTGTTATAGTATTCATTAACTGTCAGTGAGCACCATTTAATACTTTACAGTTTTACATTACCTGAAGTATGTTTATGTCACTGTGGAGCTAAACATATGGTGAGGGTAAATGATTTGTGCTGCAAGAATCTTTAAAAGAAAAAGCTTTGTGATCGTGTTTTAAAAGGAAATTCATAAGATTTTCTTCTTGGTCTTCTTCTTGTATAAAGTTACATATAAACCTGCTCAGCATGAGCTGAAAACAGGTAAATATACAGTCGAGTTCAAAGAGAAAATCCTGTCATCCTTTATGTAAATAATCAGAATATGTGAGAATTTACAAGAAATTCAAAAAACTATAAGCGATGACATCAAATCTTTGAATTTGTGGTATTGATCATGGTTTATTCTTTGTTCTTTTACTTTGTACTTTCTGACAGTTCCCATTTATTTGAATTGTTCATTAAAGTACCATTCAGTGATTGTTCTTTATAAATACCATGATAAAAATATAATTTTTGCTGTGGAATAAATAAAATAGAAATATCTTAATGCACGTTCTCAGAGTTTCAGATCCCCATTTAATGGTGCTGAGCCATGACCCATTTGGCAGTCTGTTTTGTGACCAAGTGGTAAAGGCATTGAAGGGGGAGTCACATTCAAATGGTGTTAGTGGTGCAAGGGGTGGAGGTCGTCCGTTACTCGATGCCGGCTCTAAAGGTTCCATGGGATTCAGCGGAGGTGACAGGGATTTGTGGGCGCCAGGCTGGATGCAACACATCTGAGTTATATAACAGATAGTTGGGTGAGTCCAGGTCAGGGGCAATTTACACTGTACTTAAAATGACAGACACCTCACAAGATGCATTTTAATATCATGGACATAGTAATTGTTTCATTTCAGTTATAGTTCACCCAGTTGAAGATTTTTCATCCAAGTAAAACCAAACTGATTAATAAATAAAGGTCCACTTGTAATCTTCATTTGGACTTTTTTCACCCAGTTTCTATCTTCTATGTATTCAGTGTTTGAGTCAGTGGAGCTGATGACAACAACTTTTGGTTGAAAAATGTTAATAGTGTGAGAAGTACAGCTGTAGCTTGAAGTTACACTCATGTGTCCAAAGGTTGATTCTGTTCATCTGGACGTAGCGTTTTGTGGGAGAAACGTTTCGTCACTCGTACAGGTGACTTCTTCAGTCTCAGCTGACTGCAGGTTTCAATCTTATAAACAGAACATTTGCATAATGACTGAAACCAGCCCACTGAAGGAACAATGGGCTGGGAGGTCAGTTCCTTAATCTTAATTATGCAAATTCTCATGACCATTGATCAACAACCACTGACCAAAACCCGCTGCTCAAAGACCACTGATCAATGGCCATGAGTACCATTCACAGAGAGTTGGGGAATGGCTGCAATCACTGTAAGATGGCGAAAGATGATTGAGAATGCATCAAGACGTTACACTCATGTGCATGGACTTCATGTTAATTTTGGGCTTTTAATGATTTCTGAAACTGTTCTAATTCCTGGGTGGAATGATTGCACAGCGTACCTCTTTAACGGCTTTAAAAAACAAGAATTGGATGTACGATTTTGCATTTTGTATAAATACATGCCCACTAATATTTGCCAAAAAGTTAATTCTGTTCATCTGGACGTGGGAGAAATGTTTCATCACTCATTCAAGTGACTCTTGGCAGAATTGGTAGAATTCATTTAATCTGGTTGGTTACATAGCACAAATGTGCAGTAGGCTTGAGGTCGGGACTTTGGGAAAACTACTCCAGAAGCTTAATGTTAGCCTACTTTATCCATTTCAAAACCAGTTGTGATGTTTTTTTGGGATCATTTTCCTGTTCGAACATGCAGCTGTGTTCAAGTTTCAACTGCCTCATAATGAATGTGAGTAAATGCCTGAACAAAACTGTACCAACTGTACAACAGTTACATCAAAGTCACCTTTTGGTTTGTGGACTTGAATTTATTAGAGCTAAGTGGCCATATTTGAATGAGATTGTAGATCATGAAGATAGCTGCTAATTTGTGCTAAGTGTCAGACTAATAAATAATTGGATCACCAACTTCTTCAACTAGCTAGTTCCCAGACTCCAGACATGTGCATCAAAGTCACCACAGCTTTCATTTCAAGATGCCAGCTTTTTAAACAAATCCAAAAAAGTAGAATTATAAAAATATTTTCCACTGTGCAGTTGAATTGAGGGCATAAAATACTTAAAGAGTTTTTTAAATGTTTTTTTTTTAAAAATCAAACTTTAAACATGTTTGTTTCTGCAGTGAAATGAGTAATTTCAACAGTCTTGTGGGGATTGATGTACTTTGGGACAGCCTCAAGTGGCCGTTAGAGGAACTGCAGATTTTAGCACTGATATGTTGGTTTTATTTTTGGCTGTAGTGTGGAGCTTAGGTCTCGCACTAAATTTTTGCAGTTTATGTTGGGAGCTTTGATTGTTTCAGATTTCTTTTGCCCTTATTTGCATATCCACAGTCTGTCTTGTACTCTTCCTCTATCTGTCTCTGTGGCATTTGGCTGGCAGGATGGGATTGTGTTGTTGCCACCTGCTGTTGCCTGTCAGAGCTGTCTTGTGGGTAATTGTACATCAGGCACAGAGCACGTCTCAGGCAAAGGCTTGCAGGAGATTAGGTGCTGACCCACAATGTGAGCTGACAGCTGAGGAGTGTGAGCCAGCCACATATATCTACGTGTGTGTGTGTTTGTGCAGGGGGGCATGGGAGGGGTGTTGATAACTGAAAAAACAATGTCGCAAGTAATGTAAGTAACAGTTGGCATTTATTTTGAGTCATGTTGTGTAAATGGTGAATGTTAGTTTCCTTTTCACTCTCGTGTGGTCTCCACTAACTCCTGAGGAACATACACATACATGCCAAAAGTATTCACTCACAAATCCAAATCACTGAATTCAAATGTTCCAATCACTTCCATGGCCACAGGTATATAAAAATCAAGCAGGCAGGCAGACTGCTTCTAAAAACATTTGTGAAAGAATGGTTTACTCTCAGGAGCTCAGTGGATTCCAGAGTGAAACCATGATACCTGCAAAACAAGTCCAGTTGTGAAATTTCCTCTCTGCTAAAAGTTATTGGCATTATATAAGCGGAAGCAATTACAAACAACAGCCACTCAGCTATGAAGTGGTACACCACGTAAAATCACTGAAGAGGGTCAGCGAATGCTGAGGTACATAGTGCACAGAGTTTGTCACCTTTCTGCAAATTCAGTTGCTACAGACCTCCGAACTTCAAACAGCCTTCAGATTAGCTCGAGAACAGTGCGTAGAGATCTTCATGGGATGCTTTTCCAGGGCCGAGCTTCTGCATCCAAACCTTACATTACTGAGCGCAATGCAAAGCGTCAGATGCAGTGATATAAAGCATGCCACCACTGGGCTCTAGAGCAGAGTTTGGTGTGGGAAACCGTAACTGGCCTCCACAGGGTCCTGACCTCAACCTGATAGAATGCCTTTAGATGAATTAGAGCAGAGACTGTGAGAAGGGCAGGTTGAACATCAGTATCTGACCTCACAAATGTGCTTCTGGAAGAAAAACTCCCATAAACACTCCTAAACCTTGTGGAAAGCCTTCCCAGAAGAGTTGAAGCTGTTGTTGCTGTTTACTTTAACAGCTGACATTTACGTGTGCCCGTCTGCTGTTTGGTGCTTAGTGGGTGTAATAGCTTATTTGGTAAAACCTGCTTCCTGCTGCACCTGGAAGCTCAATAACACAAGTCAGGCTGAGCCACACAGCAGAACATAGAACCAAAACAGAGAGATAACTGTGATTGTTTCTCAGGTTTATCATTATATAAATATGAGAACTATCCAGTGATCAAAAAAGCCCAGCACATACACAGGTGTTATAAATTATTCCAGCTTTGTGGATTTGTGGAGTCAAGAGTTACAGGATGTAAACAAATGCCAAATGCAATAAAACTGTTATTGGGAAAGTGAAAGAACTGTTGGTCAAGCATCATGTCAGTGCCATTTGTGTGTTTAAATGATGGTGCTTACAGATGTAGACGAACGTCATGCGACTCATATAATTTGTGTTTGTGGCGTTGGCTTCGAGGAAAGACTCAGTGCTGAGCTACTCTGTGTTCCCACAACAACTGCAAAGTTTCTTAAGAGTTGTGAAACCTGAGTGCAATGTGTGCCTAATTACTTACTGTACATGTGTGTGTGTGAGTGACTCAGCTGTCTCCACACCACCGGACCGGAACAGATTCAGACTGACTGGAAGCACTTGAACCAATCAGATCACTTGGGGTGGAGTGGGTGTGTTTCAGAGTGCACGCTCTGATTGGACCTGGGGTCCGCTGGAGTATAAACAGCACAATAAACCAACTATGAGTGTTTCATCACAGTCAAGTGATGTGATTAAGTCATACATAAAGAATAACAGTGATTACATCCAGACTTTGTTGCTTTTCGTCTTAAAAGTAGTTTACCAAGTTGAATGTTTTTAAGAAGAAAATTAACAAACGTTGTTGCCAAAACTGTACCTGGATAACCTTTACCTGTTGGCATCTCTCTGTTTTTGTCTATACTACAAAGTAAGCATATTATTTTTATGATAATTCCATAAAAATACTCCAAAAGGTACAAATAGCACAAACACGGTTAAGAAGTCCAGTTCAGGTGAAGCTGGCTGACAGCTACACCTCATCAGTCAAAGCTATAATAAATCGGTCAAAATTATTTTTTTGTACTACACCATAAATACGTTTCTACAGTAACGTCTCGTCTTTCGAGCTTCTTTTGACTCCTGGATTTTGCCTCTTGGTTTAAACACCCAGACAAATACAAAAGGGTGGAAACTGTTTGTCCGTAAGTGACAGCGAATTGGGGTCGAGGCCCGCACAATGCTGAAAGGAAAAGGGCATGACAAGCGTCAAACTTTCCCTTGAGCTAAAAGTTTTGACAGCATCGATCAACACGCAGACAACATTGTGTTTCTTCTCCTCTGTTTGTCCAATGCATGTCACTGAAACAAGAGCAGGTGTGTTTAGGAGACCGTTGTTGTTGGATCGGTGTTGTTGATACAGGCTGTTGTTGTTGCCCCCCACCCCACCCAACTGCACCCAAACCAGCCCAACCTAGCCCAACCCCATCCCTCTGTACTCCTGATGGCTGCCGGATGGAATGTAGTGTGACTCGGTTATTTTTAGACGGGGTCACTTGAAATACTCCAAGCGGGGCTTCATTGAGGATAAACAGAAGCTGCTCTCGTGCAGTGTGTCACACTTAAAAGCTGAGCTTACCTCAAGCCTAGGTTTGCATTTTGTAACAACTGGAAAACATTTAAATTAGGTGTTTCTTTTTTTCTACCATTATCCGTGATCCAGTTTTTACCTGGCTGTTTTATTTGCACCATTTAGCCCTCTGAAGGTGCCTGAAGACCTTGAGATGTCTCCTGAAGACCATGGGGCAGGATTGAGGTACAAATTTGTGTCCTGGAGAGGAAGCCAGAATAGATTTAAGGAGCAATGACTTGTCTGGTCTGCTAATCCAGATCCAGTAGAAAGAATTTAGCTGTTTTTACAGTTGGAAACATGCAGATATTTGGACAATTTTGGTTGTATTTGTCCCTTTATTGTAGGCTTGAAAACGCATGGATCTGAGATTTACTGATTTTTTTGGCAGAAATGAAGGAGATGATGTAGCACTTTTAACTGAACAAACTCAAGTACTTTAAAGAAAAACTGAAAACTTTTATTTTTGGGGGGTTGGGAGGGTGACCTGAACTTACTAAAGAATCTCAACGTAAAGTTAGATCATACTAAAATTATTAAATTTATAATACATTCAACTTTTGATGTCAGTCTGAATAAAGAAGCACCACAGAACAGATGAACTTTGAAAAGTTGTGTCATTGGGCCATGTCTGTCTGTTCCACTGGTTTCTTATATAACTTGCTTGTTTTGGCTTCATACGCAGACACATGCAGACTGCTCTTTCACGAAGGCATTAAATGTAAACTCCATCAGCTGGAATTCTGATTTCTCGCTCTGTTAATATCAGTCTTTTTACCTGTGGGTCTCTACGCAGAACATAATCAGGTATTAGTTGCGTCAGAGTTGGGTTTTCTGTGGTTTTCTGTGGTAAACACCCACATAAACGGGGGGCAGACACAAGTGAAGAGCTGAGATGTTTTTGCCGCCATTCTTTGCATTGTTTGTCTTTCTATTTTTAAACTGCAGTCACTGGGCTTGTTAGAGGCTCAGATGTGCCGCTTTTTCCGTGTTCTGTTGTTTCAGAGCCTTTTAGTTTCTATTGGACTATTGCCTGAATCCTTCATACATGTGACTAATAGTGACCCACCAGTGGATAACAGTGCTCAGTGGTGGTGTGTAAGAGTCTGGGGCAATGAAACATGATATAGTCTTTTCTCAACAAGTATCCAGAGAGCATGGGGCAGGAGTTTTGAGAATGCACATGTTGAAGGTTGACTACTACTTTAAGTTGTGCAAACACTTTTTGGTTAAATCTAAAGTCAGAAACTGGTGATATTCACTGGAAAATCTTGCAGATAGAGGCTACCAAGAAGTGTAAACATAAACCCAATATTCATACTTTTGATCGGATAATTTTTGGGGGAGTTGAAGGCTGGGTCAATGTCTTGAAATGTGTTTTTTTCCATTCCCATTGAGATTTTGTGGTGTGTTTACTGACATCATTGCTGTTGGTTGGTTGGTCCACTCGGTTGTGGACGTGAATGGGGGCAGTTGCCGATCCAATCACACATTTTCCAAGTCTGCTTGGGCTCCAAGGCTGCCTCAAGGAGTATGGGTTGTTGGTAAACTCTAGTGCAATGTCTGCATAGACAAGTCTGATTGGTCATCTTGATAAAAATCGAACAATTTTATTAAGGTCGCCTGTCAGTATACAAATGAGGATGAAAGATGGCTACTTGCCACCAGCTTACTTTTTAACGTGAAAAGTGTGTTACTCTGCTCAGAGAAATGGGTAGATTTTAACATTTCTTTGAAAGTGTTTTGGTTTGTTCCTTCACTTCTTGTGTCATGATTGCAATGAAGATGATGAGGTTAATATAATGGGTAGTGTTAACAAGTGTTAATGAACAGATTTCAAGATTTTAGCATGTATTTAGAAGGAATTTAGTCAGGAAAAATCACACCTAGCTTCCCTTCTTCAGCCTTAATGCAACAACAGAATCAAGAAAGTCTCCTGAGCAGAAAGTTTGTCTGTCTGGTGACCCCCACCAGAAAGGTCAAGATCAAAGTAGGTCAAAACATCTGCTGAATGTGCATTCATTTCCCAGCTGATGCAAATATTACTGTAAAAGTCAAGCTGGATGGAAAACTAAATGGGATTTACTAATTTCAGAACAAGCAATCATCCATATGGCACTGTATCGCATCACATCCACGAGGCCTCTGTGTCAGCTGTAAAGCTGGATTTGCCAAAGAAATTACCAAGCAACAAGCTCAAACAAACAAATGTGGTGAAACTTTACAGAAGAGCTGCGTGTCTTTTTAGGGAGATGTCTGGCTTTCGTGGAATGGATAAATTCTTACCTTGTCAGCCCATCCATGTTGCTATAATTGCTTTGCAATTTTACTGTCACATGTTCAGCACACCATCTTGCCTGGAAAGCAAACTCCTACAGGGCGCTGGAAGTCGAGAGGGGATCAGCGGGTTGAGTTTTCGTCATCAGGGTTATGTGAGACAAGGCTGGGTGTGTGGGTCAGGTGGATGTAAAAGAGATACTCTCGCTTCTCGTGGCCTAGGTGCCAAACTGAAGCATGATTGTGGGGAGGGAGAATTGGACTGAGCTGCAGATAAAGTGGAAGTTTAACTGATAAGTTCTGACTGTTTAATTTCTATGGCTGAACTAAAACAGTTTCTCTTTTTCAACACAAATACAGGGCGTTTTTGGATCGTAGCAGATTACAAATTTATACAGACAATTTGGATTATCATTTTGAGTCAATGCAAATGATCTGTGTTGGGTCGGACAGTGTAATAAAAGTAAATATAACAACGACTTGGTGGAGTCCATCTTTAATGCTGGTCAAAGATGAAAGAATAATGGAGATGACTGCAGACATGGCACTGATTGTGTTAGTAAGCAAAAAAATGAGGTTCTGGGCAGAAGATGGGCTGCAAAGTGGCTTGCAGAAGTGCAGCAACTGTAAACAACTTTTCTCCATATGAGATTTACCGGTTGCATGCATAGGATGGTATCAGTTAAATCACCTTAGTAGTCAAGTTTAGTTAGTTTAATGCTCTGTTTGTGAGACAGTGAAACTGTGAATATGGAGTTAAAAGCTGTGCAAGGAAAGAAGAAAACCAACCTTGGTGAAGATCGTTTCCAGTATTAGCAGCTGCCAGCAAATGCTAATATGCAATACTTAGGCTGAATAAGCTTTTCCTAAAGACCTGCCAAGAATAGGGATAAATCTGGGATACGTCAGAAATACCACATTAAGTCACACCGTGCTGGAAGTAATTTTTTTCTTTTACAAATGTCCAGTCCCTTTATCAGCATGTGCTGGTAAATTTGTATCAAGTTGCACTCAGAAAGAAAGAACAAGCTCATATTATTAGTGACAGACTTTCAGCGTAAGTCATTGGAGGTAAACGTGGCCTTAAGCTGCCAAACGCTGCAGAGCCACTGGGCTACAGTAGTGATCCTACTTGTATTTGTTAAGCTTCCCCTTCCACACTGTTTACTGCATCAATCATTCACTGGAGTTAAATCAGACTCAGAAAAGAGTTAGGTTCTGTGTAAAATGTAACACAGTCTACAAAACTGTCAGTATTTTGATATTTGTTGGTTAACTGGTGGAAACCTGTCTAGCTGCTGTAGTAACTTGAGCCCCATCACCATTTCCCACCAGCTGTTTCCACCAGGACAGCTGCAACCACAGGACATGTAGTTTCCATCCTCAGCTGGATAAAGTGGGATATTTAATATGAGGAACACGGTTGAGACATTTCCAGCTTTTACACTGACAATGACAGATTAATTTGGTCTGAACAACAGTAGAAATTTCTCTTAGTACACTATGGATTTATGTTTGAACTTGAAATGCTCTTGTTTATTTTAGGTTGGATAAACAATAACAACAATCTAGGCTAAATAGACAGCAGGAAAACAAAGGTAACAAGCTACAGGTGAATTTAATCAAACACTAAAGAGGACAGGGCAAATACCAAAGGAAGGAAGCAGACACAGAAAGAAATATGAAGACCTAACCTTTAAAATAAAACAAGAAGTAAACCAAAAAGGAGACCAGAATAAACTTTGACAACGACGAGACAAAGGTGCAGGGTAGACTGAGGCTTTCTTCTGCAGAGTGATCACATTTCATAGGTATATTTTAGTGTAACAGACTGCTCACACTGAGTTTGAGATTTTTGTAATAACTGGGTCCAGATTTATGCTTTTCTTTCTGCAAATTTTTGCTATTTATTTCCATCATATTCACGAGAAGATAGTAGGCTAAACAGCTCTAGAAGTAGTATTTTGCTTCCTGTTTGAGGTCGTGAGAAAGCACATCAATCTGATTTAAGTCCAGATCTTGACTAGGCCATTACAAAATCTTTTTCTTTGTTCTTTGAGCCATTCAGAGGTGACCTTTCCAGAATCACTGTCCTGGTGATAGATGTTTGTGGTGTTACATTATACACTAGTAGATGCTCATTTATCACATTTTAGCTTTACTAATATTACGTTGCATTACAGCCTGGGGAATTGAAAGTAGCTAAGAGAGGAAAGATGACTTTAGCTGCCTCATACTCATATCTATTTATCACACATGACCTACACACGAGCCACACCTGTGCCTTTCATAGCTGTTTTATATCTGACAAGAACACGAGAGGCTGATAGTGGAGCTTAAATAGGAGGTGATGTTCGGGAACTCCCATCCTGGAGCGGAAAGTTTTATAAATCATCAGGTGGCCCAGAATTCCCAGCAGTGCCACAGCATGGAAACCAGTTTCACATCCCTATTCCCATCCCACACCTGTCTGCACAGTCATCGTGCCAATGTTATTGTAGGCTTCCTAATTTAAACAATGGCATTTGCATTGGAGTGGCTTTTTACTTGGACTAAAATTTATTAATGACCCTCAACGAAGCAGAATTTCAAGCCTCTGACAGCAATGTAATCCCCTTCTTAGTTTGTCAAATGCTGGTCCTATTTTTAATGCGGAGTCACCGTAAAGTGTGTCAGCATGATCTAGTCCAGTCAATTTATTGGAGGGGACTATGAAAACAGACTAAAGCAAGAAATGCAACAGAACTAGAAAACTTAAAAAACACAGAACTCTGGGCAACAGACCCACGACCACGACAATTTTAGCCTTTCATGTCTAAATTATGGAGGCTATTAGAGTAGCAGCATCATTAGAGCTCCAAATTTACATTTTAGAGGCCCATTGTTTCAAGCACAGTCAGGAGTGTTATCTTCAATTTAATTAACATTCCTCTGTCTTTGTCTCTTTATAGCTGGGAGATCATTGATTCAGGCCAGGACAGCCGGACTGGGGTTGGACCTCAGCTTACTGACTCCCTCAGACTCTTCCTGCAAGAGACATCAGCTTTCAAAAAGCAAAACCCAGGCAAGGTGAGGCAGAGACGACATACCTGATGTATGTCATGAACAAAGCATATATGTATACTGTATATATATATATATTTAGTATAACAATTAGTTAATAAATTATTGAAATCTGTATAAAACAATTCTACCATTCAGCATTGTTGGAAAATACCTGTTTGCTTTATAACTTCACTGTCTGTAATTTGTGTCTGAAGCTGAAGCTTGGAGGGATTTTGCATATCTGTAAAACCAGAAATACTAAAACAGTTTATTGTTGAGGGGGAGTTTAGTTTGTAACTGACAGCAAAAAGTTCTTTGTTTTTGCCTCTCTGTTTTAGTTTTGCCTGCTGGTTTGCAGTGTGTGCACTTTCTTTGCTGTCTTAGGACGCTACATTCCAGGGATCGTTATCTCGTATATTCTAGGTGAGTCCTCAAAGATTTGCTCAACAAAAGGTCAAGTTATCAACTGAAAAACCCATTTGAATCACATTTTTTGTCTGGTTTCTGAGAGGTAACCCTTGTGTTGTCCTCGGGCCAAAAATGGTCCATAGTTGAATAGCAAACAAGTAGATGGGAATCCCAAGGACAGCAGAAGTTAAACAGCACATATGATGAATATCGCATGCTGAATTTGAGCTTGCTGTACACATTTTATTCTGCAAAATAAGCTGACATTGTTATGTTTCTCTGTGAAGTGTTGGGTGTCTTTCTGTGGCCTCTGATTTCATCTCATGACATCAGCTCGTGGCTGGAGCCAGTTCTGCAGAAGCTGGACTTTGGCATCGGCGAGTTTTTTCAGAAAATCAAAGAGAACCACGGTAAATATCATGCAATTTGTTTTTACTCATTATCCAAACAAGGACATGAGATCAGGAAGTGACTCACCATGTGTTTTTTTTTAAGACAACTACCTGCCAAACTGCTGCAAACCTATATGACCTTTATTTTTCTATTATGTAGACCTAACCAGAACAAATCTTTAAAAACTTTAACTGAAGTTTTGTTGCAACTCGTAAAAGTCTCCTTTGGCATATGCAATATGAGCCATATATCTCAACAACACATAACAAGCATAATGTAAGGGTCTGTCGTTTCTGCTCTGCAGTTCATTAAGACTGTTTTTTCATTTGACCCAAAGTTAAGTGTGCAGGTAAATTGACATTAAGGTCACGGCTTGACCTAGATTTGACATTATTGTGAAATGCTACATAGCATGTAGGAACTATTGTAGAAATGTACACTGAATGTGGAGTAGATTTTTTATAAGAATGCTTATTTAAATAGCGAATAAACATTAAAAAGATTTGTTATCATGTAAAAATCAGTTTACCTTTTTTATCCAGTATTTTGCCAGAGAACTAAATCAGTCTTATCCATATTTTTCTTTTTTTTTCTTTCAGAAAAGCGACTCCTGCAGGCTCAGAATGAGAAAGAAGGCATTGAGTCAGACCTCTCCTCTATGTTTCCAAAGGTTGGCTAATCATCTTCTCATCTTAATGTAATTATGCCTCTGTTGACTGATAGCATCCAGTTAAAGCTAGTAAAATTCAATACACATGATCCACATCACCATCAGCATGGGACAAATTCAATGGCAAGAAATGCTTTAACGTTTTTCTCCTCATGCCAAACACTGAGCTGCTGGTTGAATTCACTGAGTGCACTTCCCTGTCACGCTCACTATTAGAGCGTTCAAATCGCTGTGCAAATATAATGAATGCAATGCAGAAAGAATGTGTTGTATGCCTTGTAAGCCTCAAGTGACTTCAGGATTCTGCAGTTTCATGCACTTAGTTGTTATGCGGCTTCATCTTTTAGTCCCGGATGTCACCACTTTGTCTGAGTCAACCAATTACCAGCTCAGATCTGGGTTTGCACTATAAAATCTGACGTCTGCGTGTGTCTCTCTCCCCCAGCTCGACTCCACAGTGTGTAAAGAGATGTCTGTCTCGGACACAGAGGTGTCAGATGTCACATGGACAGACAATGGTACTTTCAACCTGTCAGAGGGACACACACCACAGACTGAGAACTCAGAGGGTAAGTTTCATTTGACGCTCTTCTGACTGACGCCGAGAGCTACTTTGTGTCTCACATATTTAGGTAACTGGTGTTTCTTCCTTTTTGTGTCGGGGCCACTTTGATCAGACTTTGACAGAGAAGAACCGTTCATTGGTGGCCTACTTGAATTCCCTTCACTTGATAATGGCATGACCACCAATGGCGACGACGACGACGACCTCAGCCTCGGCCTTGCTTCACCTCCAACTCGGCTCCAGGATCCAATCAAATCCAAGCACGAACCTCAAGACCAGTCCACCAATGCCCTCGATTTGGTCAACCAGATGGCAGGTGAAGTTATCACCGCTGCAGTCACAGCTGCCATCCAGGAGAGAATAGAAGCAGCAGTCAGCTTCATGACGCCAACTGAAGACCCCAAGCGGGCGGGACTCACAGAATCGAGCAGGCTGCTGGAGCTGACCGAGGAGTCGGACAGCGAGGTGGAGGACTTTGAGCTGCTGGACCAGTCAGAGTTGGAGCAATTGGAGGGGGAGCTTGGCCTCGGAGAGAAGGCCAAAGCCAAAGAAGAGGTGCAGACCGACAGTCCCGCCTCTTCTGGCTTCTTGTCCAAACTCCTTAAACGCCACTGACGGATGAAAAGTTTGAAAGCAGATGGTGAGGTGTGGTTTCCAGAGGACATGTGGAGGGGAGGCAACTTTATAGAGCTGTGAGAACACAGAGTTTCAATTTAGCTTCTTCCTGTTAAGCAAACATCTACAGAAATGATCAGATAGTGCTGTCTTTTTTTTTAATCGAACCAGAGTAGCCCAAAGCTGAGACCACACCATATACCCTAATAATGGCTGACCAAACTGAGGCCTCTAAGATGATTTCAGTAACTAATGAAAGATCCAGGCTCATCTGAAAACAGGCGTATGGATTTTTTAAATTTATACTTTTATTATTTGCTATCAGTCAGGTGGAGGCTGGTCACTCACGTTTATAAGGCTTTATATGACTTTCAAATTAACACTGAATTGACTTAGGCGTAGTTTTTAGGTTACAGTGTCGCTATGTGGCAAGTGTGCAAAACTAGTGTAGTACAAACTAATACAGTACAAATGCTGACTTCCCATAAGACTCAAATCTTGTGACATACTACTCCACTACTACTCCTTGGGTTGGTCCTTCACATAGAGCTGAGAGAAATTAGACATTTAATTACGCCTATGAGTCAAGTCACAGCAAGGATTAAGTCGGCTTCATTTAAAGAAGCATGAAATGCTACACAAATAAAGGCTAATCTACACTATTGAGCCCTGCTCTAAAAACAGACATAGATGTAAAACTGTCTGTGAAGCAGGATTTAAGAAACAAGTGCTTAAAGTTAAAGTTTTAAAAACATGTTTGGCGCCATCTTCTGTCAGTACAGAACATGACGTTATGTGGTTAGTTCGTTACTAATAGACTTATATTAGTTTATATTAGCTAACTTGTGACAGAATCGATAGCTCAGAGGAAAAGTAATGATACTAAAACTAAAAATCATTCTAACGAGATCACTTCTTTGCTGCCCCTGACTGCAACAATGAGTTTTATGTTAAGAAACTGAGGATATACTGTCCACTTTCACTGTGTGTCTCTTTTGCAGGAAGTGGCTGGCTACTGTTTGGCTAGCTGCACCAAACAGGAAAATTTATCTGTTAGTCGTAATGTTTGGATTTGTAAAGCACTTTGTAAATGAGGACTGTGTGGAGCAGAGCCTGTTCCTCACCAGGTCGGGTGTACTGAGCCGTGACATCAGCTTGCAAAGCAGATATTGGCAAGATGCCATCAGCACTATTTTATGCAACACAAAAAATTTCTCTCTTTAACGAAACACAACCAGTTTACTACATAACAGGTTACTACATGAGTATCAGACCAAAAACATAACAGGTATTTATTTTTTTTTACCAAAGGGTATTAGAAACCCTAACACTCATCAGCATGTCCACAGGAAAAATGGGCCATTATGTTGTAAAGTGTCTGGATGTGCTCAAGAAGAGAAAGATTATCTTATGACATAAAAAGTGCTGAATGCATCAGCTGATTGCGCTGCTCAGTAAACTTGGCCAGAGGAGGAAAAACCAGTTTATGTCAGCACCTGTCACCTGTCTCAAACAGGCTCTCCTCCACACAGTCCTCATTTAGAAAGTGCTTTACAAACTCGAACATTAACAGGTGGATTTTCCTGTCTGAGTGCAGCTAGCCAAACAGCGACCAGCCACGTCCTGCTAAAGAGACATACAGTGAAAGTGGACAGTATATTCTTGGTTTTAACATGAAGCTCATTGTTGTAGTCAGAGGCAGCATAGAAGTGATCCTCTTAGATTGATTTTTAGTTTTAGTATCATTACTTTTCCTCTGAGTTATCGATTCTGTCCCTAGTTAGCTAACATAAACTAATTTAAGTCTATTGGCCGCAATCAACCAACCGATCACATGACGTCACGTTCTGCACTGACAGAAGATGGAGCTAAACATGTTTTTAAAACTATAACTTCCAGCAAAATTCAAGGATAATTTTACATCTATGTCTGTTTTTGAGAACAAGGCTCAATAGTATAAATTAGCCTTTTCGTGTGTAGCATTTCAGGTTCCCTTTAAACACAAAGATATTGTGTGGTGTGGTCCCAGCATGACAGGCAGGTGACTGGTTGATGACAAATCTCCTGCTCTTGATTTTTCATCAGTTGTGGCTTTTTAAAACAGCTGAATGGTATATGAGGTCAAAATTTAGGATTGATGAGCATCATATAAACACTTAATATTTCATTCATCACCTGCTGTTATTTAGTTCTAAGCAAATAACGATATTTTTGTGTTTATTTATGTATTTGTGAAATTATTTTATGCCTGTAAATCATTTTGTATTGTTGCATAACAAATAAAGGAGTGATTATTCACAAAATACAACAAACGTCATATTACGATTTATACCTTTTTATAAACCATCTCGAGGTCTATGCAGTTAAATCCTCTCAGACACATTTTGGGGCCTTATGGGGAAAGGAGGTCATTAGTTTAAATTGTGAATTTCTTTTTAATATTTTATGTTTTGATCACACTTTAACACTAATATTTATTGTCTTTTTATGCACATTAATATCTTTACATATGCATACAGCTAAATTACAGTGTGTGATTAAAAGCATTTGTTACGACCCGTCTAGGGCCAGGCCATAACATGAGCGAGGCACTCGCTTCCCCCCCCAAGACCCAAGCAGTCACACGCAACAAATCCGTTAGATGTGAAGTGATTTATTTACAAGGTGAATAAAGAGAACCAAAACGGGAGTGTCAACACTTCAGGGTGAGCCAAGGCCAAAACAATAAACAAAACAAACCTACACAAATCCCGCACCCCTGACCTCACCAAAATAAAGTCAAAAATAAAGACAGAGTCTGACCTCCTTAACCAACTCAAAAACAGGAGAAAACGGGTGATCAAAATAAACGGCAGCTCACCCCTACCCACTCCACTTCCACAATTTTCGCACGTATACTGCAGCCAGCGGCTACCACAGGACTACTGCTGGGTGATGAGGAGAGACGCGAGGACCTCTCCCGCTGTAGCACTCCAGCCTCCTTTTATTGGGCGGGTCCTCCAGCTGGATCCAATCACGCCGGGGCAGTAAGTCCATGCACCAATCGGAACAGGGCCCTGGCAGAGCTGAATTAACATAGACAAAAACACAGCACCTGCACAAACAAACACACGGACATACAAGTTCGTAACACATTTAATAAATACATATCTGCAAGTGCTAAAAGTAATCGCATTAGAGTTCCCCAGACTTTGAATCAAGATTCAAAGTTGGGACTTAAAAGGTAATCTAAGTATAAAAATTCACTTTTTAAATTGTAGTTTAGGCCTAAATGTTAACTGAACACAGGTGTTATTGTAGCAAAGACTGTATTTTACCAGTGAGTTTGTATAGTGGGCAGAAAAACTTCCTATCACCTGCTGTTAGTATCATAACTGACAGAATTTAGTTGCTTCCAGGACAGGCTCCAGGATCCCAGGCTGGATATCTGGGAAGAAAAGGACGAATAGATTTGGTTGAAAAACCACTGCTGCTGCTACTCAGCTCATAACACATGAATCAAACTTCAGTGCTGAAACAATTCTTCCAACTACATTACCCACAATTCCATCGAATCAGTTGACAATCACAAGGGAACCAAATAATCTTTAATATGTAGTTTATTATTAAAATTTGGATTTGAATTTTATCTGTACCTGCTTTACCTTTATATTTCATGCATATGTTATCACAACTTGCAGAAGGTATCAAAATTACTGTCTCAGCTTTAGACATGAAGATATTTAATCTGAAAACTGAGTGTATGTTTAATTTGTCACAGTAGGGGAAGCACAGGGAGGATTAATGATGGCTTCACTCATCTTAGAGGAGGTCCCGTATGTGGTCATGCTGATTCACAGTCACAGCTTTCTCTGACACTTAGGGCTTATCTCATTTCTCTAATTATGATCACTGAGTCATCATGAGGGAAATTGCAATTTCAAAAATGTATCTAATAGACAGAGAAAGAGTCTATCCTACATTGTTTATGTACTAAAGAGGCAACACAGCAAATATACAAACCACAGTGTGAGGAGCACCTCTTAGTCTTGTGAGATTTTTTGTAAGACGATTGGTTGCATATTCAAACTTTCTGTCCCTCACCGTTAATGTGTGATAAATAAAAAGAACAAAAAACTCAAGTGCGTGTTTAAATTTCATTAAAAGTAGGCCTAAATAAAACAGTTTTCATGAACACTATGTATTTATTTGACATCTGAGATCAGAAAATGCGACAGACTGTAACAAAATGATAATCAGTCAGACTAAAAGTCCAAATGATAATCTAAAATACAAAACTCAAAGTACCATCAACTTTACAAAGCGAAATGTTGCTATGTTTGTATGTCTGAATAAGTTGAACAATTTCAGGATATATGAAGATGCATCTAAAATGCATGCTGGCTGCAGGATGACTCAGGTGTCAGTGTTTCAAACTTAAACCAAATAAAGCTGTATTAAACAGCTTTCACCACTAGATGGTAGAAATTAACCAACACGGCCTCAAAGCTCATCGCAGCTCCATAGCCAGAGGAGCACAGGGTTTGCTTTAGACAGTTTTTCATTACTAATGAGAAAAACTAAATAGTGGAGCAGTGTTGGTTACATGTGTGGGCAGCAAAAAGAAACAACATTGAGCACCCCCAGACCTTTGCTCAGTTTAAGCTGCTTTCACTTACAAGTTTTTGCTCAAACTGAAGAAAGCTTTTATCTTTTTAAGCTAGTTAGTTAGAGTCATCTCAAGGCATTTAATAAGTTTAAATTCTCTATTAGAGGAACACTCCCCATGATTCAACAGTACCCTATGAGCAAGCACTTGGCAACAGTGGTGAGAAAACAGGAAAAAACCTGCAACATAACCAGGACTGGGAAAGGTGAGGATAAAGAAGGTAAACAGCTGGCAGGTTGTTTGGATGTGTCAAGTGTGTCTGGAAAATGCAACTCTTGAATTAGAGACACATGGCAGCCTTTCCAAAAGAGCAGCAATATCAATATTTTAGATTTCACTGAAACCCATCGGGGTTTACAACAACACTGCCAGGCCCAGACAGTTGGGGTCTGGGATTTTATTTTATTTTTTAATTTATTTTATAAATATTACAATCATTATTTAATTCTGCACCAGATATCTGCTGGGAAGAGTGACTATGTTTCTTTAACATGCCCCATGCATGTGTTTTTATAATATACAAACACAGTATATGTATATATATATATATATATATATATATATATATATATATATATATATATATATATGTATAGATATATATAGATATATATATAAAACACCCAGCACGCCCCTGCGGGCGGTTTATCCTTCAAGCTCGGGTCCTCTACCAGAGGCCTGGGAGCTTGAGGGTCCTGCGCAGTATCTTAGCTGTTCCCAGGACTGCGCTCTTCTGGACAGAGATCTCCGATGTTATTCCCGGGATCTGCTGGAGCCACTCGCCTATCTTGGGAGTCACCGCACCTAGTGCTCCGATTACCACGGGGACCACCGTTACCTTCACCCTCCACATCCTCTCGAGCTCTTCTCTGAGCCCTTGGTATTTCTCCAGCTTCTCGTGTTCCTTCTTCCTGATATTGCTGTCATTCGGAACCGCTACATCGATCACTACGGCCGTCTTCTTCTGTTTGTCTACCACCACTATGTCCGGTTGGTTAGCCACCACCATTTTGTCCGTCTGTATCTGGAAGTCCCACAGGATCTTAGCTCGGTCATTCTCCACCACCCTTGGGGGCATCTCCCATTTTGACCTCGGGACTTCCAGGTTATACTCGGCACAGATGTTCCTGTACACTATGCCGGCCACTTGGTTATGGCGTTCCATGTATGCCTTGCCTGCTAGCATCTTGCACCCTGCTGTTATGTGCTGGATTGTCTCTGGGGCATCTTTACACAGCCTGCACCTGGGGTCTTGCCTGGTGTGATAGACCCCAGCCTCTATGGATCTTGTGCTCAGAGCTTGTTCTTGTGCTGCCATGATTAGTGCCTCTGTGCTGTCTTTCAGTCCAGCTTTGTCCAGCCACTGGTAGGATTTCTGGATATCAGCCACCTCCTCTATCTGCCGGTGGTACATACCGTGCAGGGGCCTGTCCTTCCATGATGGTTCCTCGTCTCCCTCCTCTTTCTTGGGTTTCTGCTGCCTGAGGTATTCACTGAGCACTCGGTCAGTTGGGGCCATCTTCCCAATGTATTCTTGGATGTTCCTTGTCTCATCCTGGACTGTGGTGCTGACACTCACCAGTCCCCGGCCTCCTTCCTTCCGCTTAGCGTACAGCCTCAGGGTGCTGGACTTGGGGTGAAACCCTCCATGCATGGTAAGGAGCTTTCTTGTCTTTATGTCAGTGGCTTCTATCTCCTCCTTTGGCCAGCCTATTACCCCAGCAGGGTACCTGATCACGGGCAGGGCGTACGTGTTGATGGCCCGGATCTTGTTCTTACCATTCAGCTGACTCCTCAGGACTTGCCTGACCCTCTGCAGGTACTTGGTGGTTGCAGCCTTTCTAGCGGCCTCTTCATGGTTCCCATTCGCCTGCGGGATCCCCATATATATATATATATATATATATATATATATATATATATATATATATATATATATATATATATATATATATATATCTACAATGTACACCTTGCAGATAAAATCGGAAATACATTATCACTGCCTAAGAGGACTTTGTAGTGGCAAAGTTGAATGAAGTTAATTTTTATCTTACATGTAATCACAGTAATACAAAGAAATGTTCCAACCTCTGAGTAAATAAAGGTCATTTTTATTACGTGTCAGACTGGTTAAATTGTTTATTTATTTCATTTACCTGCTGTTATAATATGGGAAATCCTTAAAAAAAAAAAAGCTGCTGGGATTTTTGCTTGAATCCCAATGTTTCAGTAGCTGCAGAAGGAGGAGCAGGTGGTGGCACTGCAGGCGATGTCGTGGGAGCCACTAATGGTGGCACTGCAGGCGACTGGATGGGCCTCTCGGACCCTCCAGCTGAGGCAGAAGGATGGACGGGCCTCTTGGACCCTCCAGCAGCAACAGGTGGCTGGACAGAAACTCGGGCCTAAAAAGACAAAGGAAGCAAAACCAGACACATTAACATGAGACACGGACTTTCAAAGTAAAACTGGAAACATAACACAGAGACGCAGACTTGACACGGGGATACAGCAGACAGGGGAGGCAACACAGAACAGAAACCAGCAGGTACAACTCAGACAAAGAAACCAAAAGACTAGAAATGATAAATAAAGGCAAAAATCAAAGTACAATAATAATGAAAACTTAAACCTCTGGGTCAACGACCCAGGCACCCTAACAATTACAATTCAGTGTGTATGACACTGAAGGTGATACTGGTCTCATACTATGTCCTGTGCAGGATCTGTACAAGCCTTTCGATGTGATTTGCATGTTGTCCTTATCTCTGGGCACTCTGGCTTCCTCAGAGTCCAGAGACATGTAGTTAGAGTGTCAGTGGTTATTGAAATGAATAAAATGATTAATTTAGCAGATGTAGAAGATAATTTTTAAAAAGTTTGAATAGTATTTTTAAAATGTGAAAAATGCTCCGTTATAAAAAGTGTTAATGACACACAGTCTGATAAACCTCCCACTTCCTCCCACTCTCTGACTCAGCACCTCCTCTCTGTCCACATGTTTCTGTGTTCCCTCCCCTTCAGATCTAAACTTTGAAGATGGGTGTAACCAGCATGTAGTGACGTGGAATAGCTGACAGGCCCCATTTACTGCATTAGTTTCAGTTATAAGGAAGTGAAACTCACACAGTCGCTGACACTGAGAGGAGAAATGGCGCAGAAAGGAGTTCAGCTGGACCAAGAAACTTTCTCTTGTTCGATCTGTTTGGATCTACTGAAGGATCCGGTGACTCTTCCCTGTGGACACAGCTACTGCATGAACTGTATTAAAAGCTTCTGGGATGAAGAGGAAAAGAAGAAAATCTACAGCTGCCCTCAGTGCAGACAGACTTTCACACCGAGACCTGTCCTGGTGAAAAACACCATGTTAGCAGATTTAGTGGAGCAGCTGAAGAAGACTGGACTCCAAGCTGCTCCTGCTGATCACTGCTATGCTGGACCTGAAGATGTGGCCTGTGATTTCTGCATTGAGATGAAGTTAAAAGCTGTGAAATCATGTTTAGTCTGTCTGGCTTCTTACTGTAAGGAACACCTTCAGCCTCATTATGATGTGGCTCCATTAAAGAAACACAAGCTGGTGGAGCCCTCCAAGAAGCTCCAGGAGAACATCTGCTCTCGTCATGATGAGGTGATGAAGATGTTCTGCCGTACTGATCAGCAGAGTATCTGTTATCTCTGCCCTGTGGATGAACATAAAGGCCACGACACAGTCTCAGCTGCAGCAGAAAGGACTGAGAGGCAGAGAGAGCTGGAGGTGAGTCGACAAAACATCCAGCAGAGAATCCAGGACAGAGAGAAAGATGTGAAGCTGCTTCAACAGGAGGTGGAGGCCATCAATCAGTCTGCTGATCAAACAGTGGAGCACAGTGAGAAGATCTTCACTGAGCTGATCCATCTCATCCAGAAAAGAAGCTCTGATGTGAAGCAGCAGATCAGATCCCAGCAGGAAACTGAAGTGAGTCGAGTCAAAGAGCTTCAGGAGAAGCTGGAGCAGGAGATCACTGAGCTGAAGAGGAAAGATGCTGAGCTGAAGCAGCTCTCACACACAGAGGATCACATCCAGTTTCTACACAACTACCCCTCACTGTCAGCACTCAGTGAGTCTACAGACTCATCCAGCATCAATATCCGTCCTCTGAGCTACTTTGAGGATGTGACAGCAGCTGTGTCAGAGGTCAGAGATAAACTACAGGACATTCTGAGAGAGGACTGGACAAACATCTCACTGACAGTCACTGAAGTGGATGTTTCACTGTCACAACCAGAGCCAAAGACCAGAGCTGGATTCTTAAAATATTCACGTGAAATCACACTGGATCCAAACACAGTACAGAAAAATCTTGTATTATCAGAAGGACACAGAAAAGCAATACTTATTTTTGAAGATCAGTCTTATTCTCATCATCCAGACCGATTCACTGGATATGAACAGGTCCTGAGTAGAGAGAGTCTGACTGGACGTTGTTACTGGGAGGTGGAGTGGAGAGGGATAGGAGTTGATGTAGCAGTGACGTACAAAAATATCAACAGAGAGGGGAATGAATGTAGATTTGGATGTAATGATAAATCTTGGGCATTAGAGTGCAACAACAAGAGATATATATTTTGGTACAACAACATTCAAATTCCCATCTCAGGTCCTCGTTCCTCCAGAGTAGGAGTGTACCTGGATCACAGAGCAGGTATTTTGTCCTTCTACAGCGTCTCTGAAACCATGACTCTCCTCCACAGAGTCCAGACCACATTCACTCAGCCGCTCTATGCTGGACTTTATCTTAGTGGATGGTTTGTGTTTGGAACAAGTGTTGAATTCTGCAAACTGAAATAAATTGAGATAATTATCAGCTGCAAGGGTGAGGTTGGTATTAATTTTAAATTTTTGAGTCTTTTTGTTTGTGTATGACATTATGGCAAAAATGATCCAGTATAAATCTAGTGCAGCAAGTTTTTTTTTCACAAATAGCAGTTGGAATGTGTTTATATGTCTGTTGGGAGAGATTTTGTGTTAATGTCACCACTGTGGAAGAAAAATGTGCAGCTCTGTAGCCTGAAGATGAAGATAAACACAAGCTTGGGGGGGATGGCCCCTTCCAGGAGTGGAACACTGTGTGTTGTGTTTGTAATGTGTTTGTAACACCTCTATAACACACCTTTCCTCCACAATGACAGCAGACTGATTAGTCATTAGAATTGGGACTGATGTGCTTCAGTCACAATTCTCTGCATTAATGTTTTATTTTTGTTATTTTTAATGTTTGAAATTCTTTTACCTTTGTTAACTAAAAACATTTGCTTTAAGATAAAAAGTGGAGATTGTCATTTGTTTGCTTTTTAATTACACGATTTATTTTGTTCTCCTTGTGACTAAAAATAATTCATTGCACAGGATTAAAGGCTACTGGAAACCAATGATATGAAGTTTGTCTTCAAATAAATACATTTAAATATTTGAGTCTTGGGAACATTTTTGTATTTTGACAGTTTTCAATAAAGATTAAACTTCAGAATGGGTTGGTACTTCTGTACTTTTGTACTTTTGTAATTTAGCTTCACAGTGTTTTAAAGACAGAAACACTAACATCTGAAAGAAAAAAAATATCATTTTATTTGGTTGCAGTGTATGTAGACTTTACTCTTTTGACTTTTGCCCATTTTACGACTCGATAGGCACTGGGTGATATTTTTGTGCAAAGATTATCTATTTCACCATTTGGGTTCAACAGAAAGATGTCATTTTCTAAATTCATGAATATGTTTTTAGCTTTGCTAAAGTACACAACTAAAGTACAGAGCACTAGTGGATAATTTTGTGGAGTGCTCTGGGAGAAAGCATCTACTTCTGAATGTGGATAAGGTCAGAGAGACAGGAATCAACTTCAGAAGGACGAGGACAGCTAAAAGATCTCTGTCTATCCTGATACAGGATGTTGATGTGGTGGAGGAGTACCTGCGTGTCTACATCAACCAACATTTAGTTTGTAGACAAAAAGAGATGAGAAGGCCCTTTTTCTGAAGAAAGCTGAGATCCTGAGAACTGGTGATCTTCCATCCATGTAGAACTTCTTTAAATTTGGCTACTTTCCTTTAAAAAATATAGTAAAATGTAAGCAAGGTTTATTTTTGAGTTTTATTTATAACAAGGAAGAAATTAAAGGAATAATATGAACCCTTGATCCCTTCTCTGTGGAGGAATCCAGTGATTCTGTTGCACTGTGGTACTTTTCTGCCTTTGTTTGGGTCCTTTTGTCAATGAGAAAAATCACTGCAAAACAATACAAAGCTGTTATGACTTTTATCCTGGGGTGATACACTTCTAATAGGAGTGGTCTGAAGAGGGTCACTGAATAGCTGATAAGTATATGCTATGGGTTTAATGTAGAAACCATGAAATACTGAAGCTGCTTTGGAAGCACATGATGCACAAACACCTTACTAACAAAGGTTTTCCTTTAATTTGTCAACTGTTTGCATGTTTGGCTCCAGCCCATTTGTTTTGAATTATGATGTCATGAGCCTTTTTAAGCCTATGATATATTTGCTGTGTGTGACAGCAATAATGCAATTCAGTCAATCATGTGAAATCATTTCTCTTTTTCTGAATTTTACTGACACTGGTCAGTTGTATCATTGTGAATGTCCTTAGGAATATTGGGAGGCAGATTAACTAAATTAGATTTTTTTTTTGTCGTACTGTCTAACTGCAAATAATCTGACACTTGGTATATTCCTCTCTAGTCATTAAAAACATTTAGGGGTGCATATTTTCTACATTTGGTTATCACCTGTCCACCAGATTTTAGAGTTTGTAGTTACATTTGGGGTGACACTGGTCTCATATTGTGTACTCCATATTGTCTTTAAAATGCATGAAAGTATTGCATGAATTTAAGCGTGACAATAGAATTTAATCCTCTTAAGCTGCTTCCTTTGATGTGGAAAATTGTTTTTGGGCGCTTTAAATACTCATACATGACCCATTTATCTGTTTAGCGAGACAAATAGAGATTGTAATCAATGAGCAGATCATTTGTTATGTTAAATGTTATTTTAGATGTTGGAACACATTTTTCTTATGAATCAAATGTTGAACACTTTTTTTTCTCACTCACTCTCACTCAAATCTGACAAAGAAAATGTCAAACTAATCTGCGAAAACCATGGGTTCAGAGTTCAATGTTAGAGCAGAAGATTCAGCTTTCTTCACTAAAACAGCTTTACATTACACAGAAATTAGTGTTGTTTTACTGTCTGATTGAAGACATTTCTTGATGCATCACACCATCACAAGTAAAGTTGCTCCGCAGTTTCCAACTCTGATATGTTTTAGGAAATTTGTAAACTGAAAACTCTTCTCTCCCATCTTTCCATGGTCATTGAATGCTGCATCAGTGTTACAGGTTGTGACTCCTGTGAACAAACTGACACAGTGTGATGTTACACATATTTAAATCTGTCTTTACTGATGATGTTGAAGCTGCTGAAGGCTCAGTGAAGTTTTGTCTTCCTGCAGGTTAACAAGTGAAATCTGAAACTGATGCACAACACAAGAGGGCGCCTTCATCCTGCTAACAGGGATGTAGAGGAGGTTAAAGCACCTCAGCTCAGGTTGTGCACTGTTTTACATTCTGCCATGTTTTTAGGCTGAATAAAGCCTTTATCATAACGTGCACTGTGTCATAGATCCTGGTAAACTGGATCAAAGCATCATTAGTTAGTCACTTATTTAGTTTGGAGCTGTATCATTCAACACTGTAGCAAGATTTCCCTCAGCTTCTGTTAAAAACAGAAGAGGACTATTGATGAGAACAAACAGCAGGGACACAGTGTCAGCAATCACCACGGTTTAACATGACCAGTAAACATCTCATAAAATGGTACATCGTGGTCTACAGTCTGTTTCCTTGAGTTCTGTAAGTTTCTCAGTTTTCAAGTTCTGTTTAAACATCTTTTAGTTAAGTTTTCATGTGTTATTCTAGAACTCCTGTTATGAATGCTGAGTTTGTATTTCCACTGTTAAATACAAGCATAAAGGTTTCAGGGGGTTGTAGTTGGTGCAGTATATTCAAAGACAAATATTTGTCTCAGACAAGTAATAGAGTTAAAGGGATAAAGGAAATGCAAATGAATAAAGAAATATTTTATTTCCACTTTTGATACATTTTTTCCCAAGTGTAACATACAATTTACATGTCGTCGGTGTTAACATTGCTGTTGGCTCCAGGACCCAGCTTAACGACCTTGTACCTGTCCGTGAACGTCTCTCGGCCTCGGATACCAATGAATCGCTTCTGTGGCGGTTGCTAGGCAACAGGCGCAGCGCGACGTAAGCGAGACCGTCCCATTTAAAGCCGCTCGGTTCGGCCTTCATGGCCTATGGATGCAGCTGCTGTAGTGGGGCGCTGCTTCGTGCTGCTCACAGGCTCTGATGGATGCTAGCTTCATGTGTGACGGACTGTTAGCTGGAAGAGTTTATTTTGGTGCTACGACTGAGACACATTTCAGGGTTTGACGCAATAGTGGAGAGACTGGCTGACTGCTGCAGAAGAAATCTGCTCTGAGGTTAACAGAACGTCTGATCGTCCAGTATGAGATCAACCTTCAGCAGAGACTGCTGGATATCAGCCGGAAACCCGAGATAAAGTTACGCATAACAGGTAAAACTGCGATGGTCTCAGTGGACTAACACAAGAATACAACTCATGTAGGACCTGATCAGAGCTCAGCTTGTAGGCTAACATACTGAAATCAGGGAGCGGCTAATCACACAAGTGCGTCTCTTTTTTACGGTAAACTTTTAGCATTAAACAAACCTTGAGACCGAGAGAAAGTGCCTTTATAGAAGATTTATTTAGGAGATTAAGATAAAGGAGGCAGGGAGGGAAAGCTTCTGTTTTCTGCACTGTGCCACAGTTCGCTGTCTGCTTCGGCTCTCTGACCCTCACTCCGGGGCTACAGACAGTCCTCTGCCGCCTGTGGTGCTCCTCACCTCCGTCTGCACCCACAGGCTTCCCGAGGTGGAGGCAGGCCGGCAGGGACTTTGAGAGATGGGCTTTACTTTCAAAAATACCCCTTAATCAGGGTCTAACCCTACAAGACCATCGTGCCTCCCCCACCATCCTCACCTCATGTTAAAATGTATATTTTTCAACTGAATTATATTTGGGTTCAAGAAAATGATGAAGTTTTTAAAATAACTTTGTAATGTTCTAATAAACAGTCTTAACTCGAACTAAATCAGCTCAAATCTCACAGATGTCAGTGTTATTCACAAAGCATGGAAACATAGTTGTTAGTTTTGAATGCAGCCACAGCAGGCAAACTATGGCTGCATGCTCCAAAGAACAGGAGCACAGTAACTGAACACACTCTTAGCACACTTACATCTGATTTTGGGAACAGTTAACAGATCTGAACCTGATGACCTGAGAGGTTTAACTGGGTCAAAGGTCGAGAGCCAATTGAGAACTGTCCAGTTAAACCAACTAAATGATGAAACCTTTGATTTAAAATGTCATGATCAACAGTATCAAAGGCAGCAATGAGATCAAATAGAACTAAGACTGAAACTCTGAGTCCCTAATAATCTTCAGATCACTGATGACTTTAGTTGGGTTGATTCTGTGCAATGACTGGCTGTGAAACCTGACTGGTACTTATCTGCTATGGCACTGTGAGATTTTCAGTTTAATCTACAACAATGACAAACATTTACTTGCAGCGTGAAGCTGGCAGCAGCTACCTGAATGATTTGTACTCTGAACTTTCCTAATAAGAGTATCAGAGCTCGAGAGTAACTTACACTTTCATTTTTCACATTTGTACAGTTTAAATTTCACTCCCATATGAGGACATGCTCAGAGTGGACTATATTTGCTCAGATGTGTTTTCCTGTCATCACATTATTAACCTTTTTCCTCAGTGACCCTTTGTTCCTCAAGATCTCCCCCTAACATGAAGTGTGAGGAAGAGGAGGGCCTGTATGACCAGCAGGTCTCCAACCAGGAGAGGAACTCCAGTCTGGACCAGGAGGGCCCAGATCCTCCACAGATCAAAGAGGAAGAGGAGGAACTCTGCATCAGTGATGACGTAGAAAAGATTGTACTCAAACAGGAGGATGAAGGCCTCATCTGGACTGAAGAAGAGCAGCTCAGACAGCTGGATAACATCTGGAAACCTGAAATGAACTTACACAGCAGGGGTATGTAAAACCGTAATGGTCTTACCTAAAAATTAATATGACTTTAATTCATTCAATAAAGATATTTTGGAAACACATCAGAGTTCTTCAAGGCCAGTGTTTAAATAAACTCAGCTGATTGTTAGTCGAGGTTTTCTGAGAGCTTCGCTGCTTTTTATCCCCATATTTTAATCCTACTTTTAAATTTCCCCTTCTGTCTGATGTTTGTCTTATCATTTACATAAACATCTTTCCAACAGTAATTGGTGGACAAACTGTGATTGGTGCATAGAAATTTACTAACGTGTTAGAAGTGAGTGCATGAAATCTTATTTTAACAGTTTCCAGGTCTGGGTAAATGATATGATGATATTTCTGATGATATTTTGATTAAACTCTGTTGTAGAGTTGGAAATGGACAGCTGTAGACACCACTGCCGAGTAGTCATTCTTGTTATACTTCTATATTTATCTAAGACAAGTAATTTTGTCCATTTGTCACCTCAGCTTTCCCACAACAGCATGAATGTGAGGAGGAACTGGTTTTTGGGGACCAGGAGAGAAACTTCAGCCTCGACCAGGAGGATCCGGAGCTTCCACAGATAAAAGAGGAAGAGGAGGAACCTTGCACCAGTCAGGACGTAGATCAGCTTGTAGTGAAGCAGGAGACTGAAGGCATTATTATCTTCATGGTGGCTCCTACTTATGAGGAAAGTGAGCCAGAGCTGGACAGTGAACATCTCCTTTCTTCCAGCTCTCCTGAACCAGAGAGCAGAGATCAGCAAGACAACTTTCCTGTGTCAGAGAGTCAGCGTAAAACTGACACAAGTAAAAAGTTTGTGAAATGTGAGATTTGTGGAAAAACCTTTGAGTACAGATCCAAACTAACGAGACATATGAGAATCCACACAGGTGAGAAGCCGTATTCTTGTGGCATCTGCGGAAAAGAATTTAGAGACCAATCAACGTTCAAAAAGCACATGACAGTTCACACAGGTGAGAAGCCTTATTCTTGTAGCACCTGCGGGAAAAGCTTCAGTCAGAAACCAACACTGGAGAGACACCAGAGAAGCCACACAGGCGAGAAGCTGCACTCCTGCGGCACCTGTGGGAGGGGATTCAGTCAGATGATAAACTTGAAAACTCACATGAGAATTCACACAGGTGAGAAGCCTCATTCATGTAGCACCTGTGGGAAAAGCTTCATTCAGAGGATACAGTTACAAAGACACATGAGGATTCACACTAGTTAAAAGTGGGAGAACTGTCAGATGAAGCAGTCCACTGAGAAGCCAGATCAGAGCAGATCAGATGACCTCCTTCCTTAAAAAACTCTGTATTGTTTATTGTATGTAGGGGTGGGAGATATAGCCTCAAAATAATATTTCAAGAAACTTACATTTAAAAAAAATAATGTACATTTTATCAGCTCGGCAGGCAGCAGCATTTATATGTGTAAGTAAATGATGGATTTTCCATCTTTCTCTTCCAGTGAGCTGCTGTCACTGATGACAGCTTAGCTAATTCAAAGTGTGAAAATGTGGCCACCTCAAGGTGCTTGATATTGTAAGGTAAAGACCCAACAATAATACAATGAAAACAGAGAAAACCCAAACAGTCATATGACCCCCTATTAGCAAGCGTTTTGGCGACAGTGGGAAGGAAAAACTCCTTTTTAACAGGAAGAAACCTCCAGCAGAACCAGGCTCAGGGAGGGACCCCCATCTGCAACAAGGAAAGTTTTAAGTCTAATCTTAAAAGCTGAAGGCTCTGCCTCCCATTCTACCTTTAAATACTCTATGAACAACATTATAGTGCAATGTTAGTGACACGGCATACATGAAATATGAGCACATAAGTATCCTCAGGGGTGTTTTTCCTGGAAGTTTTAAGAAAAGTGTATTACAAGTGCTTACACTCTAGCTTAATATCCAAAATAACCTTGTAATGCGGAGCCTGCACAATTCTGTCATATAAGGAAAAGAAATTCTACCTGGTTTGTTTCATCTTGGGTCGAGCTTTTTAACCTCCTGCTTTTCCACCGTGTAGCACATCAGTAATTTCCATCCACTGACTGCTCTTGCTGTTATATGAAATGTAACTCGCGAGTGCTCCAGTGATGCATGGTTGAATCATTTGTTTACCTTTGGGTCGCACATCACTGCTGCTAGTATCTCCTGCTCACGTGCCTTCACAGCCCGGTTGTACTCAAGTGTGTTTTTGCTTAAAGTGTTGTAACAGGTTTGCTTTTTTCACTTTCAGTGGGAAAAGTTTTCTTGCATATTTTGCGAACATTCAGCTACCAAACTGTGACTGGAGCCCGACATATGGCTCTGGCTGTGAGACATGACTGGGGTTGACTCATTGGGGTGAATGCAAACACATGATGTTCCTCTAAACACACTTTTTTGTAAACATTTATACCAGTATTATTGCAGATCATATGATATGTCACAGCCCTAATTCTGTTTGTTGCATATTCCATTAAAACCTGTAATGAAGATGAAACACGTATTTACATTCATTTGATGTGATATTTGTATCGTGTTGAGCTGTGGAGGTGACAAAAAAGTTGCTGAGATGTTTTATTTTTTTGTTTAGTGGAGAGGTTTTACTCCACAGAGTCAAAGCTGGAAAGAAACACACATGAGACCAAACATTTTGTGATTTAATCTTGATTTTCATGAAGACTGAATTTCAGCATGTGCTCATCCTGTTGATTCGTATGTTGGTGTTGGTTATGTGTTTTAAAAGTGAAATAAAGATTTCTTTAAAACTTCTTGTGGCTATTTTTTTAAGGCACAATCTTTACAACATGAAACAACGTCTGTGAAGCACATTTTGTACAGTGGGCAGGGAGACTTGCCCATCACTGTGGTGGTGGGGTGGATGAGATTTGCCTGCGGTCACTTAAGGCTCTGTATGTTGTGGGTCTGTCCTGGTTGTCCTGCTCAAACATTGTATGGAAGTTGAGGTCAGTGCCTTCAGACCGGCCAACTATGGTGGTAATCATGGTCCCCTGTTTTATGAAGGGAGTGTAGAGGGTATGTTTGCACTTCAGGCCTCCCTAGGAAGGTCTATATCTGTAGTCACTTTCACTGTTTTCTTATTGCTGTTTCAAATTGTTTCTGTTTGTAGCCTTTTTATTGAAGGATTTTGGTTTATATTATTAATATGTGCATTTGTTGTTATTAATAATATTTGCTTCACTCTCCATTTGATGTGTTTTTGGTATGTTTTACTTTTAATTGTTCTACACTCAACAAAAATATAAACGCAACACCTTTGTTTCTGCTCCGATTTGACATGGGATGGACATAAAGACCTAAAAGTCACTCCAGATACACAATATTACCATCCCTCCCAAACATTGTTCACAAATCAGTCTAAATGTGTGATAGTGAGCACTTCTGCTTTGCTGAGATAATCCATCCCACCTCACAGGTGTGCCACA
This sequence comes from Aulonocara stuartgranti, assembly GCF_965226115.1. NCBI lineage: Eukaryota > Metazoa > Chordata > Actinopteri > Cichliformes > Cichlidae > Aulonocara > Aulonocara stuartgranti. The sequence continues at coordinate 4,269,805 of NC_138954.1, forward strand.
TCAAGATGCTGATCTGACATCATGAGTAGTGCACAGGTGTACCTCAGACTGCCCACAACAAAAGGCCACCCTGGAATGTGCAGTTTTATCTCACAGCAAAATGCCACAGATGCCACATGCATTGAGGGAGCGTGCAATTGGCATGCTGACAGCAGGAATGTCAACCAGATCTGTTGCCCGTGCATTGAATGTCCATCCCTCAACCATAAGCCGTCTCCACAGGCGTTTCAGAGAATATGGCAGCACATCCAACCGGCCTCACAACCGCAGACCACGTGTAACCACACCAGCCCAGGACCTCCACATCCAGCAGGTTCACCTCCAAGATCGTCTGAGACCAGCCACTCAGACAGCTGCTGGAACAATTGGTGTGCATAACCAAACAATTTCTGCACAAACTGTCAGAAACCGTCTCAGGGAGGCTCAACTGCATGCTCGCCGTCCTCATCGGGGTCTTGACCTGACTCCAGCTCGTCGCCGCAACAGACTTGTGTGGGCAAATGCTCACATTCGATGGCGTCTGGCACGTTGGAGAGGTGTTCTCTTCACGGATGAATCTCGGTTCACATTGTTCAGGGCAGATGGCAGACAGCGTGTGTGGCGTCGTGTGGGTGAGCGCTTTGCTGATGTCAATGTTGTGGATCGAGTGGCCCATGGTGGTGGTGGGGTTATGGTATGGGCAGGCATCTGTTATGGACGAAGAACACGGGTGCATTTCATTGATGGCATTCTGAATGCACAGAGATACCGTGATGAGATCCTGAGGCCCATTGTTGTGCCATACATCCATGAACATAAGATAAGATAAGATAAGATAACCTTTATTAGTCCCACACGTGGGAAATTTGTTTTGTCACAGCAGGAAGTGGACAGTGCAAAAGTTATGACGCAAAAATTAGAATACAATAAGAATAAATACAGTACACAGCTGTACAGAATAGAATAAAATAATATACTATATACAGTAGAATAAAATAGAATAAAAATATACAATAAGATAAAAATAGAATACGAATGCTATATACAACTGAGTAAAAATACAACGATGCCAGAAAAGATTATTGCACTTAGTGTTATTGCACATGTGTGGATGTGTGTTTGTTCAGTTAAAGTCTTTGTTGTGGAGTCTGACAGCAGTGGGGAGGAAAGACCTGCGAAATCTCTCCGTCCCACACCGTGGGTGCCGCAGTCTCCCACTGAAGGAGCTGCTCAGTGCTGTCACAGTCTGCTGCATGGGGTGGGAGATGTTGTCCAACAGGGATGACAGCTTAGCCGCCGTTCTCCTGTCACTCACCACCTCCACTGGGTCCAGAGGGCATCCTAGAACAGAGCTGGCCCTTCGGATCACCCTGTTCAGTCTCTTCCTGTCCCCAGCAGAGATGCTGCCGCCCCAGCAGACCACACCATAAAAGATAGCAGAAGCCACCACAGAGTCATAGAAGGTCTTCAGGAGTGGGCCCTCCACCCCAAACGACCTGAGTCTCCGCAGCAGGTACAGCCTGCTCTGCCCTTTCCTGTAGAGAGCGTCTGAGTTATGAGTTCAGTCCAGTCTGTTGTTCAGATGAACACCAAGGTACCTGTAGCTGTCCACAGCCTCAATGTCCATACCCTGGATGTTCAGTGGTTGCAGTGGAGAATGCTTGTGCCTGCGGAAGTCTACCACCAGTTCCTTGGTTTTACTGGCGTTGATCTGGAGGTAGTTCAGCTGGCACCAGTCCACAAAGTCTTGAGTCAGTCCTCTGTACTCCTTGTCGTCCCCATCAGTGATGAGGCCGACTATTGCAGAGTCATCACAGAACTTCTGCAGGAAGCACTGGGTGGAATTGTGGGAGAAGTCTGCAGTGTAGATGGTGAAGAGGAACGGAGCCAGAACCGTTCCCTGTGGGGCCCCCGTACTGCAGACGACCCTGTCCGACACACAGCCCTGAGTCCTCACATACTGTGGTCGGTCGGTGAGGTAGTCCAAAATCCAGGTAGTGAGGTGATGGTCCACTCCAGAGTTCTCCAGCTTGTCCTTCAGAACCGAGGGAAGAATGGTGTTGAAGGCACTGGAGAAATCAAAGAACATGATTCTCACAGTGCTTCCAGCGGTCTCCAGGTGAGCGAGGGAACGATGTAGGAGGTGAATGACGGCATCATCCGCTCCAATGCCAGGCTGGTAGGCAAACTGAAGTGGGTCCAGTGATGAGCTTGTTAGGCGCCGAAGCTGAGCCAGGACCAACCGCTCCAGGGTCTTCATCAGGTGGGATGTCAGAGCCACCGGCCTGTAGCTGTTGAGGTCCTTGGGGCGTGAAGTCTTTGGCACTGGTACAACACAGGAGGTTTTCCAGAGCTGTGGGACTCTTCCCAACCTCAGGCTCAGGTTGAAGAGGTGCTCCATCACCCCACACAGTTGGTCCGCGCAGGACCTGACGACCCTCGAGCTGATGCCATCTGGGCCCGCTGCCTTCTTGCCATTAATCCTCCTCAGTTCCCTCCTAACCTGGGTGGTTGAGAGAGACAGGCTGGAGCCTTGTGTTGAGTGTGTATTGGATGCTGTTGTTGGGGGTGGGGGGGAGTGAGCAGGGTGAATAGAGGAGGTGTGAAGTGTCTGAGGTGTCAGAGGTCACCTCATGTTCCAGCAAGATAATGCACGGCCCCATGTTGCAAGGATCTGTACACAGTTCTTGGAAGCTGAGAATGTCCCAGTTCTTGCATGGCCAGCATACTCACCGGACATGTCACCCATTGAGCATGTTCTGGATGTGCTTGACCGGCGTATACGACAGCGTGTACCAGTTCCCACTAATATCCAACAACCTCGCACAGCCATTGAAGAGGAGTGGACCAACATTCCACAGGCCACAATTGACAATCTGATAGACTCCATGCGAAGACGATGTGTTGCACTGCATGAGGCAAATGGTGGTCACACCAGATACTGACCGGTTCTGAGTCCCCAGACCCCCAATAAAGCAAAAAACTGCACATTCCAGGGTGGCCTTTTGTTGTGGGCAGTCTGAGGTACACCTGTGCGCTACTCATGATGTCAGATCAGCATCTTGATGTGGCACACCTGTGAGGTGGGATGGATTATCTCAGCAAAGCAGAAGTGCTCACTATCACACATTTAGACTGATTTGTGAACAATGTTTGGGAGGGATGGTAATATTGTGTATCTGGAGTGACTTTTAGGTCTTTATGTCCATCCCATGTCAAATCGGAGCAGAAACAAAGGTGTTGCGTTTATATTTTTGTTGAGTGTATGATTATGTTTATGTGGGGTTTATAATTATATTTAAGTTCTGGGTTTTTTTTATGAATAAAAGTGACTTAACTTGTCAGAGATATGAGACTTTGGGCATTTCCCCTTCTGTCTTATTCTCAGTGTCTTGTCTCCATGTTTATTTACCTCTGTGTTGCTATCTTTGTGTCTCTGTCTCTTTCTCTTCCCCTGTTCAGTGTGATTTAAGACTTCCAACAAATAATTTCAAAGGGTCAATTAAATTTTAATAAAACCATTTTACTCAACACTGCACTCTAATTTTAGCATTTTTTTTACTCAGTCATAAAAAGATTCATCTTAAAATATGTTTTAGAGACATTTTTATTACTTTTTTCTCTTTCTTTCTTTCTTTCTTTCTTTCTTTCTTTCTTTCTTTCTTTCTTTCCTTGTTGTTTTTTAGCCATCAGAATTATTGTCTGAAGGCCAAAAAAGATGCCCAACTAACTTAATTTACCAAATGGACCATCACGGCCTTGCCATATTGGTCCATTTGATCAACCTTTGTTATTATTTATTTATTTTAATTTATTTTCAGCTGTTACAGATAGGACAGACATGACTGGGGGATAGGAAGGAAGAAAGAAAGAAAGAAAGAAAGAAAGAAAGAAAGAAAGAAAGAAAGAAAGAAAGAAAGAAAGAAAGAAAGAAAGAAAAGGGGAAGAGGGACAGTGAGAAAGGGCACTTAAAAAATATCTCTCAGGTCACCTGTTGAGAGAAGAAAATAAGAGAAAACAAGCAAAAAAGAGAGCAACATAATAACACAACACCATTGCAATAATCTAGCTAAGTGTAAATAACAGTAAATATTAAATACTGAATGTGATTGTGCAGCACGCAAGATTGACATCGCACAATGTGGTTTGAGGTAGCAGCCAAGAAAGGTGTAGCTTGTGTGTGTGAACACCTGTGTGGATGAGTGCTCGTCTATTCAAAAGGCTTCTCCATGTAACGATCTGCTGGTGTGGGGAGCCACAGCCCCGTCCCCCAGGGCATGAAGCAGGCATGGAGGAGATCCAGGCCCCAGACATCCAGAGGCCCCCAGAGTGCGAGCGCCCAAAGAGGACCACCGGAGGGGCAACCGTGCCACCTTCCTGGGAAGAGCTGAGGAGAACCCCAGATGAGGGGTCACCCAACAGCCACAGAGCAGAAGCCAGAGGGGGCGGCAGTGACGTACACGCGGGCTCTGCAGGCAGCCAGCTGTGCCAGAGTGAATCGCCCCCGCAAGGGGCCCGACCGAGCCACAGGCACCAGGCCCCACAGAGCAGCCGTACCAGCAGTGAGCTGGTACAGACCTGAGCGCCCAGCCTTGGACACCAAGTATGCACCGATGTCTGAGTTCATCAACCAGGGAGTGTGGTGAGGGGAAATAGGCCTCCATACCTTGGAGGGCCTGAGATGTTCCAAGGGGGTGGAGTGTAAGACCCGAGCTGACATATAGACACAGACGAATAGGCGCACACAGACCCAAACATGTATTCCCACCCTCATGCACACATATACAAATACTCGGCGCTCATCCAACCTGGATACAGACACAAATGGACACTGTACATGTACTGTACAGCACGGCCCCTCCTGAGAACCCTCAATGTCTACATGCATTTAAAACTGAGAGGTGGGCACCAGCGCCAGAGGTGAGGTTGAATACAAAGACTGTCCTCTGGACACCGTATAACATGCCCGATCCCAAGGCCCTATATGTATGTGTTATGAGAGTGTGAGTAATGTGGATGTCTAGGTTGTGGAATAAAATCAGTCTGCTGATAAAACAGTGAGCACAGTGAGAAGATCTTCACTGAGCTGATCCATCTCATCTCATAAAATTGAGGCACAGGTGACCAGGAGGGGACAGAGGGGGAACGACCTTTTATTGCTTTTTTCTACAACAATTTCTTAGTTCAGCTGCAGTATTTGATATCCTGTAATGACTAAAATGATAATTTAAACAAATTTACATAAAAAGATTGTCTTTTAAATGTTACGTTTATTTAACAACTTTAAAGGCTGAGCAGTGCTATTTTTAAATGAAAAACTCACAGGCTCACATGTTCCAGGATTGAATTAGTGTCTGATAACCCTCCCTCTTCCTGCTCTCTAACTCAGCACCTCCTCTCTGTCCACATGTTCCCTTGTTCCCTCCCCTTCTGATCTGCAGTTTGAAGATGGGTGCAACCAACATGTGGTGACGTATAAGAGCTGACAGATCCCATTCGCTACAGAAACCTATGTTGTTTAGATCAGAGCAGTTTCAGTTCTGAGGAAGTGAAACTCACACAGTCACTGACACTGTTGGGTGAAATGGCGCAGAAAAGTGTTCAGCTGGACCGAGAAACCTTCTCTTGTTCGATCTGTTTGGATCTACTGAAGAATCCGGTGGCTATTCCCTGTGGACACAGCTACTGCATGAAGTGTATTGAAAGCTTCTGGGATGAAGAGGAAAAGAAGAAAATCTACAGCTGCCCTCAGTGCAGACAGACTTTCACAGCGAGGCCTGTCCTGGAGAAAAACACCATGTTAGCAGTTTTAGTGGAGGAGCTGAAGAAGACTGGACTCCAAGCTGCTCCTGCTGATCACTGCTATGCTGGACCTGAAGATGTGGCCTGTGATGTCTGCACTGGAAGAAAAATGAAAGCCTTCAAGTCCTGTTTAGTCTGTCTGGCATCTTACTGTGAGAAACACCTTCAGCCTCATTATGATTCACCTACATTCAAGAAACACAAGCTGGTGGAGCCCTCCAAGAAGCTCCAGGAGAACATCTGCTCTCGTCATGATGAGGTGATGAAGATGTTCTGCCGTACTGATCAGCAGAGTATCTGTTATCTCTGCTCTGTGGATGAACATAAAGGCCACGACACAGTCTCAGCTGCAGCAGAAAGGACTGAGAGGCAGAGAGAGCTGGAGGTGAGTCGACAAAACATCCAGCAGAGAATCCAGGACAGAGAGAAAGATGTGAAGCTGCTTCAACAGGAGGTGGAGGCCATCAATCAGTCTGCTGATCAAACAGTGGAGCACAGTGAGAAGATCTTCACTGAGCTGATCCATCTCATCCAGAAAAGAAGCTCTGATGTGAAGCAGCAGATCAGATCCCAGCAGGAAACTGAAGTGAGTCGAGTCAAAGAGCTTCAGGAGAAGCTGGAGCAGGAGATCACTGAGCTGAAGAGGAAAGATGCTGAGCTGAAGCAGCTCTCACACACAGAGGATCACATCCAGTTTCTACACAACTACCCCTCACTGTCAGCACTCAGTGAGTCTACAGACTCATCCAGCATCAATATCCGTCCTCTGAGCTACTTTGAGGATGTGACAGCAGCTGTGTCAGAGGTCAGAGATAAACTACAGGACATTCTGAGAGAGCAATGGACAAACATCTCACTGACAGTCACTGAAGTGGATGTTTCACTGTCACAACCAGAGCCAAAGACCAGAGCTGGATTCTTAAAATATTCATGTGAAATCACACTGGATCCAAACACAGCAAACAAACATCTGTTATTATCAGAGGGGAACAGAAAAGTAACATTCAGTTTATTTGGACAGTCTTATTCTGATCATCCAGACAGATTCACTGACATGTGGCAGGTCCTGAGTAGAGAGAGTCTGACTGGACGTTGTTACTGGGAGGTGGAGTGGAGAGGGGAAGGAGGTTATGTAGCAGTCGCATACAAGAATATCAGCAGAAAAGGAGAGGGTAATGAATGTAAATTTGGACATAATGACAAATCTTGGTCATTAGATTGTTACAACAACAGTTTTACATTTCGGTACAACAACATCCAAACTCCTGTCTCAGGTCCTCGTTCCTCCAGAGTAGGAGTGTACCTGGATCACAGAGCAGGTATTTTGTCCTTCTACAGCGTCTCTGAAACCATGACTCTCCTCCACAGAGTCCAGACCACATTCACTCAGCCGCTCTATGCTGGACTGATGTTTTACTATGATTATGGAGCCACTGCTGAGTTGATTAAAGTGAAATAGACTGAAGTCTTTCATATTGTTGTAAGTTTAAATCTGTATTTTAGTTCCCTTTTAGTTTCTCTCCATCATTATTGTGGTATTTATGTGCTGCACATAAATCAGATGTCAGTCAAACATTATGGGCAGTACCTCGACATCTTCAACATGTTGTCTTGATGTTTTTACGTTTTATAGGTGGAGCTCTTTCCTGTGTCTGTTCAGCCATGGAGACTATCAATGCTTATGGATATTTTTATTTGAAAAATTTCTCCACATGACAACATAAACTTCTCTATCTTCTAAATGTTTACTGAATATTTTTCTTAGGTATTTGTATGTTGTTGTTTCTCTTCACTGATCTTAACAGAGAAGTCTACAGACCTTCCTTTATCACACAGATTTTATTCTCATTTGTACATTTATAAAGAAAACAATTAATTACAGAGCAATAAGAAATTTTAAGAAAGTGCACTATATCATAATTTATAGTAAAGTGTATTAAAGCATCGTTAGTTAGTCACTTATTTAGTTTGGAGCTGTATCATCTGACACTGTAGAAACATTTCCTCCAGCTTCAGCACAGAATGTTAAAAACAGAACTATTAATGAGAACAAACAGTAGGAACACAGTATCAGCAAACATCATGGCTTAAAATGGAGAGTAAAAATCTAAAAAGAAATAAACAAATTAGTAAAAAGGATTTCCTGTTGACATGTTATTGGTCCTATCTTGTCTGCAGCACCTCCAGGATGCTTCTTATATGTTTCTGGTTATTTTTGCACCAATTTTAGTTTTTGTCAGTAGGAAGTTCAAGTTCAACTCAGTGTGTTTGTTTGTTTTTTTCAAACTGATGCCTGACCTTGAACACCAAACATCTGTCAATAAAGCAATGATATAAAATGCTTATATTAGTACTGAAAAACTGCATATCCACTTTACAAATATAAATAATGATATAAATCCACAGCTGAACTGGAGGAGCAGCTGATCTAGTTCACTCATGTGTTTCTGGACTAAGAGTTGGAGCAAATACCTTATGATTCAGTGATGTTTGTTTTTGTTAAATATTTTGTAGATCCAAGAGTGAGTTTGACTCATGATGATGATGTTCCGAATTAAACAAAGTTGGTCACAAATTCTTCAAAGCTGTTTATTAAGAATATATTCACTTGGACTCATGAGACAGGCTTGTGATCCAAGGGAGCCATCAACTGGACAATTACTGACATGACAACAAAAAAGCTAAGTACAGAGGGGGGAACAGAGGTGAAAATACTTGCTTTAAAGGATTGTAATGTTTCCTTTTAAAATAAGTCTCTAAGGTCAGACAAAGGGACAGAAACTCATAGCTTTCTACCAGCCCAATGACAAAACTATAAGTTGTTTTTTAACATCTACTTTTTCATCTATTTGGCAGTCACAGTGAAAAGTATAAACATTGGCACGCTTTGTCTTGTGATTCTGCTGTTCGTAAAAAATGACCATGCGCAAAGTACCAGACTTTAAGGCTTTGACTTGATGCCAATGGCCTGAGGAGGACAGTATTACCCTTGGACATGTGTAGTCTGCCGTCTACTCAATAGAAGAAGAAGAAGCGCGGAAATGGCACAACTGTCTTCAGTTTCTGGGAGAGTTTAACAATGAGAGACTGATGATGCAGAAGAAATCTCCGTGGTTAAAAACATTAAAAACAGTCGTCCAGGATGATGAGATCCGCCACTGGCTCAGACTGCTGTATATCAGCCGGAGACCCGAGATGAAGTCACGCAGCAGGTATGTAAAACTGTGATGTTCTCAATGAACTAACACAGGAACGATCTGAGCTCAGTCTGTAAGCTAACAGGCTAAAATCAGAGAGCAGCTAATCAAACAAGTGCGTCCGTTTTTTTTAAAGGTCAACTTTTAACAATAGACTTTCATGAGACACATCAAAACCAAACAGGGAGGGAAAGCTTCGGTTTTCTGCACTGTGCCACAGTTCGCTGTCTGCTTCGGTTCACGACGCCTCACTCCGGGGCTACAGACAGTTCTCTGCCGCCTGTGGTGCTCCTCACCTCCGTCTGCACCCACAGACTTCCCGAGGTGGAGGCAGGCCGGCAGGGACTTTGAGAGATGGGCTTTACTTTTAAAAATAGCCCTTAATCAGGGTCTAACTCACTAAAAGATGGCCACATGTCTCTCTCCAACTTAATCTCTTTCTTTTAAGTAATTGTTTTTCATTGAAATGAAATTAATTGTTCAATAAAATGATTACATTTATAATTGAATTAAAGTTAAATGAATCAAGGTGATTTTGACTTTGCTAGTTAACAGGAAGAGAAACAAACTTACACAGGATAAAATGAAATTTGGAGCCAGCAGAAAAAGTCAGATCACAGACAAACAGAAACATTCCTCTTTGGCTAAAATAAAATGCAGATTATTGCTCATCTGCAGTTTTAATCATGGTGAATAATTTATGATTCAGCCAAGTAAGATTCTTCTGTGTGGAGGTTTTTCCCCTGTCAAAAGGCATTGACCATTACCTTCATCTAAACATGGAATTTAAGTCATGTAGTTGCCGTTGTTTGTTTTTAAAGAGGTCATAATATTTTTGTGATGGTAGAAATTTATCTTCAAAGTAATAGTTATAAAGTGAATTAATAAGACTTTCCAACAAAGAGAGGGAGTCACATGGTGCTTCTGAAACATTTGTACAAACCTCTCTCACATATGTGAGCAACATGCTCACAGTGTACAGCCCTGCTGACTGAGGCTGCACCTTTACCTGTCTAATCTTTTTCTTTTTACTTTGTTCCTCAAGTCCCACATCAACATGAAGTGTAAGGAGGAGGAAGATCTGGCTGGCCAGCAGGTCTGGAAGCAGGAGAGGAACTTCAATCTGGACCAGGAGGACACAGATCCCCCACAGATCAAAGAGGAACAGGAGGAACTCTGCATCAGTCAAGAGGGAGAACAGCTTGTAGTGAAACACGAGGATGAAGGCATCGTCGTCTGGAGCGGGGAAGAGCGGCTCAGACAGCTGCATAACATCTGGAAACCTGAGAAAGATTTACAGACCAGCGGTAAAACTGTAATCGCTTTTCTGAAGTGTTAACATTAATATTAAACCTACAGTTTGTATCAGTCAGATCTATTTAATGTGTATTCGTGAAAACATGACAGGGAGTTTTAAATGGACTGGTTCTTATATAGCGCTTTTCTACTCAATCTTGAGCACTCAAAGCGCTTTACAAAACTTGTGCATTCACCCACTCACTCCCATTCGCACAAGCACATTTTTCTTAGTGCTTTCTACCAACATTCAGACACACATTCCACAGATCAAAGAGCAACTTGAGGCAACTTGGAGTTAGTATCTTGCCCAAGGATATTTGAAATGCAGACTAGGTGAAGCCGGGAATCGAACCGATCAGTAGATGATCTGCTCTACCGCCTGAGCTACAGCCACCCCCAATAGTGAAGATTATTTTGAAAAATATCAAGATGTAGATCAGTTTCGAGATCAACTCCAAAATAGATCATCAGTCAGTCAGTAATAAGTGAGTTCTTTTTTGTTTGAAAGGTTTTTTTTACTCTTAATGTTGCTGAAAAATGTCAGAACTCAAGTTCTCATTTGCATCAGAGTGCACAAATAACTTCATTTTTACACACTTTTAATTTCACCTGCAAATGTGAGCAACATGCCCTCATTACAGACTTTAACTAAAACTTTATCTTCTCAGAAGTGTTTTTCTATAATTACATTTTTTTTATTGTTCGTTTAGAAGCAATAGTGGAGAGACCGGCTGACTGCTGCAGAAGAAATCTGCTCTGAGGTTAACAGAACGTCTGATCGTCCAGTATGAGATCAACCTTCAGCAGAGACTGCTGGATATCAGCCGGAAACCCGAGATAAAGTTACGCATAACAGGTAAAACTGCGATGGTCTCAGTGGACTAACACAAGAATACAACTCATGTAGGACCTGATCAGAGCTCAGCTTGTAGGCTAACATACTGAAATCAGGGAGCGGCTAATCACACAAGTGCGTCTCTTTTTTACGGTAAACTTTTAGCATTAAACAAACCTTGAGACCGAGAGAAAGTGCCTTTATAGAAGATTTATTTAGAAGATTAAGATAAAGGAGGCAGGGAGGGAAAGCTTCTGTTTTCTGCACTGTGCCACAGTTCGCTGTCTGCTTCGGCTCTCTGACCCTCACTCCGGGGCTACAGACAGTCCTCTGCCGCCTGTGGTGCTCCTCACGTCCGTCTGCACCCACAGGCTTCCCGAGGTGGAGGCAGGCCAGCAGGGACTTTGAGAGATGGGCTTTACTTTCAAAAATACCCCTTAATCAGGGTCTAACCCTACAAGACCATCGTGCCTCCCCCACCATCCTCACCTCATGTTAAAATGTATATTTTTCAACTGAATTATATTTGGGTTCAAGAAAATGATGAAGTTTTTAAAATAACTTTGTAATGTTCTAATAAACAGTCTTAACTCGAACTAAATCAGCTCAAATCTCACAGATGTCAGTGTTATTCACAAAGCATGGAAACATAGTTGTTAGTTTTGAATGCAGCCACAGCAGGCAAACTATGGCTGCATGCTCCAAAGAACAGGAGCACAGTAACTGAACACACTCTTAGCACACTTACATCTGATTTTGGGAACAGTTAACAGATCTGAACCTGATGACCTGAGAGGTTTAACTGGGTCAAAGGTCGAGAGCCAATTGAGAACTGTCCAGTTAAACCAACTAAATGATGAAACCTTTGATTTAAAATGTCATGATCAACAGTATCAAAGGCAGCAATGAGATCAAATAGAACTAAGACTGAAACTCTGAGTCCCTAATAATCTTCAGATCACTGATGACTTTAGTTGGGTTGATTCTGTGCAATGACTGGCTGTGAAACCTGACTGGTACTTATCTGCTATGGCACTGTGAGATTTTCAGTTTAATCTACAACAATGACAAACATTTACTTGCAGCGTGAAGCTGGCAGCAGCTACCTGAATGATTTGTACTCTGAACTTTCCTAATAAGAGTATCAGAGCTCGAGAGTAACTTACACTTTCATTTTTCACATTTGTACAGTTTAAATTTCACTCCCATATGAGGACATGCTCAGAGTGGACTATATTTGCTCAGATGTGTTTTCCTGTCATCACATTATTAACCTTTTTCCTCAGTGACCCTTTGTTCCTCAAGATCTCCCCCTAACATGAAGTGTGAGGAAGAGGAGGGCCTGTATGACCAGCAGGTCTCCAACCAGGAGAGGAACTCCAGTCTGGACCAGGAGGGCCCAGATCCTCCACAGATCAAAGAGGAAGAGGAGGAACTCTGCATCAGCGATGACGTAGAAAAGATTGTACTCAAACAGGAGGATGAAGGCCTCATCTGGACTGAAGAAGAGCAGCTCAGACAGCTGGATAACATCTGGAAACCTGAAATGAACTTACACAGCAGGGGTATGTAAAACCGTAATGGTCTTACCTAAAAATTAATATGACTTTAATTCATTCAATAAAGATATTTTGGAAACACATCAGAGTTCTTCAAGGCCAGTGTTTAAATAAACTCAGCTGATTGTTAGTCGAGGTTTTCTGAGAGCTTCGCTGCTTTTTATCCCCATATTTTAATCCTACTTTTAAATTTCCCCTTCTGTCTGATGTTTGTCTTATCATTTACATAAACATCTTTCCAACAGTAATTGGTGGACAAACTGTGATTGGTGCATAGAAATTTACTAACGTGTTAGAAGTGAGTGCATGAAATCTTATTTTAACAGTTTCCAGGTCTGGGTAAATGATATGATGATATTTCGGATGATATTTTGATTAAACTCTGTTGTAGAGTTGGAAATGGACAGCTGTAGACACCACTGCCGAGTAGTCATTCTTGTTATACTTCTATATTTATCTAAGACAAGTAATTTTGTCCATTTGTCACCTCAGCTTTCCCACAACAGCATGAATGTGAGGAGGAACTGGTTTTTGGGGACCAGGAGAGAAACTTCAGCCTCGACCAGGAGGATCCGGAGCTTCCACACATAAAAGAGGAAGAGGAGGAACCTTGCACCAGTCAGGACGTAGATCAGCTTGTAGTGAAGCAGGAGACTGAAGGCATTATTATCTTCATGGTGGCTCCTACTTATGAGGAAAGTGAGCCAGAGCTGGACAGTGAACATCTCCTTTCTTCCAGCTCTCCTGAACCAGAGAGCAGAGATCAGCAAGACAACTTTCCTGTGTCAGAGAGTCAGCGTAAAACTGACACAAGTAAAAAGTTTGTGAAATGTGAGATTTGTGGAAAAACCTTTGAGTACAGATCCAAACTAACGAGACATATGAGGGTTCACACAGGTGAGAAGCCACATTCTTGCAGCACCTGCGGAAAAAGATTCAGCCTGATGATAAACTTGAAAACTCACATGAGAATCCACACAGGTGAAAAGCTTCATTCAGAGGATACAGTTACAAAGACACATGAGGATTCACACTAGTTAAAAGTGGGAGAACTGTCAGATGAAGCAGTCCACTGAGAAGCCAGATCAGAGCAGATCAGATGACCTCCTTCCTTAAAAAACTCTGTATTGTTTATTGTATGTAGGGGTGGGAGATATAGCCTCAAAATAATATTTCAAGAAACTTACATTTAAAAAAAATAATGTACATTTTATCAGCTCGGCAGGCAGCAGCATTTATATGTGTAAGTAAATGATGGATTTTCCATCTTTCTCTTCCAGTGAGCTGCTGTCACTGATGACAGCTTAGCTAATTCAAAGTGTGAAAATGTGGCCACCTCAAGGTGCTTGATATTGTAAGGTAAAGACCCAACAATAATACAATGAAAACAGAGAAAACCCAAACAGTCATATGACCCCCTATTAGCAAGCGTTTTGGCGACAGTGGGAAGGAAAAACTCCTTTTTAACAGGAAGAAACCTCCAGCAGAACCAGGCTCAGGGAGGGACCCCCATCTGCAACAAGGAAAGTTTTAAGTCTAATCTTAAAAGCTGAAGGCTCTGCCTCCCATTCTACCTTTAAATACTCTATGAACAACATTATAGTGCAATGTTAGTGACACGGCATACATGAAATATGAGCACATAAGTATCCTCAGGGGTGTTTTTCCTGGAAGTTTTAAGAAAAGTGTATTACAAGTGCTTACACTCTAGCTTAATATCCAAAATAACCTTGTAATGCGGAGCCTGCACAATTCTGTCATATAAGGAAAAGAAATTCTACCTGGTTTGTTTCATCTTGGGTCGAGCTTTTTAACCTCCTGCTTTTCCACCGTGTAGCACATCAGTAATTTCCATCCACTGACTGCTCTTGCTGTTATATGAAATGTAACTCGCGAGTGCTCCAGTGATGCATGGTTGAATCATTTGTTTACCTTTGGGTCGCACATCACTGCTGCTAGTATCTCCTGCTCACGTGCCTTCACAGCCCGGTTGTACTCAAGTGTGTTTTTGCTTAAAGTGTTGTAACAGGTTTGCTTTTTTCACTTTCAGTGGGAAAAGTTTTCTTGCATATTTTGCGAACATTCAGCTACCAAACTGTGACTGGAGCCCGACATATGGCTCTGGCTGTGAGACATGACTGGGGTTGACTCATTGGGGTGAATGCAAACACATGATGTTCCTCTAAACACACTTTTTTGTAAACATTTATACCAGTATTATTGCAGATCATATGATATGTCACAGCCCTAATTCTGTTTGTTGCATATTCCATTAAAACCTGTAATGAAGATGAAACACGTATTTACATTCATTTGATGTGATATTTGTATCGTGTTGAGCTGTGGAGGTGACAAAAAAGTTGCTGAGATGTTTTATTTTTTTGTTTAGTGGAGAGGTTTTACTCCACAGAGTCAAAGCTGGAAAGAAACACACATGAGACCAAACATTTTGTGATTTAATCTTGATTTTCATGAAGACTGAATTTCAGCATGTGCTCATCCTGTTGATTCGTATGTTGGTGTTGGTTATGTGTCTTAAAAGTGAAATAAAGATTTTTTTAAAACTTCTTGTGGCTATTTTTTTAAGGCACAATCTTTACAACATGAAACAACGTCTGTGAAGCACATTTTGTACAGTGGGCAGGGAGACTTGCCCATCACTGTGGTGGTGGGGTGGATGAGATTTGCCTGCGGTCACTTAAGGCTCTGTATGTTGTGGGTCTGTCCTGGTTGTCCTGCTCAAACATTGTATGGAAGTTGAGGTCAGTGCCTTCAGACCGGCCAACTATGGTGGTAATCATGGTCCCCTGTTTTATGAAGGGAGTGTAGAGGGTATGTTTGCACTTCAGGCCTCCCTAGGAAGGTCTATATCTGTAGTCACTTTCACTGTTTTCTTATTGCTGTTTCAAATTGTTGTTTCTGTTTGTAGCCTTTTTATTGAAGGATTTTGCTTTATATTATTAATATGTGCATTTGTTGTTATTAATAATATTTGCTTCACTCTCCATTTGATGTGTTTTTGGTATGTTATACTTTTAATTGTTCTATGATTATGTTTATGTGTGGTTTATAATTATATTTAAGTTCTGGGTTTTTTTATGAATAAAAGTGACTTAACTTGTCAGAGATATGAGACTTTGGGCATTTCCCCTTCTGTCTTATTCTCAGTGTCTTGTCTCCATGTTTATTTACCTCTGTGTTGCTATCTTTGTGTCTCTGTCTCTTTCTCTTCCCCTGTTCAGTGGGATTTAAGACTTCCAACAAATAATTTCAAAGGGTCAATTAAATTTTAATAAAACCATTTTACTCAACACTGCACTCGAATTTTAGCATTTTTTTTTTTACTCAGTCATAAAAAGATTCATCTTAAAATATGTTTTAGATACATTTTTATTACTTTTTTCTTTCTTTCTTTCTTTTCTTGTTGTTGTCCCGTTTCGTTTTTTAGCCATCAGAATTATTGTCTGAAGGCCAAAAAAGATGCCCAACTAACTTAATTTACCAAATGGACCATCACGGCCTTGCCATATTGGTCCATTTGATCAACCTTTGTTATTATTTATTTATTTTAATTTATTTTCAGTTGTTACAGATAGGACAGACATGACTGGGGGATAGGAAGGAAGGAAGGAAGGAAGGAAGGAAGAAAAGGGGAAGAGGGACAGTGAGAAAGGGCACTTAAAAAATATCTCCCAGGTCACCTGTTGAGAGAAGAAAATAAGAGAAAACAAGCAAAAAAGAGAGCAACATAATAACACAACACCATTGCAATAATCTAGCTAAGTGTAAATAACAGTAAATATTAAATACTGAATGTGATTGTGCAGCACGCAAGATTGACATCGCATAATGTGGTTTGAGGTAGCAGCCAAGAAAGGTGTAGCTTGTGTGTGTGAACACCTGTGTGGATGAGTGCTCGTCTATTCAAAAGGCTTCTCCATGTAACGATCTGCTGGTGTGGGGAGCCACAGCCTCGTCCCCCAGGGCATGAAGCAGGCATGGAGGAGATCCAGGCCCCAGACATCCAGAGGCCCCCAGAGTGCGAGCGCCCAAAGAGGACCACCGGAGGGGCAACCGTGCCACCTTCCTGGGAAGAGCTGAGGAGAACCCCAGATGAGGGGTCACCCAACAGCCACAGAGCAGAAGCCAGAGGGGGCGGCAGTGACGTACACGCGGGCTCTGCAGGCAGTCAGCTGTGCCAGAGTGAATCGAGCCCCCGCAAGGGGCCCGACCGAGCCACGGGCACCAGGCCCCACCAAGCAGCCGTACCGGGGAGTGAGCTGGTACAGACCTGAGCGCCCAGCCCTGGACACCAAGAACGCACCGATGTCTGAGGGCATCAGCCACCAGCAGGGAGTGTGGTGAGGGGAAATAAGCCTCCATACCTTGGAGGGCCTGAGATGTTCCAAGGGGGTGGAGTGTAAGACCCGAGCTGACATATAGACACAGACGAATAGGCGCACACAGACCTAAACATGCATTCCCACCCTCATGCACACATATACAAATACTCGGCGCTCATCCAACCTGGATACAGACACAAAGAGTATTTTAAACTATTCTGTAAATTCTTGGAAAGTGGTCTTTTTTGGGGGGGACCTCTGCTACTACCAGAGGTTGTCTGCACCACACCAGGGCCTGTGCTGCTAGCATAAACCAACTGAGCCTCAACCAGGGCCTGTGCTGTTTTCTGAGGCCATCTCACTGCACCGGGGCCTGTGCTGCCAGCTGGATCCATCGGCACCATCCCAGGACCTGTGCTGCTGGCTGAGGCCATCTGCACCGCACCAGGGCCTAGCTGGACCCATAGGCACCACACCAGGGCCTGTTCTGCTAGCATAAACCAACTGAGCCTCACCAGGGCCTGTACTGCCGGCTGGACCCATCTGCACCACCCCAGGGCCTGTTCTGCTAGCATAAACCAACTGAGCCTCACCAGGGCCTGCACTGCCGGCTGGACCCATAGGCACCACCCCAGGGCCTGTGCTGCTGGCTGGGGCCGTCTGCAGCACACCAGGGCCTTTGCTGCCGGCTGAACAAACTGCATCTGTGTTGCTTGTGCAAGACATCAGCACCACACCAAGGCCTGTGCTGCTCGAAAAGCTTATCTGCAATACATCGGGCGCTGTGCTGTTGATTGAAGCCTTCTACACCACATTGGTGAATGTGCTAGCAGAAGCCCTCTGCTAGCAAGCCACCAGGACCCGAACTTTTGGCTGGAGCCTTACTTGCCATCCTAGGTTTGTGCAGCCTATTTAATTCAGCATCAACAATCATTGTGTTTTGGATAATGGCTTTTTTAATAACTTTACTTTGCTTATTGGCCGTGGGGGACTTTTGGACTCTCAATTTTTCTAAGATGAGAACATTTAACAGTGACCCCATTCTGCGAGACATGGTTCCCAGATCTACATGCGTCACTGCTGCTATACATCCTGTACAATTTCCAATGTATTTGGAACAGGACATTAATCATTTTGAACTACAGAAAGATTTACCTCATCTTCAAAACCTTCTTGCTTTGTACAATTACAAAATTAGTTACGAAAAATCCTGCTTTGTGTCAACATTTCACACGTCAAAATCAATAAGTACAAAGCAGAGACTTCTGATCGTCTTACTACTGCTCTTATCTGGTAATGTGCAACCTAACCCAGGCCCTGAGCTGCAATGTAGCCAGACACCATCTGAATTTAAATCCTCACCTGGGCTGAAGATAGTTCATCTTAATGTGCGCAGTTTGTTACCCAAGATGGATATGATCAAGATCTGGGTTCAATCAACAGATGCAGATATTGTCCTCATTTCTGAAACTTGGTTGTCTAAATATATATCTGATGAACATGTTAGCATGGCTGGCTACAATATCTATCGCACCGATAGGTTTAAGAAAGGTGGTGGTGTTGCTGCTTATGTTAAGTCAAAATTTGATGCTACAATAGTTCTATCAGAATCAATTTGCAAACAATTGGAATTTTTGGCTCTGAATGTGAATGTTGCAAAGGGTCTTTGCATAACAGTTGCTTGTTGCTATCGACCCCCTTCTGCCTCCACAGAAGCTCTGCGTTCTTTAAACCTTTTGCTGTCCAGACTAAATTATGGGGAGCTTGTTCTAGCTGGTGACTTTAACTGGGATTGGCTCAAAACTGTTTCAGATGATTTTAAATCTTTCTGTGATTCTATCAGTCTTCCCCAGCTGGTCAATTTACCCACTCGGCCGAATCTCAAAAGCCCCGAAAAGTCTACCTTGATTGACTTGATTTTGACAAATGTTCCTCATAAATTTTCATCTTTGGGTGTCTTTTGTAACGACTTAAGTGACCACTGTGTTGTTGCTGCTATTAGAAATACTAAAGTGGCCAAGTCACAACATGGTATTATTTTTAAAAGAACTCTTAAACATTTTAATGAGCAAGCATTTTATCATGATTTGTCAAATTATGACTGGAAGAAAATAGGATTGATCCCTGATGTAGAATTAGCGTGGGCATTCTTTAAGGATGGGTTTATGCAAATTGTGAATAAACATGCTCCATTAAGAAGATATAGGATAAAAGGTCGTGAAAACCCCTGGTTCTCCCAAGAGCTGGCAGATATCATTCATGAGCGTAATCTGGCTTGGGCCAAAGCGAGGAAAACAGGCTACCCCAGTGATTGGCTTCTTTTCAGACAACTAAGAAACAGATGTACTTCCTCTATTAAGAAAGCTAAAACAGAATATTATCTGTCTGTCACCACTGAGAACCTAAATAATCCACAGAAGTTCTGGAAAATCATTAAGTCTCTTTCAGTGAGTAAAAGCTCCCACGCTCTACCCACCTATGTTTTTAAGGATTCTGTTCCTGTTTATGATAGGAAGGAGATTATGAATTGTTTTAACAAGCACTTTATATCTTCTGGCTCTTTGTTTGACTCTCTGAACCCAGTCTCTGTAAAATCTGGCACAAACCTTCCGGTGTACACTGGTCAGCCATTTAACTTTGTTCCTTTCTCTGTGCAGGAGGTCTGTAAAGCTCTTAAACTGTTAGATCCTAGAAAATCTCCAGGGCCAGACTTACTAGATCCTTACTTCTTGAAACTGGCAGCTGATTTTGTAGCAGAGCCTCTCACAACACTTTTCAACCTCACACTGGATACGAATAAAATTCCCTCAGTATGGAAATCAGCTTTTGTTGTTCCTCTATTAAAAGGGGGCGACCCAGCAGTGTTAACTAATTACAGACCAATATCTAATCTATCTGTGCTGGCTAAAGTTCTTGAAGCTCTTGTGTGTGAGCAGTTAAAGGAGTTTTTGCACATCAATGCCATTTTATCTGAATATCAATCAGGCTTTAGGAAGAATCACAGTACTATCACAGCTGCAATTAGAGTGGTAAATGATATTACTATTGCACTTGATAAAAAACAACACTGTGCATCCCTTTTTATTGATTTGTCAAAAGCATTTGACACTGTTGATCATTGTATTTTAAAACTTAGACTCTTCCAGTCAGGACTCTCTGAGAGAGCAGTGGCATGGTTCTCAAACTACCTCAGTAACAGGACTCAGTGCATTAAATCTGACGGTCTATGTTCTGACTTTGTTACAGTGCACAACGGAGTGCCACAGGGTTCTGTATTAGGTCCCCTTCTATTTATCATTTACGTAAACAATCTTAGTCTACATGTGCCAGATGCAAACTTGCACTTCTATGCTGATGATACAGTTATTTACAGCTGTGGTTCAACTCTTGTCCAAGCCATCGACTCCTTGCAGAAAGCCTTTTCTGCTGTCCAGCACTCATTACATCAGCTTAAACTTGTTCTCAACGCAGACAAAACAAAGCTCATGTTGTTTTCTAAATCAAGGAGACGAGCCCAAACAATCCCATCAGTAACCACTCTTGAAGGTAATAAAATAGAGTTGGTTCACACCTATAAATATCTGGGAATCTTAATTGATGACTCGCTTACCTTCAAACCACATGTAGAGAATCTTGTGAAAAACCTGAAGTTAAAACTGAGATTTTATTTTCAAAATAAGTTGTGTTTCTCTTTTAATACAAAGAAGCGGCTTGTTGCTGCAACATTCTTGCCTGTGCTGGATTATGGTGATATTCTATATATGAATGCTTCTGCTCAATGTCTTCGAATGGTTGATTCTGTGTATCGTGCTTCTCTGAGGTTCATCACTAACCGTAAATTTCAGACTCACCACTGTGAGTTATACTCTCAGGTAGGATGGCCTGCTTTGGTAAGTCGGAGGAACTCTCATTTATACAGTTTTATATATAAGGCGATACTTGGGTTGTTGCCTTCTTATATATGTTCCCTGCTTGTAATGAAACATGCTGGTCGGTATTCTCTTCGTCCGCATGGTTACTTGTTGCTTTCTGTTCCATTTGCCCGAACTGAACTTGGTAAAAGAGCTTTTGTCCATTTAGCACCCTTGGCCTGGAACAAACTGCAGAAGGAATGGAAAATGACTGAATTCATTTCATTAAGTGATTTTAAATCTAAACTACGAATCCTTGAGGCCAAGTCCATAACATGCAACTGTTTCAATTAGATTGATTGTCATTTTAACTGACTTTTTATTTTATTTGAATTTTATTGAATTTTTTTTTTTTTTTTAATTTGTATTCTTTCACTTATTGTTGCATGTGTGTTGTTGCTGCCTGTGTTTGAGTAATTTCTGTAACTGTGAGACATCTGCTGCTGCCTATCTTGGCCAGGTCTCCCTTGAAAAAGAGGTTTTTAATCTCAATGGGATCTTCCTGGTTAAATAAAGGTTAATAAATAAATAAATAAATAAATAAATAAAAAATGGACACTGTACATGTACTGTACAGCACGGCCCCTCCTGAGAACCCTCAATGTCTACATGCATTTAAAACTGGGTGGTGGGCACTATGGAACGCCAGGACTGCCATAATGAATTAATTAAATACATCATTAAATAATTAATTAAATGTGGCAATAATTAATTAAAATTGGAATTAATTAATTAAATAAATAGTTATGACACATGTAATTAATTAGTTATTGACACATTTAATTAATTATTTATGTATTTCACATTTTAATTAATTATTGACACATTTAATTAATTATTGACACATTTAATTAATTATTTAATGCTATATTTATTTATTTCATTTTGGCAGTCCTGGCGTCTGGCTCTCATCTTGAAATAATTTTATCTGTCAGCCTCACCCATCAAACTCAGGGGGCGGGGTTAACGCTGCCCATGCAGCTTCTCTAACATTTGATTGGTTGCCGTGCAAAGTAAGTCAAAACAGGTCGATCCTAGATAATCGATTGCTTGTGTAGACTTGGGGCAGCCAGGTATCCCAGAATGCATTTCAAATCACAGGCAGCAATGGTGGTGGTGTAGTTTTAAAATATCCCGTTTTTCTGTCACCAACTACACTTTTAACAGTGTTTTAGCTGCGAATGTCGCGCCGTAATCTTCACATGTCTGGTCAGGTTGTCAACATAGAACATGTTTGCAAAAGTGCTCAGATGTTTTCAGAGATTTCACTAGCTCTGCTAACAGTTAGCATGCAGAGTGCACCGAGGGGGTTACGTTAACCGGTTTGTTTACATATTCCACTCTCCGTGTTCCACATGTTGCATTCGCAGATTCTCATTTTCACCGAACGATCGTCTCTTTCCGCCTGGTCTTGTGTCTCTGTGCTTCTGTAACATAAAGAACGAGCTGACATTTTTCTCACGAAACCAGCGATCAGCTCAACAGACCCTCAGTTTACCTGCATGCAGACAGAGGTCAGACAACAATTTTACATGTATGATCTTAAAACAGGACACAGCCACTATACGTGCTGCACAGTAAAAAATGGAGTGTCAATATTTCAGTGTAAACCTATTTTAACCTAGAGAGAGTATATACAACTCTGTGAGGAGTAAACCAGCTCTAACGTCAGAGTTAAAAGTCAGTGTAAAGTTCTGTAGACACGGAGTGAAGACATAACTCCACACAGTGTTGATTAGTACCAGTCCGCAGGCGTGTGCGGTCTGAGAGCTACCACAGTCAGGTAAGTTAAGTTAACATTCCCATACTGGTAACATTGTTTAGTAAGTATTTTTAAACTAAATAGCTCTTTATAGTTACACTGATGTCGAGTTAGCAGCATTTACCCATAGGTTTAATGATATTGTCGAGTAGCTACATGCTAACCATTGCTAAAAGTTCAAATGTTCGTTATATTCTCACTGAGTTAAGATTAACCTAAAACATGTTAACTATGTATTTCTTCTAAGTGCAGCTTAGATAATATTATTGTCACATGTCTAATGGGATAGTTTTAGCAACTAAATTACCGTTTATTAGTAAGCTAATAATCGCTAATTAGCTTCGAAGGAACTATCAGAAAAAGTGGGTAACATTACAATAAAGTTTACTCTACTGATTTATATTCTTTTAAGCAAATGCCAAAGGCTTACACTAATTTAGAATTAATTCAGATTCTTTTATATAAATTAATTGACAGCAATGTTAATGATATGTTAATATACAGTAATTGTTCACAGAAATAAAGCGAATTGCAGTAAGAGCGACCAATACTTGATAAGTAGACTAAAGTTATTAAACAATATTAGATGTTAGTCACACTTGGTCCATTTGCAGTAACACTGGTTGATAAAGGATCTTTATTAGCAGTTAATCTGTTACTTATTTCTTCATGCTGTAGCTGTTAAGTAATATTGACTTTTAACTGCTTCTATTTTGTATAAAAACTAAAGCTCTAAAGTACATCCACAGTTTTAAACTCTTTCCTTTATTATTTTTTTCTCTTTTGTTTTGTGAACAGAATATGTTGCTGCGTGTTTTGTTTGGTGGGGAGCAGAAGTATGTTAGGCTGTCTGACCTGGGGCCCGTTCTTCGTACCTCGCTAAGTAGGTTAGCCGGATTAGATTGTTGACGATTTCGCGTGATCCTGGATCAGTCGGTTCCCCGAAGCTCATCCGGGACTTGCTGTCATAGCAACAGAGCCGTAAGCGTAAACCTGCTCGGGAGCAGGTTTACTTTATGTAAACAGGATTAGATCGCGGCCACGCAGGTATGTCCGCTTCATTTATACGAAAGCAACAGCGATAAATAAATAACATCAATGTAACTGAAGATAATGCAGCACTTGATCCTTGTATTGATGTCACACAGATACATACAGGTCATTTCCTAAAAAAGGGAAATGAACTATTAACATTCTATTACATGTATGTGATTATTACAGATGTAATTCATATTTCAGAGTAGTAATTGTAAATTACTTCGTGTAATCAAGATGAGAGACCACGGCTATAAAAGCGAAGGTGGATTTGGGAAGCCTGTCGCAGCCATGTCCTGTCCGTATACGCGACCAACCCATTGCGGAAGGTGCAAGATTGATAAGGAGAGTCCTCAGAATTCAGCGTATATTGCGGGATAGACAGGATCCTTTAGCTCAGCGCGACAGTGTGCTCATAGAGAGATATCGATATTCCCGTGAGGGTATTATTTACTTAACCAACTTGTTGACGAGGGGGTGCAGGACCACCACCTGTCTTTTTTTCCTCTGCCCTTTTCTTGGTTGCTGTTATGAACAAACTAACAGAGTATTACAGGCCAGTATTACCTTGCCAAGAGACGCAAAGCAATCTAAGAGATAAATATTACCATTCTGTAGAATACTCCTGTATTCCACTTTTACTTGTTCCCATGTTCTTGTGGGTCCTGTTGTGGCTCTAATGTGAAAGGGGATATAATATAACATATTATAATATAATATAATGCCATATGATATTGGACAATATAGTGTCATATGATAGATCTACCCTACCGCCTACTGGTGTTGGCCAGAGGGGCCGATGGCGCGATATGGCAGCCTGGCTACAACCGTAGCTGCCTCCACCAGTGTGTGAATGTGGGAGTGAATGAATAGTGGTATCGTAAAGCGCTTTGGGTGCCTTGGAAAGCGCTATATAAACCCAATCCATTATTATTATTATTATTAAATTACCTACGAGTTTGATTTGTCAGCAACTTTCTGCCAGCCCTCTCTCCTTGCTTTTGCAGCCTTTGCAGTGTTCTCTTGCGTTTTAATTAAACTCTGAAACTCCTGTAATCCCTCACTCATGAGTTCTTGCTCTGCTGCCGGAAAATACCGAGCACGCCCCTTCGACATTTTCGCCGACCAATCAGCGGGTTGCCGATCAATGTTTCTACTATCGATGCGTAGCCCCTTTTACGACACCCAGTGATGTCACATTCCTGCGTCCAGCTGTAGTAATCGTCAACAGCAGGTGTGTTCGGGGAACCGGATTAGCGAGCTCACGGTTAGCGCGATGATTTGATCTTGGATGTAGTAAGCGACGTACGAAGAACGGGCCCCTGGGCCCTATTTCAGAAAGCCAGTTTAGTGCAAACTCTGAGTAAGTATACCCTGAGTTAACGAAAACTCTGGGTTTTCGGTTTCACAAAGCGAGTTCAGATGAATCCTGAGTGAGTCACTATGACGACACACTCCGTGAAGCTAACCTGCCCCCTAGCAGGTTTACC
This sequence comes from Aulonocara stuartgranti, assembly GCF_965226115.1. Lineage (NCBI taxonomy): Eukaryota > Metazoa > Chordata > Actinopteri > Cichliformes > Cichlidae > Aulonocara > Aulonocara stuartgranti. The sequence goes on from NC_138954.1 coordinate 4,295,017, forward strand.
ACAACTAACCCTGACTGTCTCCGCCTCTTTGTCGGAAACCTGACAGTAGGAAGTGTCGGACATGGCCTGCCCCTACCTCGAAGAGCCAGTAGATGTTGAAGCCCAAATTCTCCGCAGAGCTCTCCGCCGGGAGAGAGTGATTAGAGCGCGTTTGGACATTTTATCATTTCCTGATGATTTTCTGTGTGAACGTTACCGTTTTTCAGCACAATCTATAATTCATTTGAATAACATCCTCAGGCCTAATATTGCTCATGTGACACATCGCGGACATCCTCTCAGTTCTGTACATATTATTTGTATTGCACTTCGTTTTTTTGCAAACGGGAGCTTTCTGTATAATATTGGTGATGCTGAGCACGTTTCCAAGGCTACCGTCTGTCGGGCAGTCAGGAATGTTACAGTTGCACTGAAACGTCTCCTCAAAGTCAAAGTCAAAGTCAACTTTATTTGTCGATTCTGCCACATGTACAGGACATACAGGGAATAGAAATTGCGTTACTCTCAATCCCTAGATAAATAGCAAATGAACATTTAAATATATTTAAATATAAAAGTGATTAAAAATGCAAGTAAAATAATTAAAAAGTAAAAATTTAAATAAATACAATTTTACATATAACAAGAAAGCTATACAATATACAATATAATGGGTAAGTGACATTGAGTGTAAACCAGGCAGAGTAGTGCAAATAGGCAAATAGTGCAAATGGAGATTTAGTAATGTACGGTAAGAGAAAGTGTAACAAAGTCTTATGAGGTAATGGCAGTCCAATGCTCCACAAAGTGACTGGTAACTGGTGCAGGCCAGTGAGTGAGTCAGAGAGTGTGTGTGTTTGTGTGTGTGTGACAGAGTTCAGTGAGACCGTGGAGGAGAGAGGGGGCAGAATCGGGAGGGAGTTAAGCTTCCTGACAGCCTGATGGATGAAGCTGTCCTTCAGCCTGCTGGTCCTGGCCTGGAGACTCCGCAGTCTCCTCCCCGACGGCAGCAGCTTGAAGAAGCTTTGCATTGGGTGCGTGGGATCAGCCGCTATGCAAAGGGCTTTTTTAGTGAGACGGGTGCTGTAAATGTCCTGGAGGGAGGGGAGAGAGACACCAATGATCCTCTCTGCAGCTCTCACTATGCGTTGGAGGGTTCTATGACAGGACGCATTGCAGGCTCCAAACCAGGCTCCTGTACTCGTCTGTGGTGTTCCCCGGTCATAGACCCACAAGATTTATCAAAGAGGGATTCCACAAAATTGCAGGTATCAGGATGAACAAAACTCAATTCATGATGTGGTGATACTTGAACTACTACTTAAATTTTACATTTATTTTCAGGGTTCCCAGGCGTGATTGGCTGTATAGATGGCACTCACATTCCAATCATTGCTCCTTCAGTAAATAAGATAAGATAAGATAAGATAGAACTTTATTAATCCCTCGGGTGGGTTCCTCTGGGAAATTCGATTTCCAAAAAAGCACAGCACCGACAGAAGTTACAGAGTTATACACACACACATATATATAAATACAGAGACAATATAAATAAAATATACGAAGGGGATAAATAGAATAAATAGGAATAAAAATAAAAATACAAGTGAATTGCACATTTCAAGTATTGAGTCTATTGCACTGTTGACTATTTACAAAAGTATTGCACAAAAGGTATTGCACAGTGAGGTGAAGAGGCACTACAGCTTAGTTGTTCCCTCCTTTGTCCTCCTTTGTCCTCCTGTTTCCCCTCCCTCTCCCCTCCAGAGAGGAGTTAAACAGTCTGATGGCGTGTGGGACAAAGGAGTGATGAAGGAGACTATGTGAACAGGAAGTCTTTCCACAGCATTAATGTACAGGTACATAGTTCCCTGTAGCATTTCAAACTAACAAATTATTTCATTATAGTAATGGATGCTAATTTGTGTTCTCTGCACTGTGAAGATCATATGTGATGCTGCCAACATTATGACAAATGTGGAAGCCAAGTGGCCAGGCTCTGTTCATGACTCACGAATTTTTTGTGAATGTACACTGAGCACAAAATTTGGACATGGTGAGTTGAAAATACTTTAAAATATATAAAGACCAATTGCTACAGGGACATTTGAACTGAAGTGTATCCTTCTGTCTTAGGAGAGTTCACTGGCTGCTTGCTTGGTGATAGGGGGTATCCATGTTTACCCTATTTGCTTACCCCTTACCCTGACCCTGAACCGGGCCCACAGCAGCGATATAATCTGGCTCATTGCAGGACAAGAGCCAGAGTTGAAATGACTATCGGAATGCTTAAGGCCCGGTTCCAGTGCCTTCAAAGACTCAGGGTCACCCCAGAAAGGGCATGTGACATTATTGTGGCATGTGTGATTCTTCACAACATTGCCACAATTAGAGGAGAACACTGTCCTTCTGAACCAAACATCAGCAGTGATCCAAACCATGAACATCCTGACCCTCCCACGGACATACAAGATGGAAGAGCAGTCAGAGACACCATATGTCACAATCATTTCCTTTGACCCATCATCTCAACATGTTGAAAGAAGAATAAACAGATTTTTTGTTCAACTGGCTTTATTGGTCGCCTGTATTTCCTGTACACAAAGTATTAATAAGTATATTATTATGTATAAGTATATAACACTGAAATAATTCGTCCATCTCTGACCACTTCACCCACCCTTAACTGATGTTCTAGCAGTAAAATCTCAATCTTGGTCTTTTGGATCTGCTGCTTGAAGTGTTCCATTTCCAAGTCACATTTTTTTATTTTCTTGATCAAATGGGTCTTGTACAGCTGCTTTACAGGGAGCTATTGAAACACAGAAAATAGCATTGACATTCATAGTACATGCCTACTTAGGTTGGTTGTAAATCAGTGCTGAACATCTTACTGAGGAAAGGTTTGTTGGAGACGTGGCTGGACCCTCTTCCTCTTCATTTCCATCATCACTCTGTTAGAGACATAGAAAGTCCATGGTTTTATTATAGTACCACATTTTATTCAATTGTTATATTTTCCATTGTAAGATGTAAACCTCATAAAGTGTCTCTGTTGCTTCCTCCTCTGTAACAGCTGTCAATGTTTCTTCATTATTTTCCTGTAGTAAAGAAATTAACAACATTGCTGTTCTACTGTAAACTCATATAATCTGTGGAGTATTAAGAGTACTCATAACTGCATGTTGGTCTGGCTCAACAGGAGGCTGCACCAGATGCAGTACACCATCACCATCAACTGATAGAATATGAGGTTTATACAGGTCACTTATAACTTACAAGGGACCAAATGGCAATTAACAAACATATACCAATCACCTTACACTTCATTGTCATTATGCTCTCAAAGACAACCAAGACTGAGGGAAGGCAAAATCAGTAGGAAAATAACTTCACTACAAAATAATTCATTATGGTAAAGAGTTTATCAAATGAATGAGTAGCACTGCAAAGGTGACTGTGAAGAAAGGATGTATGCACATCATGTATTATTTTGAATTTACCTCTTATGTAGGCACTTGTGTCTTGCGGGGTTACTGACTCAGAGGATGTCCCCGCAGAGATGCCTTCAGCCACAGGGCGCCCACTGTTTTGGCTGAGGGCCAACTGCTCAGCCTCTGTGAGTGGTGGTGGTGGAGGACCCCCACCTGTTTTTCGGGCCTCTGCTTTTTTTCTGTTGGCTATAACGGGGTCACATTTGAGCATACAGAGTAAGCAAATATGTACTTGTAATGTGCTCAGATAATTTCAATAAGTGCTTACAGAAGGAAAATTAATGTAGCCTCTAACTGCAATTGATTTACATGGGACAAACAGACCAAGCACTATGGCTCATAATACAATTACACCTTACCTGTTTGGACTATATTTTTATATTTCATTTTTACTTGCTGCCAGGAACGTTTGGGGCCTGTTGGGTTGCACCTGCGCTCACATCACGTCACAAAATAAAATGTATAAAATAAAAAATAAAATAACGTGTTAAATGGGTGGAAATCCCTAGATCAATGTTTAAAGTAACACTCACGCATTGACTCTGTCGGCTATGTTTTGCCATGCATGCTCCCTTTGTTTTGCAGCTGAGGCTGTGTTACTTTTTTTCCGCAAAATTTGCATGTTATCGGCATATGCTGCCATCAGAATTTCGGCCTCAAGCGCTGTAAAATACATTGACCGCGCCTTCTTTCCCTCCGTCTCCATGGTGACTCGCTTAATCTGTGCTCCACTAATCAGGGCTTTATGTATCCTCGTGCGCGCGCTTGACTTGGGGTTAAAGCAACTCCGCGTTGATTGAACTGATTGTTATCAGCCTTTCTGAAACCGAATATTCCGAGTTGGACAGTTCGGGGTTACTCAACCCTGAGTATCGTTTTTCACTCTGAGTTTTCTAAACCGGCTTCCTGAAATAGGGCCCTGACATTTGATGCTTTCATGAAAGAAGGTTAGAATATCAGGATAAAACAAGATAACAACGTTTACCTGGTCAATAAACAAGCTTAATTATATTCTAAGTCAACTACCTAAGTTGATAATTGTTTCTACTTCAACAATGAATGAGAATTACCTATATTCTTAAGCTTCATCTCATCAATATTTTGTGAAGACATAGCCTTACTCTACCATTTGATAAGAAAATGCATGGCCTTTTTTTTTTTTTAACAATTTCTGTAACATTTCTTTTCTCTTACCTTACTTCAGTGTGCCTAAAATTTAACATACCAGAAGGCAGACAGCTAGATATGAAGGTGTTTGACCAGTCTGACACAGAAGTAGACGCAGAGGTGTTTGAAGAAATAGTGAAGGGGTCACCTGTAACCTTCCGAGTCATGCTGAGCAATGAAGAACTTGGTAATCACTCACATACGTATATGTTTATATGAAATTTAAAGGTTGAGATTGAAGCATTAACAGTTAAATTTAATGCTTCTGCTTTGGTCATGTTCCTTAATGCACAGGTGTATCTCTGTCATCATCATCTTCTCCATCGGATGATACAATCATTCTAAACTTCACAATGTGTGAACCTCCTGAAGAAGCAGCAACCACTGAAGGAAGACAACCTAAAAGGCCATGCCATATAAACTATGGGGCAAAAGCTGTGGGTAGTGAACATTGTTAGTCTAATTTGCATGTTTGATGTGAAGTGTTTTTATGTAATCGTTTTCCAGTTTTTCTCAAGGTTTAAAAAATTTCTGACTTCATATTTTATGTCTATTTAAGTTGATTGAAAAAATCCTAACAACAAAGCCTGGTGGTGAACACATCATACAAGAGTATGCAAAAACCAAATCTCTGACAGATGCAACTAGAAGACAGATGATAAACATACTTGCTGCTGAGATGACAGAAGCACATGGGTAAGAATCATAAATGTAGTCTATAAAGAAACATTTTTAGTATTGTATTATTTTTAATTGTGATGTTCAATGCCAATTGAGTGACGGTCATCACTGAATTTATACATTAGGACATCTCCCCCTAAAAGTGTAAGAGTGATGTATGCGCAGGGGATTGTTGCTCTGTTTCCATATCTGGAAGACCCATATTCACAACATGGATATGTAAGTAAAGGGGACTTTGCAACATTAAACACATAGTTGCCCTCAGAAATGTTGATAACATTCTGCTTGTATTTAATTACATAAGAACATTACTATGATCCAGAGAGCGGTTCAGGATACCTTGCGTGGCGGTTGAAGACAATTCAAAGAAAAGCTGCAGAGGAAAGAAGTGTCTCACTTTCCAAATCTCCTAAAAGTAAGTTCACTTGTGATTTAAATGATTCTGATCTAATTTGTAGGCAGGAGTCAATCAAATTGTTTTTTCTTAAGTTGGCGGGCCAGGCCGTGGTCGATCCAGACCACTCACCACTGAGACAGTGTTATCAGATGAGGATGTAAAAGCAGCTATTGCTCTTTTGAGACACTCTGCTGATGAAGACACTATCCGTGAAAAGATGAAAGCTACCTTCATTTATCGGCATTCAATGGTCAGCGATGATAAGAATGCAGCAGATGTCTTCATAGTCTTCCCGCGGTTTCTGGACACACCAGGACTGGTAAGACATCTTCATTTGTTGAATCACTGAAATATTCCATGCAGCTTGCAATTTCACTCATTACACCTCTTATCTTCTATTTTTGCATTATAGATAGAACAAGATTTCAGACTCCTGTTTGATGAGGTCACTGCCAACAAATTCTTGGAGAGGTGGCCCATCGATCTCAAATCAAAGATTGTAAAGGAAAGTCATGGACTTGTACCCACCTCGGAGCTCTTGGAGTTGATGTGCAATGCTGAGTCAGCTACTGAAGTTGAGAATGGTATGACTGACTGTTTTTATTTGCCATTGTTGGTTATATAGGCAATTCTGTCTATCGAATGTATTTTTGGAGTAATTCTTTGTTTATTCGTCTGTAGGCTGGGACAGTGACATGTCTGCTATCTTGCTGCTGCTACATCTGCTACCGCCATCTGCACAAGGGTGAAAGAGACCAGGAAAGATGTCTGCATCTCAAGCTGTCGATAACCTCATCAAATTCCTAAAGGTATGTTATTTAAAATATATATTCCATCACCGCCATTGTAATGTACAGTAAGGTGATCTAATCTAATGGGATAGTCACTAAATACTGCTGTTTAATGTGTTGTTGTAGGCTGGAACCAGTGTACAGCAGCATCTAGACAACATCACCCGAAGCAGTCAGCCCTACCTTCTTGCTCAGGGACCCACAAGAAGCAGCATCCACACCTTCTTCATTGTGATTGACAAGCATGCACTTCCATGTAAAGCGACAGGTTCAGTAGGAGCCCTTGATGAACTCTTTAAGGCCCATTATGTCTTTGATACGTCATGCAGTTCATCCCTGACCAACTTTTTCACTTTTCTGCAAACAACCATTTACAACATTGATGTTGGGGAAACAAAGGAAACTCCCAGAGTTGCGAGCAAGAATGGTGCGTTAGTATCCATTGAGATCAAAATAATGAAGTGCTTTCTTTGCAAAAGTGATCATGGTAGACCAAACAGCCTTGTAAAACACCTTAAGGTAATTCATGGTCTCTGTACTGGGAGGACACTATATCTCAAATGTGGCCAAGTGGGATGCTCACGTTCTTTTAGTAGTTTTTCTGGCTTTAAAAAGCACCTGAACAAATGCCACGTAAGCAGTTCATTTGATTCTGCAGAACTAGATTTTTCACCAGTTCAAAGTGTTACGGACACAAGTACTACTGCTAATGTTGATGTGGTGCCTGAACATTTAGAGCATAGGTGTCAAACTCTGGCCCGCGGGCCAGATTTGGCCCGCAGCCTGATTACATTTGGCCCGCGAAGCCATACCAAATTACTATTAGAGCTGGCCTACTGGTATTATACAGTTAATATATATATTGTTTAGTATTAAGCTTTGCTTGTTCCATATTCAGGTTTTCAGCAAAACTTGTTTGAGTCCATAAAAAAAGATTCATTCTTATATCTAGAGGAAGATTTTTTTTTTCAATAAATATTAATGTTAGCCCGCGACTTTGTTCCAGTTTTGAATTTTGGCCCACTGTGTATTTGAGTTTGACACCCCTGATTTAGAGGCTGAGTCGGAATTATCTTCAGCAGACCTTGTAAATAGTTGTGCAGCTGTTATTTCTGATCTAAAGGCAGCAGGTGTAGGCCAAAGTGTAGTGAATTCTGTAGTGAATTCCATGGAAGAGATTGTTCAAGATATCCAACAACATGCTAAAGAAACAGTCATTAAGCATGTATTTAGTAATGAAAGAGAAACAGAAATGTGCAAGAAAGTTGAAGCATGTTTTGATGAGTTAGAGAATCCTTTCTCAGTTCTTAATTCTGAGTACAAGAGGTCAAAATATTTATCAGACAAGTGGGAAACTGTAGAACCAGTTGAATGTGTAATTGGCTCAAGATTTGACACAAGGCGAAATAAAAAGACTGGAACATATGATCAGGCAGTTGTTCAAGATAAATTCATGTATGTTCCAGTTTTATCAACATTGGAATCAATATTTAAGAGTCAGCATGTTGGAGAAATGTTGAAAAAATCAGACACTTGTGATTCAAGACGCAGAGATATTTGTGATGGATCTCTATTGAAGACACGCCCTCTTTTTTTCAACAGAAAAGCACACAGTTCAGATCCAAATGTTCTATGATGACTTTGAGGTTGCAAATCCTCTTGGTTCCAAGCGAGGTATTCACAAGTTGGGTGCAGTATATTTTACCTTAAGAAACTTCTCTCCCAAATGGAATTCTTTTTTGGCCAACATACACCTTTGTGCCTTATTTCATGCACAAGATCTGAAACGTTATGGTTTTAGTGAAATTCTTGTTCCTATTGTTCGAGACATTAAAGTGTTAGAGAGCGATGGTATTGAGATTCCACTATTCGGTGGTTATGTTCGTGGTAGTGTGGTACAGGTCACTGGTGATAATTTAGGCTTACATAGCTTGTTTGGTCTGGTGGAGTCTTTCAGTGCAAGGTACTGTTGCAGGTTTTGTTTAGCTGATAAAGATGACTTTCAAACAGAATTCTCTGAAGATTCCCCCAAAATAGTGTTGCGCACCAAAGACAACCACACTGCTCACTGTCAGGAAATGTCTAATAATCCATTGCTTCCTTATGTTTTTGGTGTAAAGAGTTCATGCTTATTGAATTCACTGACATATTTTCACACAACTGAGAACTTCTCAGTTGATGTGATGCATGATGTTTTGGAAGGAGTGGCCCAGTACAAACTGAAGTTATTGTTTTTGTATTTAAAAGAACAACATCTTACATTGGGAGAAGTGAATTTGAGAATACAAAGTTTTGATTATGGATTCATGGAGAAAAACAATAGGCCAGTAGCTGTGAATTTAGGTGGAGAGTCTAATGATCTGGGACTGAATGCTATTCAGACATGGTGCTTACTGAGGAATGTTCCCCTCATGTTTGGAGATTTGGTAACCTCTACTGACCAACATCGGGGCCTACTACTTTTATTACTACAGATAGTTAACATTGTATTTTCTCCTATGTTATCTCAAGGTATGTGTGTATATTTAAAACATTTGATTGTGGAACACCACAAACTGTTCAAGATGTTGTATCCCCAGAAAAAACTTTTACCAAAGCACCATTTTCTTATCCATTATCCTCGCTGCATCCAAAAAATAGGGCCTGTACTTCATAGTTGGTGCATGCGCTATGAAGGTAAGCACAATTTTTTCAAGAAACTGCTCAAATCATTCAAAAATATCACCAAAACGCTGGCCAAAAAAACACCAGAATTATATGGCATACATTTGGCAATCTTCAACAACCTTTAGTCGGTTAGACATTGGTCCAGGAAAAATGGTGTCTTTAGATATGGTAAAAGGAGGTTCTGGAATTGCAATAGCAATGCAACTGCCCAATAGAGTTCAAGTTATGAAAGTGAACTGGGCTAAACAGAATGGTATTGTTTACCGCCCGCATTTGGTTATTTGTGGCAAAGTAGTGTCTGAAATGCCTGTGTTTTACCAGATTGAGTCAGTTCTGATAATACATGAGAAACTGGTACTTCTCATTTTGCCATTATGTACAGTAGCCTTTCAAGAACATTTCCATGCTTATGAGTTGACCAGGACAAAGCAAGATTTAGTTGTCTTTCATGTTGACAGCCTGCATTATCCCAGGCCTTTTGACATACAATTGTCGTATGGAGTGAATGACAACTGTCATTACTTACTGTCATTTGTAAGAGTTTGTTATGCTAATAAATGCTGTTACTGTAACCTGTATGTTTGTAGTTATTTTCATAATATAGGATAGATCACAGCCATTTAGAAATATAGCATCATATGATAAATATGAAAAAATAATGAAAATGAAATATTATTACACATTAGAGTGAACTTGGACTAAAAATAACTCTATAAAGTGAAATCATATTACTCTAAACAGTGTGAATAACCCTCAGTGTTAAATATTTTTACACATTTTGTTGTTAATTTTGACACTAAACTGAGTAGAATTAACACTAAAAAGTTAACACTGGCCATAGAGTAAATTTTACCCTAATTTTGAGTGGGACCAAATGTTATCTGAAACAGAGTTAAAATCAACTCTCTAAGTGTAAAATTGACAGTTTTTTACTGTGTGGCCTCATATCAAATGTGAAGGCAGAATGAGTCTACGTTTGACGTTTGTTTATATCTAATCTTCCTTTTCAAACATTTAAACAGCAGCGAGTCTGCAGCTGAGGGAACACAAACTCAAATTGTCGGAACAGGTTTGCTCGTTTCTTGGATTCATTTGGTGATTTATTAAATGTATAACTGTTATTCTAATCTGCTGCTGGGTCTCTTACACTTTTCTTTATGCTGTATATTTTCACGTCTCTGGAATAGTTGGCAGTTAGTCAGCTGGGAAACTCTGCATATCGTGGATATGCTGACCTCGCTCCGTGGTGTACAGGGCCGTTTACCCTCATGATTAATATTCACAATAAAAATATTAGCCGAACATCATGAAGTCTGTATGTGTTTCATAGTGTCGAACAACCTTTGTACAGTTAAAGCCAGCAGTTACTACATGACAGAAACACCAACGTTATCTCTTTTATGCGTTTATACACAGGTCACGCTGATTACTGAACAAAAACCCAAAGATCAGATGTTAAACAGATTTATTTGCTCTCTCTCCTCCTTAAACATGTTTTTAATGTTAGTTATAATTCAGAATTGGCGACTGAAACACGTAGGACACATAAGAACATCAGGAAATAAAACACCGATAAATATAACCTCAGTAAAAGAAGTCAGCGGGGGTTACTACAGCTGTGTACCGGGGCCTGCGCTTTGTCGGTGGGATTGCTTGCGAGGCGAGCGGGTCTATCCCACGCTTTGCCGTGAGACTGGGCAGACGTCTCCGAAATCATCGAAGCACTTTTGCAAAGAGGCTGTATCTTGACAAACCGACCAGACACATGAAGATTAAACCACTACATTCTCGGCTAAAAAAATATTAAAACGGTATTTGGTGACACACAAACAGGGTTTTTCAAAGTTCAGTTCTGTTAGCTTCCACATGCCGGTTGTTGTGTGCTAGAAACAATGGCCACCAGGCCTAAGCAATGGTTTTGACTTGATCAGCGTTAACCCCGCCCCCTGAGTTTGATGGGTGAGGCTGACAGATAAAATTATTTCAAGATGAGAGCCAGGCGTCAGGACTGCCAAAATGAAATAACTAAATATAGCATTAAATAATTAATTAAATGTGTCAATAATTAATTAATTAAATGTGTGTTGGCCCTGCGACAGACTGGCGACCTGTCCAGGGTGTACCCCGCCTCTCGCCCTATGACAGCTGGGATAGGCTCCAGCGCCCCCCGCGACCCTGAAAAGGATAAGCGGAAGCGAATGGATGGATGGATGGAATAATTAATTAAAATGTGAAATACATAAATAATTAATTAAACGTGTCAATAATTAATTAATTACATGTGTCATAACTATTTATTTAATTAATTAATTCCAATTTTAATTAATTATTGCCACATTTAATTCATTATTTAATGGTGTATTTAATTAATTCATTATGGCAGTCCTGGCGCTCCATAGGCACCAGCGCCAGAGGTGAGGTTGAATACAAAGACCGTCCTCTGGACACCGTATAACATGCCTGATCCCAAGGCCCTATATGTATGTGTTATGAGAGTGTGAGTAATGTGGATGTCTAGGTTGTGGAATAAAATCAGTCTGCTGATAAAACAGTGAGCACAGTGAGAAGATCTTCACTGAGCTGATCCATCTCATCTCATAAAATTGAGGCACAGGTGACCAGGAGGGGACAGAGGGGGAACGACCTTTTATTGCTTTTTTCTACAACAATTTCTTAGTTCAGCTGCAGTATTTGATATCCTGTAATGACTAAAATGATAATTTAAACAAATTTACATAAAAAGATTGTCTTTTAAATGTTAAGGTTATTTAACAACTTTAAAGGCTGAGCAGTGCTATTTTTAAATGAAAAACTCACAGGCTCACATGTTCCAGGATTGAATTGGTGTCTGATAACCCTCCCTCTTCCTGCTCTCTAACTCAGCACCTCCTCTCTGTCCACATGTTCCCTTGTTCCCTCCCCTTCTGATCTGCAGTTTGAAGATGGGTGCAACCAACATGTGGTGACGTATAAGAGCTGACAGATCCCATTCGCTACAGAAACCTATGTTGTTTAGATCAGAGCAGTTTCAGTTCTGAGGAAGTGAAACTCACACAGTCACTGACACTGTTGGGTGAAATGGCGCAGAAAAGTGTTCAGCTGGACCGAGAAACCTTCTCTTGTTCGATCTGTTTGGATCTACTGAAGAATCCGGTGACTATTCCCTGTGGACACAGCTACTGCATGAAGTGTATTGAAAGCTTCTGGGATGAAGAGGAAAAGAAGAAAATCTACAGCTGCCCTCAGTGCCGGAGGACTTTCACAGCGAGGCCTGTCCTGGAGAAAAACACCATGTTAGCAGTTTTAGTGGAGCAGCTGAAGAAGACTGGACTCCAAGCTGCTCCTGCTGATCACTGCTATGCTGGACCTGAAGATGTGGCCTGTGATGTCTGCACTGGAAGAAAAATGAAAGCCTTCAAGTCCTGTTTAGTCTGTCTGGCATCTTACTGTGAGAAACACCTTCAGACTCATAATATTGTTGCAGTTTCATTCAAGAAACACAAGCTGGTGGAGCCCTCCAAGAAGCTCCAGGAGAACATCTGCTCTCGTCATGATGAGGTGATGAAGATGTTCTGCCGTACTGATCAGCAGAGTATCTGTTATCTCTGCTCTGTGGATGAACATAAAGGCCACGACACAGTCTCAGCTGCAGCAGAAAGGACTGAGAGGCAGAGAGAGCTGGAGGTGAGTCGACAAAACATCCAGCAGAGAATCCAGGACAGAGAGAAAGATGTGAAGCTGCTTCAACAGGAGGTGGAGGCCATCAATCAGTCTGCTGATCAAACAGTGGAGCACAGTGAGAAGATCTTCACTGAGCTGATCCATCTCATCCAGAAAAGAAGCTCTGATGTGAAGCAGCAGATCAGATCCCAGCAGGAAACTGAAGTGAGTCGAGTCAAAGAGCTTCAGGAGAAGCTGGAGCAGGAGATCACTGAGCTGAAGAGGAAAGATGCTGAGCTGAAGCAGCTCTCACACACAGAGGATCACATCCAGTTTCTACACAACTACCCCTCACTGTCAGCACTCAGTGAGTCTACAGACTCATCCAGCATCAATATCCGTCCTCTGAGCTACTTTGAGGATGTGACAGCAGCTGTGTCAGAGGTCAGAGATAAACTACAGGACATTCTGAGAGAGGAACGGACAAACATCTCACTGACAGTCACTGAAGTGGATGTTTTACTGTCACAACCAGAGCCAAAGACCAGAGCTGGATTCTTAAAATATTCATGTGAAATCACACTGGATCCAAACACAGCATACAAACGGCTGTTATTATCAGAGGGGAACAGAAAAGCAACATTTATGAATCAACAACAGTCTTATTCTGATCATCCAGACAGATTCACTAACAGGTTGCAGGTCCTGAGTAGAGAGAGTCTGACTGAACGTTGTTACTGGGAGGTGGAGTGGAGAGGGAGAGTTTATGTAGCAGTCGCATACAAGAATATCAGCAGAGAAGGAGATGAATGTGTTTTTGGATTTAATGACAAATCTTGGTCATTAGATTGTAACAACAACAGTTTTACATTTTGGTACAACAACATCCACACTCGTGTCTCAGGTCCTCGTTCCTCCAGAGTAGGAGTGTACCTGGATCACAGAGCAGGTATTTTGTCCTTCTACAGCGTCTCTGAAACCATGACTCTCCTCCACAGAGTCCAGACCACATTCACTCAGCCGCTCTATGCTGGACTGAGGCTTTATTATGGAGCCACTGCTGAGTTGATTAAAGTGAAATAGACTGAAGTCTTTCATATTGTTGTAAGTTTAAATCTGTATTTTAGTTCCCTTTTAGTTTCTCTCCATCATTATTGTGGTATTTATGTGCTGCACATAAATCAGATGTCAGTCAAACATTATGGGCAGTACCTCGACATCTTCAACATGTTGTCTTGATGTTTTTACGTTTTATAGGTGGAGCTCTTTCCTGTGTCTGTTCAGCCATGGAGACTATCAATGCTTATGGATATTTTTATTTGAAAAATTTCTCCACATGACAACATAAACTTCTCTATCTTCTAAATGTTTACTGAATATTTTTCTTAGGTATTTGTATGTTGTTGTTTCTCTTCACTGATCTTAACAGAGAAGTCTACAGACCTTCCTTTATCACACAGATTTTATTCTCATTTGTACATTTATAAAGAAAACAATTAATTACAGAGCAATAAGAAATTTTAAGAAAGTGCACTATATCATAATTTATAGTAAAGTGTATTAAAGCATCGTTAGTTAGTCACTTATTTAGTTTGGAGCTGTATCATCTGACACTGTAGAAACATTTCCTCCAGCTTCAGCACAGAATGTTAAAAACAGAACTATTAATGAGAACAAACAGTAGGAACACAGTATCAGCAAACATCATGGCTTAAAATGGAGAGTAAAAATCTAAAAAGAAATAAACAAATTAGTAAAAAGGATTTCCTGTTGACATGTTATTGGTCCTATCTTGTCTGCAGCACCTCCAGGATGCTTCTTATATGTTTCTGGTTATTTTTGCACCAATTTTAGTTTTTGTCAGTAGGAAGTTCAAGTTCAACTCAGTGTGTTTGTTTGTTTTTTTCAAACTGATGCCTGACCTTGAACACCAAACATCTGTCAATAAAGCAATGATATAAAATGCTTATATTAGTACTGAAAAACTGCATATCCACTTTACAAATATAAATAATGATATAAATCCACAGCTGAACTGGAGGAGCAGCTGATCTAGTTCACTCATGTGTTTCTGGACTAAGAGTTGGAGCAAATACCTTATGATTCAGTGATGTTTGTTTTTGTTAAATATTTTGTAGATCCAAGAGTGAGTTTGACTCATGATGATGATGTTCCGAATTAAACAAAGTTGGTCACAAATTCTTCAAAGCTGTTTATTAAGAATATATTCACTTGGACTCATGAGACAGGCTTGTGATCCAAGGGAGCCATCAACTGGACAATTACTGACATGACAACAAAAAAGCTAAGTACAGAGGGGGGAACAGAGGTGAAAATACTTGCTTTAAAGGATTGTAATGTTTCCTTTTAAAATAAGTCTCTAAGGTCAGACAAAGGGACAGAAACTCATAGCTTTCTACCAGCCCAATGACAAAACTATAAGTTGTTTTTTAACATCTACTTTTTCATCTATTTGGCAGTCACAGTGAAAAGTATAAACATTGGCACGCTTTGTCTTGTGATTCTGCTGTTCGTAAAAAATGACCATGCGCAAAGTACCAGACTTTAAGGCTTTGACTTGATGCCAATGGCCTGAGGAGGACAGTATTACCCTTGGACATGTGTAGTCTGCCGTCTACTCAATAGAAGAAGAAGAAGCGCGGAAATGGCACAACTGTCTTCAGTTTCTGGGAGAGTTTAACAATGAGAGACTGATGATGCAGAAGAAATCTCCGTGGTTAAAAACATTAAAAACAGTCGTCCAGGATGATGAGATCCGCCACTGGCTCAGACTGCTGTATATCAGCCGGAGACCCGAGATGAAGTCACGCAGCAGGTATGTAAAACTGTGATGTTCTCAATGAACTAACACAGGAACGATCTGAGCTCAGTCTGTAAGCTAACAGGCTAAAATCAGAGAGCAGCTAATCAAACAAGTGCGTCCGTTTTTTTTAAAGGTCAACTTTTAACAATAGACTTTCATGAGACACATCAAAACCAAACAGGGAGGGAAAGCTTCGGTTTTCTGCACTGTGCCACAGTTCGCTGTCTGCTTCGGTTCACGACGCCTCACTCCGGGGCTACAGACAGTTCTCTGCCGCCTGTGGTGCTCCTCACCTCCGTCTGCACCCACAGACTTCCCGAGGTGGAGGCAGGCCGGCAGGGACTTTGAGAGATGGGCTTTACTTTTAAAAATACCCCTTAATCAGGGTCTAACTCACTAAAAGATGGCCACATGTCTCTCTCCAACTTAATCTCTTTCTTTTAAGTAATTGTTTTTCATTGAAATGAAATTAATTGTTCAATAAAATGATTACATTTATAATTGAATTAAAGTTAAATTAATCAAGGTGATTTTGACTTTGCTAGTTAACAGGAAGAGAAACAAACTTACACAGGATAAAATGAAATTTGGAGCCAGCAGAAAAAGTCAGATCACAGACAAACAGAAACATTCCTCTTTGGCTAAAATAAAATGCAGATTATTGCTCATCTGCAGTTTTAATCATGGTGAATAATTTATGATTCAGCCAAGTAAGATTCTTCTGTGTGGAGGTTTTTCCCCTGTCAAAAGGCATTGACCATTACCTTCATCTAAACATGGAATTTAAGTCATGTAGTTGCCGTTGTTTGTTTTTAAAGAGGTCATAATATTTTTGTGATGGTAGAAATTTATCTTCAAAGTAATAGTTATAAAGTGAATTAATAAGACTTTCCAACAAAGAGAGGGAGTCACATGGTGCTTCTGAAACATTTGTACAAACCTCTCTCACATATGTGAGCAACATGCTCACAGTGTACAGCCCTGCTGACTGAGGCTGCACCTTTACCTGTCTAATCTTTTTCTTTTTACTTTGTTCCTCAAGTCCCACATCAACATGAAGTGTAAGGAGGAGGAAGATCTGGCTGGCCAGCAGGTCTGGAAGCAGGAGAGGAACTTCAATCTGGACCAGGAGGACACAGATCCCCCACAGATCAAAGAGGAACAGGAGGAACTCTGCATCAGTCAAGAGGGAGAACAGCTTGTAGTGAAACACGAGGATGAAGGCATCGTCGTCTGGAGCGGGGAAGAGCGGCTCAGACAGCTGCATAACATCTGGAAACCTGAGAAAGATTTACAGACCAGCGGTAAAACTGTAATCACTTTTCTGAAGTGTTAACATTAATATTAAACCTACAGTTTGTATCAGTTCGATCTATTTAAGGGAGATTGGTTATGGCGTCCACCTGAGTGGCAGTGAGACTTCGAGCTCCGACCTCAACGTCCTTTGCCTACGCCCAACAGCGGTTAAAATCCAATCTTTTAGCGGCTGCCTCACCGACTTAAGCTTCTGTTCTGATCTAAACAACCAAGATGCCGACCAAACATATGTCCAAGCCTAAAACAGCCGGAAAGGATGGATCAGACGATGACCCTAACAACGAACCTGAAACCGAGAAAATGGAAGGCGCTAGTGCTAGTGCTCAACAGACCGAGGCGAGTGTTTTGGCCGCAATTCAGTCGTTGAAAGTACATTTCACTGCTCAACTGCAAGAAGTTAAAATATCAAACCAAGAAATAAAAGAGGCGATTGGAGTGTTTTCGGAGAGGCTCACCTCCGCAGAAACTCGCATCAGTAAAGTTGAAGACGACGTCTCTTCCCTCGTAAGTAAAGAGACTTCCCTTCATAAGAAAATTCAGGAACTACAGTTAAAGGTGGACGACCTCGAAAATAGAAGCCGGAGATCTAATCTGAGACTCGTCGGATTGACTGAGAATACTGAACAAGGAGAAATTACAATATTCTTGCAAACTTTCTTAATTGATGTTTTGGGACGAGACGCGCTCCCATCCCCACCTATCATTGAACGAGCACACAGACTACAAGGGCGAAATACTCCAAATGGCCCACCCCGTGTGATCATCATGTAATTTTTGAATTATCAAGACAAGATGAGGGTGATGAGAGCGGCACGTCTGAAGGGAAAAATAACGCACAACGGACATCACATTATGTTTTTTCCTGATCTGTCAACGGAAGTCCAGAAACAACGGAAACAATACAACCAGGTAAAACAACAACTCCGTGAAATGCATATAAACTTCGGACTGATCTTTCCAGCAAAAATGAGGATTCTCCACCATGACAACAGGCTCCTCTTCCACACACCAGCGGAGGTGGAAGATTTCATGCGAAAAGTCCGGCAACAAAACGAGGGATAAACTTCACGCCCACTCAGAAACGCTACATCAAATATATGCAACTCTGATGAACAACTCCAAACCGGACATATAACGGCTGCTGGTGTACAGGTATGATATAGATGGCCTTAGGTATGCTATGTCTAAATCTTTTCATTCAGTTACATTTGTATGGCCACTTCTTTAGTTAATACGGTCGGACCTAAGTTTGTAACTTCAATCATGAGGACGCTCTATCAGCTCCTTCACACGGATCTGATGCATAACCAATCCGCTATGACTTTGGGGGGGAAGGTTTTGAGATCTACACCGATGGAAGATCTCTGGGTTGTTTTTTTTTTTTCTTTTGTTTTCTGGTTTATAAGAGATTGTTTTTAAAGTGCAGTGCTCTTGAAATAACAACTTGTGAGTCTCGACAGGAGAGACGAGATGTAGTCAAACCCAGATTACTAAAGGTACAAACTGTATGAGTAGTTATTCAAATATTGATCTAATTTCCTGGAATGTAAGAGGCCTTAGAAAATATATTAAACTGAAAAGAGTAATGGATAGAATAAAACAATATCACCCAAAGATAGTCTTCATTCAAGAAACACACTTACTCGTGAATGAAACTGACCGGATAAGGAGGAGATGGCCAGGTCAGGTTTTCTTTAGCCACTTCTCAACACATGCTAGAGGAGTGGCAACACTCATTCATAAATCAGTACCCATGTGTATTAAAAAAACCATATTGGACCCCGCAGGGAGATTCATTATTCTACAATGCTCCGTGCTGAATCAAGATTTAGTATTAGTTAATGTATATGGCCCCAATATTGACGACTCCAACTTTTATAATAATCTATTTCTCTCTATTACAGACCTTCACGGTGAGATAATTGTTGGGGGGGACTTTAATTGTACCCTAGAGCCCAGGCTTGATAGATCATCAGGCTTAGACTCTTCCCATCCAAAATCTAGATAAGTCATACAACACTTTATGTTTGAATTGAATCTTAAAGATATATGGAGATTAAAAAATCCAACAGGGAGAGAATATTCTTGCTACTCAGCCAGTCATAATAGCCGCAGTCGCATAGATTATTTTCTTATCTCAAACTTTCTTATCTCCAGAATTAACAGCTGCTCATATAAAAGTGTGCTTATATCTGACCACTCAATAACCACGCTTAACTTCTCAGTCACAGCAGCTTTTAGACGTAACCCTATTTGGCGTTTAAGACCACACTGGCTGCACAATCAAAAATATTTGGAATATGTAGGCAAAAATATTGATGACTATTTCTACTTCAACAAATCCGAAACTACAGCCTCAGTAAGATGGGAAGCTTTTAAGGTCTTTATTCGTGGACAGATGATAGGCTACACCAAAAACAAAGCAAATAAAAACTATACTGAGATGTTGGACCTCGAAGGTCAAATAAAAGAAGTGGAACTTGAGATAAACCTGAATGACTCTAAAGAAAACCAACAAAAACTTTTAAGATTAAGAGCAAAATACGATAAATTAACTACTGAGAAAGCCTCAGCCGGACTATTTAGACTGAGACAGACCTACTATGACCAAGGGGAAAAGGCAGGAAAACTTTTGGCATGGCGTATAAAAACGCTACTGAACGAACAAACAATAAATGAAATTAGAACTGCAGACGAAAATATCACAGATCCTCATAGAATAAGTGAACTCTTTGAACACTACTATTCACAACTATATACTTCAACAGGAGATACGACTCGAGAATCACTAGAATCCTTCTTTGACTCAATAAGTACCCCTTTACTTTCTGAAGAAGCCCGATGCGAATTAGACTCTCAGTTATCGATGAATGAACTCTCCAATGCAATCGATAAATTAAAAATGGGAAAAACTCCCGGCCCAGATGGAATTCCACTAGACCTTTTCAAAATATTTAAAGATAAATTAATATTCCCTCTGTACGACATGCTGGTGGAAAGCTATGATTCAAAAGAGCTTCCCCCCTCCTTGCGAAATGCACTTATAACGGTATTCCCTAAGCCTGGGAAACCGCCTACAAAATGTGAATCTTATAGACCAATTTCACTAATAAACTCTGATGCCAAGATAATAAGCAAAGTACTGGCAAACAGACTTGAACGGTACCTTCTTCTTCTTGTTGATAATGACCAAAATGGGTTTGTAAAAGGCCGACAAACGCAGCATGGGATTCGCAGAGTACTGAATGTACTTTACACAAACTCAGAACAACTAGACATGGCTCTGCTTTCCTTAGACGCAGAAAAAGCTTTCGATAGGGTCGAACATAATTATCTCTATAAGGTACTATCTCAATTCGGCTTTGGCAATTACTTCATGACCTGGGTTAAAATATTATATAATAAACCTATAGCCTCAGTTAGAACCAACAATATTATATCTAGACCATTCTATCTAGGTAGAGGTACACGTCAAGGCTGTCCCCTCTCACCTCTTCTTTTCGTCCTAGCAATAGAACCACTGGCTATTGTGATAAGGAACAACCAAAACATCTCTGGCATTAGAACAAATAATATTGAGTCTAAAATTGGATTATTTGCAGATGATATTATTTTAATGCTGTCTAAATTAAAGAGTTCAATTCCTCAGCTACTTAAAACAATTAACTTCTTTGGCAATATCTCCGGTTATAAAATTAATGAATCCAAATCGGCCATCCTCTTTTTTAATCATTCTGAAAGAACTAAACCACCTATTCAAACAACGTTTCAAATTGCCAGAGACAGTCTCACTTATCTAGGTATAAAAATCACTCCAAAAATTAACGATTTGGTAAACGCAAATTATTCTCCTACTATCAACTCTGTTGTTGGCTTAATCAATAGATGGTCTATGCTACCAATCTCGATGATTGGACGTGTAAATATTCTCAAAATGAACATCCTTCCAAAATTTCTATATCTCTTCCGAGTCATTCCGCTCAACCCTCCAGATGACTTCTTCACAAAGACAAAAACAATATTCAGTAAATTCATTTGGAATAACAGACGAGCTAGACTGCGTCTTTCGCTACTATATCTTCCGTATGACAGAGGAGGTCTCTGTGTTCCAAACCTCAAATGGTACTACTGGGCTGCCCAACTCTCTGCGGCCTCATGCTGGTTCTCAACAACTACCCTACCCTGGGTAAATTTAGAAAGGTCAAGTACTACCCCCTTACCACTCAGCACTTATCTGTACTCTGCAAAATATAAAGATCTGATGAAAGATACATCAAACCTCTTTGTTAAAAATACTATTCGTGTGCGGTTCGAGGCACTCGAGTTTAAAAATGAAATGCCAGCACTATCCCAATTCTCACCTATCTGGGGCAATAAGGCCTTTAAACCCGGTTGGAAAGATTTGGGCTTTAAAATATGGGCCGACAGAGGCCTGTGCAAAGTTGCAGATCTATTTGACAAGGACACCTTAATATGTTTCAATGGCTTGACTCAGAAATTTGACATTCCAACCAAACATTTCTTTAAATTTCTTCAAGTCAGAAGCTTCATTTCAAAAACTCAAAAATCTCTAACACCGCCCACCCTAAACTCATTAGAGGATATAGCAATAAACCATCAGCTGAAGAAGGGTTTAATTTCTCGCTTCTACAATAACCTTAGAGACGGCTCTCAAATATCCTCAGAAAAAGAAAGACGCGCATGGTGTCAAGACTTAGAGTGTAGTATAACTACAGAGGAATGGCAAAAAGCTTGCTTGAAAGCTCAAACACAATCTATAAACACTCAATTTAAACTAATCCAGTACAAATGGTTAATGAGAACATATATTACCCCAACATTATTAAATAAATTTGACCCCAAAACTCCGGACATATGTGTTAAATGTGGGGAAAAGGGCACACTGATGCACTGCCTATGGGAATGCTCAGAAATTCAAAAGTTTTGGAAGGAAGTTTTAGAAATAATTGCACATATTACAAGTGTCAAATTGGATCCATGTCCTAAATTATGCATCCTAGGAATTTTCCCCGCTGAAATCCAGCTGAGCAAAGCTAACCAAAAAACCACAACCTTCTGCCTGCTACAGGCGAAATACAGTATAGCCAAATCATGGAGATCCACTAGTAGACCACACGTGAGAATTTGGTTATCGACATTGTCAAAAACCCTTGCTCTGGAGAAACTTACGTCTATGATAAAGGGTAAACATGCTTCCTTCAAAAAAATGTGGGGAAATTTTTTGTTATTTTTGGAAGGTGAGGAAATGATCGATAATGTACAGAAATGATTCTATCTATTTAACCTGTATGGAGAAGTAACGTCACAGCTGCTAAAGAAAACCTGGGGAACCTGCGATTGCTGGTCTGCTAAATAGAAGGACAGGAGAAGGGACGTGAAATTAAATGGATTGGAAACGGAAGAGGACGCAGCTTATCATTGCAACCACTAATCTGGATGCCTCTCTAACTAACATGATATCCTTGGATTAAACTTCAGCCCGAAACCCTGGAATGTTATACTTGCTTGATTTTTTTTCTCTCTGGAGCACTATCTGTAAACCTTTGCTTCAGGGTCTTTTTTTTTTCTTTTTTTTTTTTTCTTTTGTTGTTGGGGGGTTATTTTGGGTTGCATATATTTTTCTGAAATAATATATGAATGATTTTCATGGGAGAGTATATATAATATATCTCTGTGTCCTCCTAACATTAATCATTTACGATGTACATAAATCATTATTATATACTCAGTTTTTTGGTTTTTTTTGGTTGATGGAAAAGTAATAAAGAATAAAATTTAAAAAAAAGTCAGATCTATTTAATGTGTATTCGTGAAAACATGACAGGGAGTTTTAAATGGACTGGTTCTTATATAGCGCTTTTCTACTCAATCTTGAGCACTCAAAGCGCTTTACAAAACTTGTGCATTCACCCACTCACTCCCATTCGCACAAGCACATTTTTCTTAGTGCTTTCTACCAACATTCAGACACACATTCCACAGATCAAAGAGCAACTTGAGGCAACTTGGAGTTAGTATCTTGCCCAAGGATATTTGAAATGCAGACTAGGTGAAGCCGGGAATCGAACCGATCAGTAGATGATCTGCTCTACCGCCTGAGCTACAGCCACCCCCAATAGTGAAGATTATTTTGAAAAATATCAAGATGTAGATCAGTTTCGAGATCAACTCCAAAATAGATCATCAGTCAGTCAGTAATAAGTGAGTTCTTTTTTGTTTGAAAGGTTTTTTTTACTCTTAATGTTGCTGAAAAATGTCAGAACTCAAGTTCTCATTTGCATCAGAGTGCACAAATAACTTCATTTTTACACACTTTTAATTTCACCTGCAAATGTGAGCAACATGCCCTCATTACAGACTTTAACTAAAACTTTATCTTCTCAGAAGTGTTTTTCTATAATTACATTTTTTTTATTGTTCGTTTAGAAGCAATAGTGGAGAGACCGGCTGACTGCTGCAGAAGAAATCTGCTCTGAGGTTAACAGAACGTCTGATCGTCCAGTATGAGATCAACCTTCAGCAGAGACTGCTGGATATCAGCCGGAAACCCGAGATAAAGTTACGCATAACAGGTAAAACTGCGATGGTCTCAGTGGACTAACACAAGAATACAACTCATGTAGGACCTGATCAGAGCTCAGCTTGTAGGCTAACATACTGAAATCAGGGAGCGGCTAATCACACAAGTGCGTCTCTTTTTTACGGTAAACTTTTAGCATTAAACAAACCTTGAGACCGAGAGAAAGTGCCTTTATAGAAGATTTATTTAGAAGATTAAGATAAAGGAGGCAGGGAGGGAAAGCTTCTGTTTTCTGCACTGTGCCACAGTTCGCTGTCTGCTTCGGCTCTCTGACCCTCACTCCGGGGCTACAGACAGTCCTCTGCCGCCTGTGGTGCTCCTCACCTCCGTCTGCACCCACAGGCTTCCCGAGGTGGAGGCAGGCCGGCAGGGACTTTGAGAGATGGGCTTTACTTTCAAAAATACCCCTTAATCAGGGTCTAACCCTACAAGACCATCGTGCCTCCCCCACCATCCTCACCTCATGTTAAAATGTATATTTTTCAACTGAATTATATTTGGGTTCAAGAAAATGATGAAGTTTTTAAAATAACTTTGTAATGTTCTAATAAACAGTCTTAACTCGAACTAAATCAGCTCAAATCTCACAGATGTCAGTGTTATTCACAAAGCATGGAAACATAGTTGTTAGTTTTGAATGCAGCCACAGCAGGCAAACTATGGCTGCATGCTCCAAAGAACAGGAGCACAGTAACTGAACACACTCTTAGCACACTTACATCTGATTTTGGGAACAGTTAACAGATCTGAACCTGATGACCTGAGAGGTTTAACTGGGTCAAAGGTCGAGAGCCAATTGAGAACTGTCCAGTTAAACCAACTAAATGATGAAACCTTTGATTTAAAATGTCATGATCAACAGTATCAAAGGCAGCAATGAGATCAAATAGAACTAAGACTGAAACTCTGAGTCCCTAATAATCTTCAGATCACTGATGACTTTAGTTGGGTTGATTCTGTGCAATGACTGGCTGTGAAACCTGACTGGTACTTATCTGCTATGGCACTGTGAGATTTTCAGTTTAATCTACAACAATGACAAACATTTACTTGCAGCGTGAAGCTGGCAGCAGCTACCTGAATGATTTGTACTCTGAACTTTCCTAATAAGAGTATCAGAGCTCGAGAGTAACTTACACTTTCATTTTTCACATTTGTACAGTTTAAATTTCACTCCCATATGAGGACATGCTCAGATGTGTTTTCCTGTCATCACATTATTAACCTTTTTCCTCAGTGACCCTTTGTTCCTCAAGATCTCCCCCTAACATGAAGTGTGAGGAAGAGGAGGGCCTGTATGACCAGCAGGTCTCCAACCAGGAGAGGAACTCCAGTCTGGACCAGGAGGGCCCAGATCCTCCACAGATCAAAGAGGAAGAGGAGGAACTCTGCATCAGTGATGACGTAGAAAAGATTGTACTCAAACAGGAGGACGAAGGCCTCATCTGGACTGAAGAAGAGCAGCTCAGACAGCTGGATAACATCTGGAAACCTGAAATGAACTTACACAGCAGGGGTATGTAAAACCGTAATGGTCTTACCTAAAAATTAATATGACTTTAATTCATTCAATAAAGATATTTTGGAAACACATCAGAGTTCTTCAAGGCCAGTGTTTAAATAAACTCAGCTGATTTTTAGTCGAGGTTTTCTGAGAGCTTCGCTGCTTTTTATCCCCATATTTTAATCCTACTTTTAAATTTCCCCTTCTGTCTGATGTTTGTCTTATCATTTACATAAACATCTTTCCAACAGTAATTGGTGGACAAACTGTGATTGGTGCATAGAAATTTACTAACGTGTTAGAAGTGAGTGCATGAAATCTTATTTTAACAGTTTCCAGGTCTGGGTAAATGATATGATGATATTTCTGATGATATTTTGATTAAACTCTGTTGTAGAGTTGGAAATGGACAGCTGTAGACACCACTGCCGAGTAGTCATTCTTGTTATACTTCTATATTTATCTAAGACAAGTAATTTTGTCCATTTGTCACCTCAGCTTTCCCACAACAGCATGAATGTGAGGAGGAACTGGTTTTTGGGGACCAGGAGAGAAACTTCAGCCTCGACCAGGAGGATCCGGAGCTTCCACAGATAAAAGAGGAAGAGGAGGAACCTTGCACCAGTCAGGACGTAGATCAGCTTGTAGTGAAGCAGGAGACTGAAGGCATTATTATCTTCATGGTGGCTCCTACTTATGAGGAAAGTGAGCCAGAGCTGGACAGTGAACATCTCCTTTCTTCCAGCTCTCCTGAACCAGAGAGCAGAGATCAGCAAGACAACTTTCCTGTGTCAGAGAGTCAGCGTAAAACTGACACAAGTAAAAAGTTTGTGAAATGTGAGATTTGTGGAAAAACCTTTGAGTACAGATCCAAACTAACGAGACATATGAGGGTTCACACAGGTGAGAAGCCACATTCTTGCAGCACCTGCGGAAAAAGATTCAGCCTGATGATAAACTTGAAAACTCACATGAGAATCCACACAGGTGAAAAGCTTCATTCAGAGGATACAGTTACAAAGACACATGAGGATTCACACTAGTTAAAAGTGGGAGAACTGTCAGATGAAGCAGTCCACTGAGAAGCCAGATCAGAGCAGATCAGATGACCTCCTTCCTTAAAAAACTCTGTATTGTTTATTGTATGTAGGGGTGGGAGATATAGCCTCAAAATAATATTTCAAGAAACTTACATTTAAAAAAAATAATGTACATTTTATCAGCTCGGCAGGCAGCAGCATTTATATGTGTAAGTAAATGATGGATTTTCCATCTTTCTCTTCCAGTGAGCTGCTGTCACTGATGACAGCTTAGCTAATTCAAAGTGTGAAAATGTGGCCACCTCAAGGTGCTTGATATTGTAAGGTAAAGACCCAACAATAATACAATGAAAACAGAGAAAACCCAAACAGTCATATGACCCCCTATTAGCAAGCGTTTTGGCGACAGTGGGAAGGAAAAACTCCTTTTTAACAGGAAGAAACCTCCAGCAGAACCAGGCTCAGGGAGGGACCCCCATCTGCAACAAGGAAAGTTTTAAGTCTAATCTTAAAAGCTGAAGGCTCTGCCTCCCATTCTACCTTTAAATACTCTATGAACAACATTATAGTGCAATGTTAGTGACACGGCATACATGAAATATGAGCACATAAGTATCCTCAGGGGTGTTTTTCCTGGAAGTTTTAAGAAAAGTGTATTACAAGTGCTTACACTCTAGCTTAATATCCAAAATAACCTTGTAATGCGGAGCCTGCACAATTCTGTCATATAAGCAGAGGTGGAAAGTAACGAATTACATTTACTTGCGTTACTGTAATTGAGTAGTTTTTTTTGTGTATTTGTACTTTTTAAAGTCATTTTTCAAGTCTGTAATTTTACTTTTACTTAAGTATATTTTTTAAAAAGTATTGTAGTTCGCTACGTTTTCAATCACACCCGTTACTGAGTAAATTAAAAAAACCATTGCACTTCGGAAATACTGCAGGGAATGATGGGTAGTAGAACAAATTGGCGCTAAGGTCACGTTAAAGATGGAGTCTGACATCGGTGTTATGGATCCAGTGAAAAAAGAAGCCCCGTCGAATTCTGCTGACCCTGAACTCGAAGAAACGGATGTGAACCCCTGGCCGTATTTAAGGGACCATTTCGGCTTCAAGTGCAAGAAAGGCAACAGCTTTATTATGCAGTGTAAGCTGTGTTTGCCCAGAGAGACCGAGTTAGCAGCTTTTAAAAATTCCACATCAAACCTGCGCAAGCATGTGGAGGTAAGTTAAATACAACTCGTACCGTTATGGTAGCAAAAAGGCTGTGTTCAAATGAATCACATTAAGTTAAGACATCTGTGAAGAACACAGATAACGTTGGTTGGTACTAGCAACTTGCTGTAATCGGGCACGTTGTTGTCCACGCAACTTACATTTTTTTTACTGGGTTGGTAAATTGCCAAAAGAAAATGTGTTTACCTACGTTTTTCCTGTTTGTTAATAATAAGAATTTATTTAAAAAAATAGTTAAATTAAAGACAGAAGCGGCTACTTTCTTACTTAACCCACATATGTTCACACTGCAGGCAAAAGAATAACAGAGCGCTCACTTACCTTAGATTAGTCAAAGACAGCTGACTTCTGTTACTTGTTAATTAGCACTTGCAACCTCCCGTTAACTAGCCTGTTACTGTCCAATAAAAAAAACCCACGAGGTATATTGGTATAATTTACCAGCGGTAGCTATGTAATGCATTGATGTCTTATTAGGGACATCAAAAAACTTTCTCTCAAACTTAACACTGGCCTGCCTGCCTCAGCTGCCTTCGAGCGTCTCTTTAGCTGTGCTGGACTACTGTTCACTGCAAAGTGAGCAAGGATGAACTCTACTAACTCTGAAAATCAACTGCTCCTCAAAATTAACAGGAAGTTCAGAGAGTAACACTCTAGGATGGATACAAAGGAACTTTAATCTAGAGGTACAGTAGGGCAGGGCCAAGTTTAAAAAATTCAAAAACATTTTTAAAGCAGCTGCCGTTCAGTTCAGTACTTGTTCTCTTATTTGACAGTTTAGAACACATTCTCATGTGAAAGAATGATATGGTTTTGTATTGAAAACACTGTGATACCTGACGGTTTGGTTTGGTTGATTGCTTTGGTGACCATTATCCATTTTCATGTATAGACTTGCAGTTTAACTGCCACTGCACTTTAATTTGTAAAGTTTTTCTTTTCACTAAAAAAGAACTACTTTGAGATTTATATCCCACTGTCCTTTTTTGCACTACTCAGAAGCGGCTGTCCTCCTGCTGACAGAAAAGTAACTATGTAACTTTTACTCTGAGTACATTTTAAATGAGCTACTTTTTACTTTTACTTGAGTACATTTTTAGACAGGTAATTTTACTTGTACTTGAGTAAAATTTCAGCAAAGTAATAGTACTTTTACTTGAGTAAAATATTTTAGTACTCTTTCCACCTCTGCATATAAGGAAAAGAAATTCTACCTGGTTTGTTTCATCTTGGGTCGAGCTTTTTAACCTCCTGCTTTTCCACCGTGTAGCACATCAGTAATTTCCATCCACTGACTGCTCTTGCTGTTATATGAAATGTAACTCGCGAGTGCTCCAGTGATGCATGGTTGAATCATTTGTTTACCTTTGGGTCGCACATCACTGCTGCTAGTATCTCCTGCTCACGTGCCTTCACAGCCCGGTTGTACTCAAGTGTGTTTTTGCTTAAAGTGTTGTAACAGGTTTGCTTTTTTCACTTTCAGTGGGAAAAGTTTTCTTGCATATTTTGCGAACATTCAGCTACCAAACTGTGACTGGAGCCCGACATATGGCTCTGGCTGTGAGACATGACTGGGGTTGACTCATTGGGGTGAATGCAAACACATGATGTTCCTCTAAACACACTTTTTTGTAAACATTTATACCAGTATTATTGCAGATCATATGATATGTCACAGCCCTAATTCTGTTTGTTGCATATTCCATTAAAACCTGTAATGAAGATGAAACACGTATTTACATTCATTTGATGTGATATTTGTATCGTGTTGAGCTGTGGAGGTGACAAAAAAGTTGCTGAGATGTTTTATTTTTTTGTTTAGTGGAGAGGTTTTACTCCACAGAGTCAAAGCTGGAAAGAAACACACATGAGACCAAACATTTTGTGATTTAATCTTGATTTTCATGAAGACTGAATTTCAGCATGTGCTCATCCTGTTGATTCGTATGTTGGTGTTGGTTATGTGTCTTAAAAGTGAAATAAAGATTTCTTTAAAACTTCTTGTGGCTATTTTTTTAAGGCACAATCTTTACAACATGAAACAACGTCTGTGAAGCACATTTTGTACAGTGGGCAGGGAGACTTGCCCATCACTGTGGTGGTGGGGTGGATGAGATTTGCCTGCGGTCACTTAAGGCTCTGTATGTTGTGGGTCTGTCCTGGTTGTCCTGCTCAAACATTGTATGGAAGTTGAGGTCAGTGCCTTCAGACCGGCCAACTATGGTGGTAATCATGGTCCCCTGTTTTATGAAGGGAGTGTAGAGGGTATGTTTGCACTTCAGGCCTCCCTAGGAAGGTCTATATCTGTAGTCACTTTCACTGTTTTCTTATTGCTGTTTCAAATTGTTGTTTCTGTTTGTAGCCTTTTTATTGAAGGATTTTGGTTTATATTATTAATATGTGCATTTGTTGTTATTAATAATATTTGCTTCACTCTCCATTTGATGTGTTTTTGGTATGTTTTACTTTTAATTGTTCTATGATTATGTTTATGTGTGGTTTATAATTATATTTAAGTTCTGGGTTTTTTTATGAATAAAAGTGACTTAACTTGTCAGAGATATGAGACTTTGGGCATTTCCCCTTCTGTCTTATTCTCAGTGTCTTGTCTCCATGTTTATTTACCTCTGTGTTGCTATCTTTGTGTCTCTGTCTCTTTCTCTTCCCCTGTTCAGTGGGATTTAAGACTTCCAACAAATAATTTCAAAGGGTCAATTAAATTTTAATAAAACCATTTTACTCAACACTGCACTCGAATTTTAGCATTTTTTTTTTTACTCAGTCATAAAAAGATTCATCTTAAAATATGTTTTAGATACATTTTTATTACTTTTTTCTTTCTTTCTTTCTTTTCTTGTTGTTGTCCCGTTTTGTTTTTTAGCCATCAGAATTATTGTCTGAAGGCCAAAAAAGATGCCCAACTAACTTAATTTACCAAATGGACCATCACGGCCTTGCCATATTGGTCCATTTGATCAACCTTTGTTATTATTTATTTATTTTAATTTATTTTCAGTTGTTACAGATAGGACAGACATGACTGGGGGCAGTCAGCTGTGCCAGAGTGAATCGAACCCCCGCAAGGGGCCCGACCGAGCCACGGGCACCAGGCCCCACCAAGCAGCCGTACCGGGGAGTGAGCTGGTACAGACCTGAGCGTCCAGCCCTGGACACCAAGAACGCACCGATGTCTGAGGGCATCAGCCACCAGCAGGGAGTGTGGTGAGGGGAAATAAGCCTCCATACCTTGGAGGGCCTGAGATGTTCCAAGGGGGTGGAGTGTAAGACCCGAGCTGACATATAGACACAGACGAATAGGCGCACACAGACCTAAACATGCATTCCCACCCTCATGCACACATATACAAATACTCGGCGCTCATCCAACCTGGATACAGACACAAAGAGTATTTTAAACTATTCTGTAAATTCTTGGAAAGTGGTCTTTTTTGGGGGGGACCTCTGCTACTACCAGAGGTTGTCTGCACCACACCAGGGCCTGTGCTGCTAGCATAAACCAACTGAGCCTCAACCAGGGCCTGTGCTGTTTTCTGAGGCCATCTCACTGCACCGGGGCCTGTGCTGCCAGCTGGATCCATCGGCACCATCCCAGGACCTGTGCTGCTGGCTGAGGCCATCTGCACCGCACCAGGGCCTAGCTGGACTCATAGGCACCACACCAGGGCCTGTTCTGCTAGCATAAACCAACTGAGCCTCACCAGGGCCTGCACTGCCGGCTGGACCCATAGGCACCACATCAGGGCCTGTGCTGCTAGCATAAACCAACTGAGCCTCACCAGGGCCTGTACTGCCGGCTGGACCCATAGGCACCACATCAGGGCCTGTGCTGCTAGCATAAACCAACTGAGCCTCACCAGGGCCTGTTCTGCTGTCTGGACCCATAGGCAACACCCCAGGGCCTGTGCTGCTGGCTGGGGCCGTCTGCAGCACACCAGGGCCTTTGCTGCCGGCTGAACAAACTGCATCTGTGTTGCTAGTGCAAGACATCAGCACCACACCAAGGCCTGTGCTGCTCGAAAAGCTTATCTGCAATACATCGGGCGCTGTGCTGTTGATTGAAGCCTTCTACACCACATTGGTGAATGTGCTAGCAGAAGCCCTCTGCTAGCAAGCCACCAGGACCCGAACTTTTGGCTGGAGCCTTACTTGCCATCCTAGGTTTGTGCAGCCTATTTAATTCAGCATCAACAATCATTGTGTTTTGGATAATGGCTTTTTTAATAACTTTACTTTGCTTATTGGCCGTGGGGGACTTTTGGACTCTCAATTTTTCTAAGATGAGAACATTTAACAGTGACCCCATTCTGCGAGACATGGTTCCCAGATCTACATGCGTCACTGCTGCTATACATCCTGTACAATTTCCAATGTATTTGGAACAGGACATTAATCATTTTGAACTACAGAAAGATTTACCTCATCTTCAAAACCTTCTTGCTTTGTACAATTACAAAATTAGTTACGAAAAATCCTGCTTTGTGTCAACATTTCACACGTCAAAATCAATAAGTACAAAGCAGAGACTTCTGAT
This sequence comes from Aulonocara stuartgranti, assembly GCF_965226115.1. Lineage (NCBI taxonomy): Eukaryota > Metazoa > Chordata > Actinopteri > Cichliformes > Cichlidae > Aulonocara > Aulonocara stuartgranti. The sequence goes on from NC_138954.1 coordinate 4,326,927, forward strand.
CGTCTTACTACTGCTCTTATCTGGTAATGTGCAACCTAACCCAGGCCCTGAGCTGCAATGTAGCCAGACACCATCTGAATTTAAATCCTCACCTGGGCTGAAGATAGTTCATCTTAATGTGCGCAGTTTGTTACCCAAGATGGATATGATCAAGATCTGGGTTCAATCAACAGATGCAGATATTGTCCTCATTTCTGAAACTTGGTTGTCTAAATATATATCTGATGAACATGTTAGCATGGCTGGCTACAATATCTATCGCACCGATAGGTTTAAGAAAGGTGGTGGTGTTGCTGCTTATGTTAAGTCAAAATTTGATGCTACAATAGTTCTATCAGAATCAATTTGCAAACAATTGGAATTTTTGGCTCTGAATGTGAATGTTGCAAAGGGTCTTTGCATAACAGTTGCTTGTTGCTATCGACCCCCTTCTGCCTCCACAGAAGCTCTGCGTTCTTTAAACCTTTTGCTGTCCAGACTAAATTATGGGGAGCTTGTTCTAGCTGGTGACTTTAACTGGGATTGGCTCAAAACTGTTTCAGATGATTTTAAATCTTTCTGTGATTCTATCAGTCTTACCCAGCTGGTCAATTTACCCACTCGGCCGAATCTCAAAAGCCCCGAAAAGTCTACCTTGATTGACTTGATTTTGACAAATGTTCCTCATAAATTTTCATCTTTGGGTGTCTTTTGTAACGACTTAAGTGACCACTGTGTTGTTGCTGCTATTAGAAATACTAAAGTGGCCAAGTCACAACATGGTATTATTTTTAAAAGAACTCTTAAACATTTTAATGAGCAAGCATTTTATCATGATTTGTCAAATTATGACTGGAAGAAAATAGGATTGATCCCTGATGTAGAATTAGCGTGGGCATTCTTTAAGGATGGGTTTATGCAAATTGTGAATAAACATGCTCCATTAAGAAGATATAGGATAAAAGGTCGTGAAAACCCCTGGTTCTCCCAAGAGCTGGCAGATATCATTCATGAGCGTAATCTGGCTTGGGCCAAAGCGAGGAAAACAGGCTACCCCAGTGATTGGCTTCTTTTCAGACAACTAAGAAACAGATGTACTTCCTCTATTAAGAAAGCTAAAACAGAATATTATCTGTCTGTCACCACTGAGAACCTAAATAATCCACAGAAGTTCTGGAAAATCATTAAGTCTCTTTCAGTGAGTAAAAGCTCCCACGCTCTACCCACCTATGTTTTTAAGGATTCTGTTCCTGTTTATGATAGGAAGGAGATTATGAATTGTTTTAACAAGCACTTTATATCTTCTGGCTCTTTGTTTGACTCTCTGAACCCAGTCTCTGTAAAATCTGGCACAAACCTTCCGGTGTACACTGGTCAGCCATTTAACTTTGTTCCTTTCTCTGTGCAGGAGGTCTGTAAAGCTCTTAAACTGTTAGATCCTAGAAAATCTCCAGGGCCAGACTTACTAGATCCTTACTTCTTGAAACTGGCAGCTGATTTTGTAGCAGAGCCTCTCACAACACTTTTCAACCTCACACTGGATACGAATAAAATTCCCTCCGTATGGAAATCAGCTTTTGTTGTTCCTCTATTAAAAGGGGGCGACCCAGCAGTGTTAACTAATTACAGACCAATATCTAATCTATCTGTGCTGGCTAAAGTTCTTGAAGCTCTTGTGTGTGAGCAGTTAAAGGAGTTTTTGCACATCAATGCCATTTTATCTGAATATCAATCAGGCTTTAGGAAGAATCACAGCTGCAATTAGAGTGGTAAATGATATTACTATTGCACTTGATAAAAAACAACACTGTGCATCCCTTTTTATTGATTTGTCAAAAGCATTTGACACTGTTGATCATTGTATTTTAAAACTTAGACTCTTCCAGTCAGGACTCTCCGAGAGAGCAGTGGCATGGTTCTCAAACTACCTCAGTAACAGGACTCAGTGCATTAAATCTGACGGTCTATGTTCTGACTTTGTTACAGTGCACAACGGAGTGCCACAGGGTTCTGTATTAGGTCCCCTTCTATTTATCATTTACGTAAACAATCTTAGTCTACATGTGCCAGATGCAAACTTGCACTTCTATGCTGATGATACAGTTATTTACAGCTGTGGTTCAACTCTTGTCCAAGCCATCGACTCCTTGCAGAAAGCCTTTTCTGCTGTCCAGCACTCATTACATCAGCTTAAACTTGTTCTCAACGCAGACAAAACAAAGCTCATGTTGTTTTCTAAATCAAGGAGACGAGCCCAAACAATCCCATCAGTAACCACTCTTGAAGGTAATAAAATAGAGTTGGTTCACACCTATAAATATCTGGGAATCTTAATTGATGACTCGCTTACCTTCAAACCACATGTAGAGAATCTTGTGAAAAACCTGAAGTTAAAACTGAGATTTTATTTTCAAAATAAGTTGTGTTTCTCTTTTAATACAAAGAAGCGGCTTGTTGCTGCAACATTCTTGCCTGTGCTGGATTATGGTGATATTCTATATATGAATGCTTCTGCTCAATGTCTTCGAATGGTTGATTCTGTGTATCGTGCTTCTCTGAGGTTCATCACTAACCGTAAATTTCAGACTCACCACTGTGAGTTATACTCTCAGGTAGGATGGCCTGCTTTGGTAAGTCGGAGGAACTCTCATTTATACAGTTTTATATATAAGGCGATACTTGGGTTGCTGCCTTCTTATATATGTTCCCTGCTTGTAATGAAACATGCTGGTCGGTATTCTCTTCGTCCGCATGGTTACTTGTTGCTTTCTGTTCCATTTGCCCGAACTGAACTTGGTAAAAGAGCTTTTGTCCATTTAGCACCCTTGGCCTGGAACAAACTGCAGAAGGAATGGAAAATGACTGAATTCATTTCATTAAGTGATTTTAAATCTAAACTACGAATCCTTGAGGCCAAGTCCATAACATGCAACTGTTTCAATTAGATTGATTGTCATTTTAACTGACTTTTTATTTTATTTGAATTTTATTGAATTTTATTTTTTATTTTATTTGTATTCTTTCACTTATTGTTGCATGTGTGTTGTTGCTGCCTGTGTTTGAGTAATTTCTGTAACTGTGAGACATCTGCTGCTGCCTATCTTGGCCAGGTCTCCCTTGAAAAAGAGGTTTTTAATCTCAATGGGATCTTCCTGGTTAAATAAAGGTTAATAAATAAATAAATAAATAAAAAATGGACACTGTACATGTACTGTACAGCACGGTACAATGTCTACATGCATTTAAAACTGGGTGGTGGGCACTATGGAACGCCAGGACTGCCATAATGAATTAATTAAATACATCATTAAATAATTAATTAAATGTGGCAATAATTAATTAAAATTGGAATTAATTACTTAAATAAATAGTTATGACACATGTAATTAATTAGTTATTGACACATTTAATTAATTATTTATGTATTTCACATTTTAATTAATTATTGACACATTTAATTAATTATTGACACATTTAATTAATTATTTAATGCTATATTTATTTATTTCATTTTGGCAGTCCTGGCGTCTGGCTCTCATCTTGAAATAATTTTATCTGTCAGCCTCACCCATCAAACTCAGGGGGCGGGGTTAACGCTGCCCATGCAGCTTCTCTAACATTTGATTGGTTGCCGTGCAAAGTAAGTCAAAACAGGTCGATCCTAGATAATCGATTGCTTGTGTAGACTTGGGGCAGCCAGGTATCCCAGAATGCATTTCAAATCACAGGCAGCAATGGTGGTGGTGTAGTTTTAAAATATCCCGTTTTTCTGTCACCAACTACACTTTTAACAGTGTTTTAGCTGCGAATGTCGCGCCGTAATCTTCACATGTCTGGTCAGGTTGTCAACATAGAACATGTTTGCAAAAGTGCTCAGATGTTTTCAGAGATTTCACTAGCTCTGCTAACAGTTAGCATGCAGAGTGCACCGAGGGGGTTACGTTAACCGGTTTGTTTACATATTCCACTCTCCGTGTTCCACATGTTGCATTCGCAGATTCTCATTTTCACCGAACGATCGTCTCTTTCCGCCTGGGCCCTGTTTCAGGAAGCCGGTTTAGTGGAAAAACTGAGTAAGTATACCCTGAGTTAACGAAAACTCTGGGTTTTCGGTTTCACAAAGCGAGTTCAGCTGCAGCCTGAGTGAGTCACTATGACGACACACTCCGTGAAGCTAACCTGCCCCCTAGCAGGTTTACTACAACTAACCCTGACTGTCTCCGCCCCTTTGTCGGAAACCTGACTGTAGGAAGTGTCGGACATGGCGTGCCACTTCCTTGAAGAGCCAGTAGATCGTGAAGCCCAAATTCTCCGCAGAGCTCTCCGCCGGGAGAGAGTGATCAGAGCGCGTTTGGACATTTTATCATTTCCTGATGATTTTCTGTGCGAACGTTACCGTTTCTCAGCACAATCTATAATTTATTTGGATAACATCCTCAGGCCATATATTACGCATGTGACACATCGCGGACATGCTCTCAGTTCATTGCATATTATTTGTATTGCACTTCGTTTTTTGCAAACGGGAGCTTTCTGTATAATATTGGTGACGCTGAGCACGTTTCCAAGGCTACCGTCTGTCGGGCAGTCAGGAATGTTACAGTTGCACTGAAACGTCTCCTGTACACGTTTGTGGTGTTCCCCGGTCACAGACCCACAAGATTTATCAAAGAGGGATGCCACAAAATTGCAGGTATCAGGATGACCAAAACTTAATGTATGATGTGGTGATACTTGGACTACTACTTAAATTGCACATTTATTTTCAGGGTTCCCAGGCGTGATTGGCTGTATAGATGGCACTCACATTCCAATCATTGCTCCTTCAGTAAATGAAGGAGACTATGTGAACAGGAAGTCTCTCCACAGCATTAATGTACAGGTACATAGTTCCCTGTAGCATTTCAAACTAACAAATTATTTCATTATAGTAATGGATGCTAATTTGTGTTCTCTGCACTGTGAAGATCATATGTGATGCTGCCAACATTATCACAAATATGGAAGCCAAGTGGCCAGGCTCTGTCCATGACTCACAAATATTCCGTGAATGTACACTGAGCACAAAATTTGGACATGGTGAGTTGAGAATACTTTAAAATATATAAAGACCAATTGCTTCAGGGACATTTGAACTGAAGTGTACCCTTCTGTCTTAGGAGAGTTCACTGGCTACTTGCTTGGTGATAGGGGGTATCCATGTTTACCCTATTTGCTTACCCCTTACCCTGACCCTGAACCGGGCCCACAGCAGCGATATAATCTGGCTAATTGCAGGACAAGAGCCAGAATTGAAATGACTATCGGAATGCTTAAGGCCCGGTTCCAGTGCCTGCAAAGACTCAGGGTCACCCCAGAAAGGGCATGTGACATTATTGTGGCATGTGTGATTCTTCACAACATTGCCACAATTAGAGGAGAACACTGTCCTTCTGAACCAAACATCAGCAGTGATCCAAACCATGAACATCCTGACCCTCCCACGGACATACAAGATGGAAGAGCAGTCAGAGACACCATATGTCACAATCATTTCTTTTGACCCATCATCTCAACATGTTGAAAGAAGAATAAACAGATTTTTTGTTCAACTGGCTTTATTGGTCGCCTGTATTTCCTGTACACAAAGTATTAAAAGATGTAAACCTCATAAAGTGTCTCTGTTGCTTCCTCCTCTGTAACAGCTGTCAATGTTTCTTCATTATTTTCCTGTAGTAAAGAAATTAACAACATTGCTGTTCTACTGTAAACTCATATAATCTGTGGAGTATTAAGAGTACTCATAACTGCATGTTGGTCTGGCTCAACAGGAGGCTGCACCAGATGCAGTACACCATCACCATCAACTGATAGAATATGAGGTTTATACAGGTCACTTATAACTTACAAGGGACCAAATGGCAATTAACAAACATACCAAGCACCTTACACTTCATTGTCATTATGCTCTCAAAGACAACCAAGCCTGAGGGAAGGCAAAATCAGTAGGAAAATAACTTCACTACAAAATAATTCATTATGGTAAAGAGTTTATCAAATGAATGTGTAGCACTGCAAAGGTGACTGTGAAGAAAGGATGTATGCACATCATGTATTATCTTGAATTTACCCCCTATGTAGGCACTTGTGTCTTGCGGGGTTACTGACTCAGAGGATGTCCCCACAGAGATGCCTTCAGCCACAGGGCGCCCACTGTTTTGGCTGAGGGCCAACTGCTCAGCCTCTGTGAGTGGTGGTGGTGGAGGACCCCCACCTGTTTTTCGGGCCTCCGCTTTTTTTCTGTTGGCTATAACGGGTCACATTTGAGCATACAGAGTAAGCAAATATGTACTTGTAATGTGCTCAGATAATTTCAATAAGTGCTTACAGAAAGAAAATTAATGTAGCCTCTAACTGCAATTGATTTACATGGGACAAACAGACCAAGCACTATGGCTCATAATACAATTACACCTCACCTGTTTGGACTATATTTTTATATTTCATTTTTACTTGCTGCCAGGAACGTTTGGGGCCTGTTGGGTTGCACCTGCGCTCACATCACATCACAAAATAAAATGTATAAAATAACAAATAAAATAACATATGATAAAATAACGTGTTAAATGGGTGGAAATCCCTCGATCAATGTTTAAATTAACACTCACGCATTGACTCTGTCGGCTATGTTTTGCCATGCATGCTTTTGCAGCTGTGGCTGTGTTACTTTTTTCCACGGAATTTGCATGTTATCGGCATATGCTGCCATCAGAATTTCGGCCTCAAGCGCTGTAAAATACATTGACCGCGCCTTCTTTCCCTCCGTCTCCATGGTGACTCGCTTAATCTGTGCTCCGCTTATCAGGGCTTTATGTATCCTCGTCCGCGCGCTTCACTTGGGGTTAAAGCAACTCCGCGTTGATTGAACTAATTGTTATCAGCCTTTCTGAAACCGAATATTCCGAGTTGGACAGTTCGGGGTTACTCAACCCTGAGTATCGTTTTTCACTCTGAGTTTTCTAAACCGGCTTCCTGAAACAGGGCCCAGGTCTTGTGTCTCTGTGCTTCTGTAACATAAAGAACGAGCTGACATTTTTCTCACGAAACCAGCGATCAGCTCAACAGACCCTCAGTTTACCTGCATGCAGACGGAGGTCAGACAACAATTTTACATGTATGATCTTAAAACAGGACACAGCCACTATACGTGCTGCACAGTAAAAAATGGAGTGTCAATATTTCAGTGTAAACCTATTTTAACCTAGAGAGAGTATATACAACTCTGTGAGGAGTAAACCAGCTCTAACGTCAGAGTTAAAAGTCAGTGTAAAGTTCTGTAGACACGGAGTGAAGACATAACTCCACACAGTGTTGATTAGTACCAGTCCGCAGGCGTGTGCGGTCTGAGAGCTACCACAGTCAGGTAAGTTAAGTTAACATTCCCATACTGGTAACATTGTTTAGTAAGTATTTTTAAACTAAATAGCTCTTTATAGTTACATTGATGTCGAGTTAGCAGCATTTACCCATAGGTTTAATGATATTGTCGAGTAGCTACATGCTAACCATTGCTAAAAGTTCAAATGTTCGTTATATTCTCACTGAGTTAAGATTAACCTAAAACATGTTAACTATGTATTTCTTCTAAGTGCAGCTTAGATAATATTATTGTCACATGTCTAATGGGATAGTTTTAGCAACTAAATTACCGTTTATTAGTAAGCTAATAATCGCTAATTAGCTTCGAAGGAACTATCAGAAAAAGTGGGTAACATTACAATAAAGTTTACTCTACTGATTTATATTCTTTTAAGCAAATGCCAAAGGCTTACACTAATTTAGAATTAATTCAGATTCTTTTATATAAATTAATTGACAGCAATGTTAATGATATGTTAATATACAGTAATTGTTCACAGAAATAAAGCGAATTGCAGTAAGAGCGACCAATACTTGATAAGTAGACTAAAGTTATTAAACAATATTAGATGTTAGTCACACTTGGTCCATTTGCAGTAACACTGGTTGATAAAGGATCTTTATTAGCAGTTAATCTGTTACTTATTTCTTCATGCTGTAGCTGTTAAGTAATATTGACTTTTAACTGCTTCTATTTTGTATAAAAACTAAAGCTCTAAAGTACATCCACAGTTTTAAACTCTTTCCTTTATTATTTTTTTCTCTTTTGTTTTGTGAACAGAATATGTTGCTGCGTGTTTTGTTTGGTGGGGAGCAGAAGTATGTTAGGCTGTCTGACCTGGGCCCTATTTCAGAAAGCCGGTTTAGTGCAAACTCTGAGTAAGTATACCCTGAGTTAACGAAAACTCTGGGTTTTCGGGTTCACAAAGCGAGTTCAGATGAATCCTGAGTGAGTCACTATGACGACACACTCCGTGAAGCTAACCTGCCCCCTAGCAGGTTTACCACAACTAACCCTGACTGTCTCCGCCTCTTTGTCGGAAACCTGACAGTAGGAAGTGTCGGACATGGCGTGCCCCTACCTCGAAGAGCCAGTAGATGTTGAAGCCCAAATTCTCCGCAGAGCTCTCCGCCGGGAGAGAGTGATTAGAGCGCGTTTGGACATTTGATCATTTCCTGATGATTTTCTGTGTGAACGTTACCGTTTTTCAGCACAATCTATAATTCATTTGAATAACATCCTCAGGCCTAATATTGCTCATGTGACACATCGCGGACATCCTCTCAGTTCTGTACATATTATTTGTATTGCACTTCGTTTTTTTGCAAACGGGAGCTTTCTGTATAATATTGGTGACGCTGAGCACGTTTCCAAGGCTACCGTCTGTCGGGCAGTCAGGAATGTTACAGTTGCACTGAAACGTCTCCTGCACTCGTCTGTGGTGTTCCCCGGTCATAGACCCACAAGATTTATCAAAGAGGGATTCCACAAAATTGCAGGTATCAGGATGAACAAAACTCAATTCATGATGTGGTGATACTTGAACTACTACCTAAATTTTACATTTATTTTCAGGGTTCCCAGGCGTGATTGGCTGTATAGATGGCACTCACATTCCAATCATTGCTCCTTCAGTAAATGAAGGAGACTATGTGAACAGGAAGTCTTTCCACAGCATTAATGTACAGGTACATAGTTCCCTGTAGCATTTCAAACTAACAAATTATTTCATTATAGTAATGGATGCTAATTTGTGTTCTCTGCACTGTGAAGATCATATGTGATGCTGCCAACATTATGACAAATGTGGAAGCCAAGTGGCCAGGCTCTGTTCATGACTCACGAATTTTTTGTGAATGTACACTGAGCACAAAATTTGGACATGGTGAGTTGAAAATACTTTAAAATATATAAAGACCAATTGCTACAGGGACATTTGAACTGAAGTGTATCCTTCTGTCTTAGGAGAGTTCACTGGCTACTTGCTTGGTGATAGGGGGTATCCATGTTTACCCTATTTGCTTACCCCTTACCCTGACCCTGAACCGGGCCCACAGCAGCGATATAATCTGGCTCATTGCAGGACAAGAGCCAGAGTTGAAATGACTATCGGAATGCTTAAGGCCCGGTTCCAGTGCCTTCAAAGACTCAGGGTCACCCCAGAAAGGGCATGTGACATTATTGTGGCATGTGTGATTCTTCACAACATTGCCACAATTAGAGGAGAACACTGTCCTTCTGAACCAAACATCAGCAGTGATCCAAACCATGAACATCCTGACCCTCCCACGGACATACAAGATGGAAGAGCAGTCAGAGACACCATATGTCACAATCATTTCCTTTGACCCATCATCTCAACATGTTGAAAGAAGAATAAACAGATTTTTTGTTCAACTGGCTTTATTGGTCGCCTGTATTTCCTGTACACAAAGTATTAATAAGTATATTATTATGTATAAGTATATAACACTGAAATAATTCGTCCATCTCTGACCACTTCACCCACCCTTAACTGATGTTCTAGCAGTAAAATCTCAATCTTGGTCTTTTGGATCTGCTGCTTGAAGTGTTCCATTTCCAAGTCACATTTTTTTATTTTCTTGATCAAATGGGTCTTGTACAGCTGCTTTACAGGGAGCTATTGAAACAGAAAATAGCATTGACATTCATAGTACATGCCTACTTAGGTTGGTTGTAAATCAGTGCTGAACATCTTACTGAGGAAAGGTTTGTTGGAGACGTGGCTGGACCCTCTTCCTCTTCATTTCCATCATCACTCTGTTAGAGACATAGAAAGTCCATGGTTTTATTATAGTACCACATTTTATTCAATTGTTATATTTTCCATTGTAAGATGTAAACCTCATAAAGTGTCTCTGTTGCTTCCTCCTCTGTAACAGCTGTCAATGTTTCTTCATTATTTTCCTGTAGTAAAGAAATTAACAACATTGCTGTTCTACTGTAAACTCATATAATCTGTGGAGTATTAAGAGTACTCATAACTGCATGTTGGTCTGGCTCAACAGGAGGCTGCACCAGATGCAGTACACCATCACCATCAACTGATAGAATATGAGGTTTATACAGGTCACTTATAACTTACAAGGGACCAAATGGCAATTAACAAACATATACCAATCACCTTACACTTCATTGTCATTATGCTCTCAAAGACAACCAAGACTGAGGGAAGGCAAAATCAGTAGGAAAATAACTTCACTACAAAATAATTCATTATGGTAAAGAGTTTATCAAATGAATGAGTAGCACTGCAAAGGTGACTGTGAAGAAAGGATGTATGCACATCATGTATTATTTTGAATTTACCTCTTATGTAGGCACTTGTGTCTTGCGGGGTTACTGACTCAGAGGATGTCCCCGCAGAGATGCCTTCAGCCACAGGGCGCCCACTGTTTTGGCTGAGGGCCAACTGCTCAGCCTCTGTGAGTGGTGGTGGTGGAGGACCCCCACCTGTTTTTCAGGCCTCTGCTTTTTTTCTGTTGGCTATAACGGGTCACATTTGAGCATACAGAGTAAGCAAATATGTACTTGTAATGTGCTCAGATAATTTCAATAAGTGCTTACAGAAGGAAAATTAATGTAGCCTCTAACTGCAATTGATTTACATGGGACAAACAGACCAAGCACTATGGCTCATAATACAATTACACCTTACCTGTTTGGACTATATTTTTATATTTCATTTTTACTTGCTGCCAGGAACGTTTGGGGCCTGTTGGGTTGCACCTGCGCTCACATCACGTCACAAAATAAAATGTATAAAATAAAAAATAAAATAAAATAACGTGTTAAATGGGTGGAAATCCCTAGATCAATGTTTAAAGTAACACTCACGCATTGACTCTGTCGGCTATGTTTTGCCATGCATGCTCCCTTTGTTTTGCAGCTGAGGCTGTGTTACTTTTTTTCCGCAAAATTTGCATGTTATCGGCATATGCTGCCATCAGAATTTCGGCCTCAAGCGCTGTAAAATACATTGACCGCGCCTTCTTTCCCTCCGTCTCCATGGTGACTCGCTTAATCTGTGCTCCACTAATCAGGGCTTTATGTATCCTCGTGCGCGCGCTTGACTTGGGGTTAAAGCAACTCCGCGTTGATTGAACTGATTGTTATCAGCCTTTCTGAAACCGAATATTCCGAGTTGGACAGTTCGAGGTTACTCAACCCTGAGTATCGTTTTTCACTCTGAGTTTTCTAAACCGGCTTCCTGAAATAGGGCCCTGACATTTGATGCTTTCATGAAAGAAGGTTAGAATATCAGGATAAAACAAGATAACAACGTTTACCTGGTCAATAAACAAGCTTAATTATATTCTAAGTCAACTACCTAAGTTGATAATTGTTTCTACTTCAACAATGAATGAGAATTACCTATATTCTTAAGCTTCATCTCATCAATATTTTGTGAAGACATAGCCTTACTCTACCATTTGATAAGAAAATGCATGGCCTTTTTTTTTTTTAAACAATTTCTGTAACATTTCTTTTCTCTTACCTTACTTCAGTGTGCCTAAAATTTAACATACCAGAAGGCAGACAGCTAGATATGAAGGTGTTTGACCAGTCTGACACAGAAGTAGACGCAGAGGTGTTTGAAGAAATAGTGAAGGGGTCACCTGTAACCTTCCGAGTCATGCTGAGCAATGAAGAACTTGGTAATCACTCACATACGTATATGTTTATATGAAATTTAAAGGTTGAGATTGAAGCATTAACAGTTAAATTTAATGCTTCTGCTTTGGTCATGTTCCTTAATGCACAGGTGTATCTCTGTCATCATCATCTTCTCCATCGGATGATACAATCATTCTAAACTTCACAATGTGTGAACCTCCTGAAGAAGCAGCAACCACTGAAGGAAGACAACCTAAAAGGCCATGCCATATAAACTATGAGGCAAAAGCTGTGGGTAGTGAACATTGTTAGTCTAATTTGCATGTTTGATGTGAAGTGTTTTTATGTAATCGTTTTCCAGTTTTTCTCAAGGTTTAAAAAATTTCTGACTTCATATTTTATGTCTATTTAAGTTGATTGAAAAAATCCTAACAACAAAGCCTGGTGGTGAACACATCATACAAGAGTATGCAAAAACCAAATCTCTGACAGATGCAACTAGAAGACAGATGATAAACATACTTGCTGCTGAGATGACAGAAGCACATGGGTAAGAATCATAAATGTAGTCTATAAAGAAACATTTTTAGTATTGTATTATTTTTAATTGTGATGTTCAATGCCAATTGAGTGACGGTCATCACTGAATTTATACATTAGGACATCTCCCCCTAAAAGTGTAAGAGTGATGTATGCGCAGGGGATTGTTGCTCTGTTTCCATATCTGGAAGACCCATATTCACAACATGGATATGTAAGTAAAGGGGACTTTGCAACATTAAACACATAGTTGCCCTCAGAAATGTTGATAACATTCTGCTTGTATTTAATTACATAAGAACATTACTATGATCCAGAGAGCGGTTCAGGATACCTTGCGTGGCGGTTGAAGACAATTCAAAGAAAAGCTGCAGAGGAAAGAAGTGTCTCACTTTCCAAATCTCCTAAAAGTAAGTTCACTTGTGATTTAAATGATTCTGATCTAATTTGTAGGCAGGAGTCAATCAAATTGTTTTTTCTTAAGTTGGCGGGCCAGGCCGTGGTCGATCCAGACCACTCACCACTGAGACAGTGTTATCAGATGAGGATGTAAAAGCAGCTATTGCTCTTTTGAGACACTCTGCTGATGAAGACACTATCCGTGAAAAGATGAAAGCTACCTTCATTTATCGGCATTCAATGGTCAGCGATGATAAGAATGCAGCAGATGTCTTCATAGTCTTCCCGCGGTTTCTGGACACACCAGGACTGGTAAGACATCTTCATTTGTTGAATCACTGAAATATTCCATGCAGCTTGCAATTTCACTCATTACACCTCTTATCTTCTATTTTTGCATTATAGATAGAACAAGATTTCAGACTCCTGTTTGATGAGGTCACTGCCAACAAATTCTTGGAGAGGTGGCCCATCGATCTCAAATCAAAGATTGTAAAGGAAAGTCATGGACTTGTACCCACCTCGGAGCTCTTGGAGTTGATGTGCAATGCTGAGTCAGCTACTGAAGTTGAGAATGGTATGACTGACTGTTTTTATTTGCCATTGTTGGTTATATAGGCAATTCTGTCTATCGAATGTATTTTTGGAGTAATTCTTTGTTTATTCGTCTGTAGGCTGGGACAGTGACATGTCTGCTATCTTGCTGCTGCTACATCTGCTACCGCCATCTGCACAAGGGTGAAAGAGACCAGGAAAGATGTCTGCATCTCAAGCTGTCGATAACCTCATCAAATTCCTAAAGGTATGTTATTTAAAATATATATTCCATCACCGCCATTGTAATGTACAGTAAGGTGATCTAATCTAATGGGATAGTCACTAAATACTGCTGTTTAATGTGTTGTTGTAGGCTGGAACCAGTGTACAGCAGCATCTAGACAACATCACCCGAAGCAGTCAGCCCTACCTTCTTGCTCAGGGACCCACAAGAAGCAGCATCCACACCTTCTTCATTGTGATTGACAAGCATGCACTTCCATGTAAAGCGACAGGTTCAGTAGGAGCCCTTGATGAACTCTTTAAGGCCCATTATGTCTTTGATACGTCATACAGTTCATCCCTGACCAACTTTTTCACTTTTCTGCAAACAACCATTTACAACATTGATGTTGGGGAAACAAAGGAAACTCCCAGAGTTGCGAGCAAGAATGGTGCGTTAGTATCCATTGAGATCAAAATAATGAAGTGCTTTCTTTGCAAAAGTGATCATGGTAGACCAAACAGCCTTGTAAAACACCTTAAGGTAATTCATGGTCTCTGTACTGGGAGGACACTATATCTCAAATGTGGCCAAGTGGGATGCTCACGTTCTTTTAGTAGTTTTTCTGGCTTTAGAAAGCACCTGAACAAATGCCACGTAAGCAGTTCATTTGATTCTGCAGAACTAGATTTTTCACCAGTTCAAAGTGTTACGGACACAAGTACTACTGCTAATGTTGATGTGGTGCCTGAAGCCATACCAAATTACTATTAGAGCTGGCCTACTGGTATTATACAGTTAATATATATATATTGTTTAGTATTAAGCTTTGCTTGTTCCATATTCAGGTTTTCAGCAAAACTTGTTTGAGTCCATAAAAAAAGATTCATTCTTATATCTAGAGGAAGATTTTTTTTTTCAATAAATATTAATGTTAGCCCGCGACTTTGTTCCAGTTTTGAATTTTGGCCCACTGTGTATTTGAGTTTGACACCCCTGATTTAGAGGCTGAGTCGGAATTATCTTCAGCAGACCTTGTAAATAGTTGTGCAGCTGTTATTTCTGATCTAAAGGCAGCAGGTGTAGGCCAAAGTGTAGTGAATTCTGTAGTGAATTCCATGGAAGAGATTGTTCAAGATATCCAACAACATGCTAAAGAAACAGTCATTAAGCATGTATTTAGTAATGAAAGAGAAACAGAAATGTGCAAGAAAGTTGAAGCATGTTTTGATGAGTTAGAGAATCCTTTCTCAGTTCTTAATTCTGAGTACAAGAGGTCAAAATATTTATCAGACAAGTGGGAAACTGTAGAACCAGTTGAATGTGTAATTGGCTCAAGATTTGACACAAGGCGAAATAAAAAGACTGGAACATATGATCAGGCAGTTGTTCAAGATAAATTCATGTATGTTCCAGTTTTATCAACATTGGAATCAATATTTAAGAGTCAGCATGTTGGAGAAATGTTGAAAAAATCAGACACTTGTGATTCAAGACGCAGAGATATTTGTGATGGATCTCTATTGAAGACACGCCCTCTTTTTTTCAACAGAAAAGCACACAGTTCAGATCCAAATGTTCTATGATGACTTTGAGGTTGCAAATCCTCTTGGTTCCAAGCGAGGTATTCACAAGTTGGGTGCAGTATATTTTACCTTAAGAAACTTCTCTCCCAAATGGAATTCTTTTTTGGCCAACATACACCTTTGTGCCTTATTTCATGCACAAGATCTGAAACGTTATGGTTTTAGTGAAATTCTTGTTCCTATTGTTCGAGACATTAAAGTGTTAGAGAGCGATGGTATTGAGATTCCACTATTCGGTGGTTATGTTCGTGGTAGTGTGGTACAGGTCACTGGTGATAATTTAGGCTTACATAGCTTGTTTGGTCTGGTGGAGTCTTTCAGTGCAAGGTACTGTTGCAGGTTTTGTTTAGCTGATAAAGATGACTTTCAAACAGAATTCTCTGAAGATTTCCCCCAAAATAGTGTTGCGCACCAAAGACAACCACACTGCTCACTGTCAGGAAATGTCTAATAATCCATTGCTTCCTTATGTTTTTGGTGTAAAGAGTTCATGCTTATTGAATTCACTGACATATTTTCACACAACTGAGAACTTCTCAGTTGATGTGATGCATGATGTTTTGGAAGGAGTGGCCCAGTACAAACTGAAGTTATTGTTTTTGTATTTAAAAGAACAACATCTTACATTGGGAGAAGTGAATTTGAGAATACAAAGTTTTGATTATGGATTCATGGAGAAAAACAATAGGCCAGTAGCTGTGAATTTAGGTGGAGAGTCTAATGATCTGGGACTGAATGCTATTCAGACATGGTGCTTACTGAGGAATGTTCCCCTCATGTTTGGAGATTTGGTAACCTCTACTGACCAACATCGGGGCCTACTACTTTTATTACTACAGATAGTTAACATTGTATTTTCTCCTATGTTATCTCAAGGTATGTGTGTATATTTAAAACATTTGATTGTGGAACACCACAAACTGTTCAAGATGTTGTATCCCCAGAAAAAACTTTTACCAAAGCACCATTTTCTTATCCATTATCCTCGCTGCATCCAAAAAATAGGGCCTGTACTTCATAGTTGGTGCATGCGCTATGAAGGTAAGCACAATTTTTTCAAGAAACTGCTCAAATCATTCAAAAATATCACCAAAACGCTGGCCAAAAAAACACCAGAATTATATGGCATACATTTGGCAATCTTCAACAACCTTTAGTCGGTTAGACATTGGTCCAGGAAAAATGGTGTCTTTAGATATGGTAAAAGGAGGTTCTGGAATTGCAATAGCAATGCAACTGCCCAATAGAGTTCAAGTTATGAAAGTGAACTGGGCTAAACAGAATGGTATTGTTTACCGCCCGCATTTGGTTATTTGTGGCAAAGTAGTGTCTGAAATGCCTGTGTTTTACCAGATTGAGTCAGTTCTGATAATACATGAGAAACTGGTACTTCTCATTTTGCCATTATGTACAGTAGCCTTTCAAGAACATTTCCATGCTTATGAGTTGACCAGGACAAAGCAAGATTTAGTTGTCTTTCATGTTGACAGCCTGCATTATCCCAGGCCTTTTGACATACAATTGTCGTATGGAGTGAATGACAACTGTCATTACTTACTGTCATTTGTAAGAGTTTGTTATGCTAATAAATGCTGTTACTGTAACCTGTATGTTTGTAGTTATTTTCATAATATAGGATAGATCACAGCCATTTAGAAATATAGCATCATATGATAAATATGAAAAAATAATGAAAATGAAATATTATTACACATTAGAGTGAACTTGGACTAAAAATAACTCTATAAAGTGAAATCATATTACTCTAAACAGTGTGAATAACCCTCAGTGTTAAATATTTTTACACATTTTGTTGTTAATTTTGACACTAAACTGAGTAGAATTAACACTAAAAAGTTAACACTGGCCATAGAGTAAATTTTACCCTAATTTTGAGTGGGACCAAATGTTATCTGAAACAGAGTTAAAAATCAACTCTCTAAGTGTAAAATTGACAGTTTTTTACTGTGTGGCCTCATATCAAATGTGAAGGCAGAATGAGTCTACGTTTGACGTTTGTTTATATCTAATCTTCCTTTTCAAACATTTAAACAGCAGCGAGTCTGCAGCTGAGGGAACACAAACTCAAATTGTCGGAACAGGTTTGCTCGTTTCTTGGATTCATTTGGTGATTTATTAAATGTATAACTGTTATTCTAATCTGCTGCTGGGTCTCTTACACTTTTCTTTATGCTGTATATTTTCACGTCTCTGGAATAGTTGGCAGTTAGTCAGCTGGGAAACTCTGCATATCGTGGATATGCTGACCTCGCTCCGTGGTGTACAGGGCCGTTTACCCTCATGATTAATATTCACAATAAAAATATTAGCCGAACATCATGAAGTCTGTATGTGTTTCATAGTGTCGAACAACCTTTGTACAGTTAAAGCCAGCAGTTACTATGTTATGCCTTTTGGTCAAAAGTCAGTAGTTAGTGCATAGTCTGATTAAGTTACATAAGCAAAGTGATAAATAAGTTCAAAGTTAAGAAATATTATAAGTGATTCATGCTAAAAACAGTTAAAATGTATGGGTTTGTAATTTGCTCAGAGTGAGACATCGTTATCACAAGCGATCTTTGTATTGTATGTGCGGAAATGGGAGCGAGGGAGCGCTCTGATCATTAACATATCTTTGACGTATTTTCTCCGTTAATGCCGTGAAAAGTGTTTCGGCAGTATTAAAAGAGTGAACGAGTTCATGTACACGCTAAGAGTGCCCTACACGCTTGTACCTTGGGAAACGTTCGTCTTTGTCAGTATTAATATGTTCAGAGATAACTTTTATATGTGTTTACATGGAGTGAACTGTGATGCTAATGTAACGCACGTGTTAAGCTAGGCTAATCAGTAAGTTGTCATTAAGATGTGTATTAGCTAGCAATTTATTTTCATTTTCTGTATGTTTCAGTTACAAATGAGAAATAGCAAGGAGAAGCCTTGAGAGAGATAAGGCTTTAAAGGATCTTCATTAAAAGCAAGAAAGGCAAGCCTTGTGTGGAAGATCTCCTCTATTTTGTTCGCTAGCTGTCTAGCTTCACATGGTCACGTGTCGTGAGGGCAGCATATACTACATGACAGAAACACCAACGTTATCTCTTTTATGCGTTTATACACAGGTCACGCTGATTACTGAACAAAAACCCAAAGATCAGATGTTAAACAGATTTATTTGCTCTCTCTCCTCCTTAAACATGTTTTTAATGTTAGTTATAATTCAGAATTGGCGACTGAAACACGTAGGACACATAAGAACATCAGGAAATAAAACACCGATAAATATAACCTCAGTAAAAGAAGTCAGCGGGGGTTACTACAGCTGTGTACCGGGGCCTGCGCTTTGTCGGTGGGATTGCTTGCGAGGCGAGCGGGTCTATCCCACGCTTTGCCGTGAGACTGGGCAGACGTCTCCGAAATCATCGAAGCACTTTTGCAAAGAGGCTGTATCTTGACAAACCGACCAGACACATGAAGATTAAACCACTACATTCTCGGCTAAAAAAATATTAAAACGGTATTTGGTGACACACAAACAGGGTTTTTCAAAGTTCAGTTCTGTTAGCTTCCACATGCCGGTTGTTGTGTGCTAGAAACAATGGCCACCAGGCCTAAGCAATGGTTTTGACTTGATCAGCGTTAACCCCGCCCCCTGAGTTTGATGGGTGAGGCTGACAGATAAAATTATTTCAAGATGAGAGCCAGGCGCCAGGACTGCCAAAATGAAATAAATAAATATATCATTAAATAATTAATTAAATGTGTCAATAATTAATTAATTAAATGTGTGTTGGCCCTGCGACAGACTGGCGACCTGTCCAGGGTGTACCCCGCCTCTCGCCCTATGACAGCTGGGATAGGCTCCAGCGCCCCCCGCGACCCTGAAAAGGATAAGCGGAAGCGAATGGATGGATGGATGGAATAATTAATTAAAATGTGAAATACATAAATAATTAATTAAACGTGTCAATAATTAATTAATTACATGTGTCATAACTATTTATTTAATTAATTAATTCCAATTTTAATTAATTATTGCCACATTTAATTCATTGCACACTCAGATGTGTGTGTGTTCTGCACGGCGTCGGCTGCACGGCGTCAATGCATTAGCGCCGTGATTACAGCCGGATTGGCGTCCTTGCGGTGGTGCCGTAATGTTTGGTGATAAGAAAAAATTCCAAATAATTCTGGCTATAGATTTTGTTTGGGCAAACAAACGTACTAATAATTGACATCAAAGAGAGACAAAATGGCAAAGATGAAGAAAGTCGAAGAAGATCTGGAAGAGATTAAGCATTCACTTAATTCGTTGACGTCGGAAATTGAAAAAGTAAATAAGCAACAAGGAATATTAATGTCGATGATGGAGCAAATCAAAGAACTAAAAGATCTGGTCAAGGAGAAAGATAAGACAATCCATTTTTTGGAAAGGAAGGTGGACGACCTAGAACAGCAGGCTCGACTCGAGGAAATGGTCATTACAGGTCTGGAAACTAAACACAGAACATATGCGAGAGTTACCGAATCTGGGACTGGTGCAAAACGAGGA
Organism: Aulonocara stuartgranti; assembly: GCF_965226115.1. NCBI lineage: Eukaryota > Metazoa > Chordata > Actinopteri > Cichliformes > Cichlidae > Aulonocara > Aulonocara stuartgranti. The sequence continues at coordinate 4,346,777 of NC_138954.1, forward strand.
GAGGACGTGCCCCCGATGGAGGAGCTACAATCGTTGGAACGGCAGGTTGTGGAATTCTTTTCGAGTAAAAATCTTCCCCTGCATAGTAACAATATATCTGCATGCTATACTCTTCCTAGAAGGCACAAAAATGCTCCTCCAGCAATTGTAGTGAGATTTGTTAATCGAAAACACAAAGTAGAATTGCTGAGACGGTCCAGCCTTTTGAAAGGAAGTGGAGTATATCTGAATGAACATCTTACAAAAAGAAATGCAGATATTGCAAGACAAGCTCGTATTTTACGGAAGGAGAAAAAGATTCAAGCAACCTGGACCAGGAATTGCAAAGTGATGATTAAACTGAATGGAACACCAGAAGAAGCCAAGGTTGTAACGATTAAGGAACTTGAGGAATTGGACAATTATACGTGATAATATGATTAAGATAGACAAATGGTTGCGACCAATTATGGCTATAACTAGTTTATTTTTGGCAAGGTCAAATGCTACTTCGGGAGGAAAAGGACAAAAGGAAATTGTAAAATTGGATATGGAAGATAACAAGATCAGCGGACTTTAAAATATGTTGATAAATGAATGTGAGATTGCTTAGGATCTTTTCTTTCCTTTTTCAGTTTTTTTTCTTTTTTTTTTTCTCCTTCTTTTCTCTTTTTTTGTTTCCTTCTCTTTCTTATGAGGTAATAGATAGCGCTAGAATAATTTATGCATTATGTTTGACGACACAGATTATAAATCATATGATTTTGAAGTAGGTATTGACCCTGAAAGGAATGTGCTTAATACAATTAATGTCACATGTGATTATTTTACAGAGGAGCAATTCAGGGATAAGGTTGATATAGCCAATACATTTTCTTTAATTCATATTAACTGCAGAAGTCTTTATAGAAGTTTTGCTTCGATTGAAGATTTTCTGTATAGTCTGAGAGGCAAGTTTCAAATAATTGCTCTGTCTGAAACATGGTTAGATGAGAATAAGGGTTGTAATTTTTGTATTGAAGGATACGATTTGTACTTTGTGAATAGAATTAAGACAAAGGCAGGAGGGGTGGCACTTTTCGTTAATTGTGATTTGAAATGTAAAAAAGTTGAATGTATGTCTGTTGTTATGGATGATTTAATGGAGTCTGTGACAGTAGAATTGGATATAGAAAAGAGAAGTAATATAATTGTAACGTGTATATATAGGAAACCGGGATCACAGATTGAGTTATTTACAGAAGCAGTAGAAAATTTATTGAGTAAGGTTAAGGGAAATAAGACTGTATGTTTGTGTGGTGATTACAATATTGATCTTTGTAAAGTGACAAATGATAAGGCTTCGTCAGATTTTTTTGAACTATTATATGGTAAAGGATTTTATCCTTTAATTATAAAGCCGAGTAGAATAACGGAGAAATCAGAAACACTAATTGATCATATTTTTATTAATAGTTTGGAGAATAATATTGAAAGTGGCCTCATCATAAATGATATAAGCGATCATCTACCAGTCTTTTTTATTTTCGATTTAAATATGAAAAGAAAGAAAGAAGCTAGTTTTGTGAGTTATAGAAGGTTAAGAAATGATGAAGCAATTAATAGGTTTAGACAAGATCTCATGGAAACGGACTGGAAGGAGGTTTATGTTAATGAGGTCAACATTGCATACGGAGTATTTCTAAATATATATTTGGCCTTGTATGATAAACATTGTCCATTGATATCATTTAAGCATAAGAAAAAGAATATAAATAGGAAACCTTGGATAACTAAGGGTCTTGCAAATGCGTGTAAAAAGAAAAATAATTTATATAGGGAGTATATAATATATAGAACTAAAAACGCGGAAATGAAATATAAACTATATAAAAATAAGTTGGTATTAATATTGAGGAAAGCTAAGAAAGATTACTATAATAAAGTTTTTCAGGAAAACAAAAATAATATTAAGGGCATTTGGAATATTTTTAAAGAGGTATTGGGTAATAAGAACACACCCAAAGTTCGGCCTAATTATTTTATTAATAATAATCAAGTTGTTAAAGATAAGACCGAAGTAGCAAACGAATTCAATTCTTTTTTTGTAAATGTTGGACCTACTTTAGCAAATCTAATCAGGAAAAATGATGATCCAGGAGATGAGGAAGCCTGGATAGGTGATAATAGAATGGTTAATTCCATATTCTTAGCCGATACTACCATAAAAGAAATAGTAGCAATCGTAAAAAATTGTAAAAATAAAAAATCTACTGATTGTGATGGTATAGACATGGTCATAATTAAAAAGACAATAGATTGTATAAGTACTCCTCTTTGTTATATTTTTAATCTTTCGCTACAGTCAGGAGTATTCCCTGACAGAATGAAAGTGGCAAAAGTAATACCATTATATAAATCAGGAGATAAGCATAGTTTTAACAATTATAGGCCAGTGTCTCTTTTATCACAGTTTTCAAAATTGCTAGAAAAACTCTTTGCACAAAGACTTGATAGTTTTATTGAAAAATATCAACTAATACATGAAAACCAATTTGGATTTCGTAAAAATAGGTCAACGGCATTAGCGTTGTTGACTTTTATTGAAGATATTTCATCTGCAACACATAATAATAAATACACAGTGGGAGTATTTGTTGATTTAAAAAAAGCTTTTGATACGATACAACATTCTATGTTGATTTCTAAATTGTATAACTATGGAGTGAGAGGAGTAGCATTGAATTGGTTAATGAGTTATTTAGAGAATAGGTTGCAATATGTTTATTATTTTGGCAATACTTCTGAAAGACTGAAGATTGTATGTGGTGTTCCTCAAGGTTCTATTTTGGGACCTAAACTCTTTAATTTATATATTAATGATATTTGTGACGTATCTAAAAGGTTAAATTCGATTTTATTTGCAGATGACACAAATTTTTATTGCTCTGGAGAGAATTTGAAAGACTTGGTTGAAATTATGACTTCTGAGATGTTAAGAATAAAAAAATGGTTTGATGTAAATAAATTATCTTTGAATCTGACAAAAACGAAATATATGATATTTGGCAATCGTGTAAAGGAGGATAAAGTCATTATGTTTATAGAGGAAGAATTGATTGAAAGAGTTACTGAATTTCGTTTTTTGGGTGTAATAGTGGATGAGAATTTGACATGGAAATCTCATATTGAACATATTAGAAAGAAAATGGTCAAAAGTATTTATATTTTGGGTAGTATAAGAGATTTATTAAATTATAAAACAATGCGTATTTTATATTTTTCTTTGTTTTTTTCATATATCAACTATTGTGTTGAAGTTTGGGGGAATACATATGAGAATACCATAAAACCTTTAAACCTATTACAGAAGAAAGTTATACGAATAATTCATAATGTTAAATATAGAGAACATACAAATAAATTATTTATAGAATCAAAATTATTAAAATTAGGAGATTTAGTGAAATTACGGACATTATTAATTATGTTTAAGGCTAAAAATAATATTTTGCCTTTTAAGTTACAAAGAGTATTTTTGATGTGTTCAAGGGGAGAAGAGAATAGAAGGAAATTTTATTTTAAACATCAGTTAGCCAGGACTACACAAAGATTAATGAGCACAACGGTTAGGGGTATAAGACTGTGGAATTCACTTCATTATAATTTAAAGAATTGTATAAATTTACAATGTTTTAAAAAGTGTTATATGTTTAAAACGATAACTCAGTATGAAGAATGCGAATGAATGTGATGTTGGTTTGGGATTCGACCGGAGAGAAATGTCAATATTAGTTTGTTCCTGATTTTTGGTGCCCACCGGTGATATAAGTTCGATGGTAGATAGGGGGCAGGGTTTAATAAGAATATTTTCTTCTTCCTGCTCCTTTTCACACATGGTTGTTGTGTTTTGTTGACAGAAGATGTGGTTGTTTTGTTTGATTGTAGTACCAAGTGTGAAATAAATAAAAATGAAATGAAATGAAATGAAATTATTTAATGGTGTATTTAATTAATTCATTATGGCAGTCCTGGCGCTCCATAGGCACCAGCGCCAGAGGTGAGGTTGAATACAAAGACTGTCCTCTGGACACCGTATAACATGCCCGATCCCAAGGCCCTATATGTATGTGTTATGAGAGTGTGAGTAATGTGGATGTCTAGGTTGTGGAATAAAATCAGTCTGCTGATAAAACAGTGAGCACAGTGAGAAGATCTTCACTGAGCTGATCCATCTCATCTCATAAAATTGAGGCACAGGTGACCAGGAGGGGACAGAGGGGGAACGACCTTTTATTGCTTTTTTCTACAACAATTTCTTAGTTCAGCTGCAGTATTTGATATCCTGTAATGACTAAAATGATAATTTAAACTAATTTACATAAAAAGATTGTCTTTTAAATGTTAAGTTTATTTAACAACTTTAAAGGCTGAGCAGTGCTATTTTTAAATGAAAAACTCACAGGCTCACATGTTCCAGGATTGAATTAGTGTCTGATAACCCTCCCTCTTCCTGCTCTCTAACTCAGCACCTCCTCTCTGTCCACATGTTCCCTTGTTCCCTCCCCTTCTGATCTGCAGTTTGAAGATGGGTGCAACCAACATGTGGTGACGTATAAGAGCTGACAGATCCCATTCGCTACAGAAACCTATGTTGTTTAGATCAGAGCAGTTTCAGTTCTGAGGAAGTGAAACTCACACAGTCACTGACACTGTTGGGTGAAATGGCGCAGAAAAGTGTTCAGCTGGACCGAGAAACCTTCTCTTGTTCGATCTGTTTGGATCTACTGAAGGATCCGGTGGCTCTTCCCTGTGGACACAGCTACTGCATGAAGTGTATTGAAAGCTTCTGGGATGAAGAGGAAAAGAAGAAAATCTACAGCTGCCCTCAGTGCCGGAGGACTTTCACAGCGAGGCCTGTCCTGGAGAAAAACACCATGTTAGCAGTTTTAGTGGAGGAGCTGAAGAAGACTGGACTCCAAGCTGCTCCTGCTGATCACTGCTATGCTGGACCTGAAGATGTGGCCTGTGATTTCTGCACTGGAAGAAAAATGAAAGCCTTCAAGTCCTGTTTATTCTGTCTGGCATCTTACTGTGAGAAACACCTTCAGCCTCATTATGATGTGGCTCCATTAAAGAAACACAAGCTGGTGGAGCCCTCCAAGAAGCTCCAGGAGAACATCTGCTCTCGTCATGATGAGGTGATGAAGATGTTCTGCCGTACTGATCAGCAGAGTATCTGTTATCTCTGCTCTGTGGATGAACATAAAGGCCACGACACAGTCTCAGCTGCAGCAGAAAGGACTGAGAGGCAGAGAGAGCTGGAGGTGAGTCGACAAAACATCCAGCAGAGAATCCAGGACAGAGAGAAAGATGTGAAGCTGCTTCAACAGGAGGTGGAGGCCATCAATCAGTCTGCTGATCAAACAGTGGAGCACAGTGAGAAGATCTTCACTGAGCTGATCCATCTCATCCAGAAAAGAAGCTCTGATGTGAAGCAGCAGATCAGATCCCAGCAGGAAACTGAAGTGAGTCGAGTCAAAGAGCTTCAGGAGAAGCTGGAGCAGGAGATCACTGAGCTGAAGAGGAAAGATGCTGAGCTGAAGCAGCTCTCACACACAGAGGATCACATCCAGTTTCTACACAACTACCCCTCACTGTCAGCACTCAGTGAGTCTACAGACTCATCCAGCATCAATATCCGTCCTCTGAGCTACTTTGAGGATGTGACAGCAGCTGTGTCAGAGGTCAGAGATAAACTACAGGACATTCTGAGAGAGGAACGGACAAACATCTCACTGACAGTCACTGAAGTGGATGTTTTACTGTCACAACCAGAGCCAAAGACCAGAGCTGGATTCTTAAAATATTCATGTGAAATCACACTGGATCCAAACACAGCAAACAAAGAGCTGTTATTATCAGAGGGGAACAGAAAAGCAACATATATGGAACAACAACAGTCTTATTCTGATCATCCAGACAGATTCAATGAATGGTCTCAGGTCCTGAGTAGAGAGAGTCTGACTGGACGTTGTTACTGGGAGGTGGAGTGGAGAGGGGGAGGAGGTTATGTAGCAGTCGCATACAAGAATATCAGCAGAAAAGGAGATGAATGTGGATTTGGATGTAATGACAAATCTTGGTCATTATATTGTTACAACAACAGTTTTACATTTTCGTACAACAACATTGAAACTCCTGTCTCAGGTCCTCGTTCCTCCAGAGTAGGAGTGTACCTGGATCACAGAGCAGGTATTTTGTCCTTCTACAGCGTCTCTGAAACCATGACTCTCCTCCACAGAGTCCAGACCACATTCACTCAGCCGCTCTATGCTGGACTGATGTTTTACTATGATTATGGAGACACTGCTGAGTTGATTAAAGTGAAATAGACTGAAGTCTTTCATATTGTTGTAAGTTTAAATCTGTATTTTAGTTCCCTTTTAGTTTCTCTCCATCATTATTGTGGTATTTATGTGCTGCACATAAATCAGATGTCAGTCAAACATTATGGGCAGTACCTCGACATCTTCAACATGTTGTCTTGATGTTTTTACGTTTTATAGGTGGAGCTCTTTCCTGTGTCTGTTCAGCCATGGAGACTATCAATGCTTATGGATATTTTTATTTGAAAAATTTCTCCACATGACAACATAAACTTCTCTATCTTCTAAATGTTTACTGAATATTTTTCTTAGGTATTTGTATGTTGTTGTTTCTCTTCACTGATCTTAACAGAGAAGTCTACAGACCTTCCTTTATCACACAGATTTTATTCTCATTTGTACATTTATAAAGAAAACAATTAATTACAGAGCAATAAGAAATTTTAAGAAAGTGCACTATATCATAATTTATAGTAAAGTGTATTAAAGCATCGTTAGTTAGTCACTTATTTAGTTTGGAGCTGTATCATCTGACACTGTAGAAACATTTCCTCCAGCTTCAGCACAGAATGTTAAAAACAGAACTATTAATGAGAACAAACAGTAGGAACACAGTATCAGCAAACATCATGGCTTAAAATGGAGAGTAAAAATCTAAAAAGAAATAAACAAATTAGTAAAAAGGATTTCCTGTTGACATGTTATTGGTCCTATCTTGTCTGCAGCACCTCCAGGATGCTTCTTATATGTTTCTGGTTATTTTTGCACCAATTTTAGTTTTTGTCAGTAGGAAGTTCAAGTTCAACTCAGTGTGTTTGTTTGTTTTTTTTTCAAACTGATGCCTGACCTTGAACACCAAACATCTGTCAATAAAGCAATGATATAAAATGCTTATATTAGTACTGAAAAACTGCATATCCACTTTACAAATATAAATAATGATATAAATCCACAGCTGAACTGGAGGAGCAGCTGATCTAGTTCACTCATGTGTTTCTGGACTAAGAGTTGGAGCAAATACCTTATGATTCAGTGATGTTTGTTTTTGTTAAATATTTTGTAGATCCAAGAGTGAGTTTGACTCATGATGATGATGTTCCGAATTAAACAAAGTTGGTCACAAATTCTTCAAAGCTGTTTATTAAGAATATATTCACTTGGACTCATGAGACAGGCTTGTGATCCAAGGGAGCCATCAACTGGACAATTACTGACATGACAACAAAAAAGCTAAGTACAGAGGGGGGAACAGAGGTGAAAATACTTGCTTTAAAGGATTGTAATGTTTCCTTTTAAAATAAGTCTCTAAGGTCAGACAAAGGGACAGAAACTCATAGCTTTCTACCAGCCCAATGACAAAACTATAAGTTGTTTTTTAACATCTACTTTTTCATCTATTTGGCAGTCACAGTGAAAAGTATAAACATTGGCACGCTTTGTCTTGTGATTCTGCTGTTCGTAAAAAATGACCATGCGCAAAGTACCAGACTTTAAGGCTTTGACTTGATGCCAATGGCCTGAGGAGGACAGTATTACCCTTGGACATGTGTAGTCTGCCGTCTACTCAATAGAAGAAGAAGAAGCGCGGAAATGGCACAACTGTCTTCAGTTTCTGGGAGAGTTTAACAATGAGAGACTGATGATGCAGAAGAAATCTCCGTGGTTAAAAACATTAAAAACAGTCGTCCAGGATGATGAGATCCGCCACTGGCTCAGACTGCTGTATATCAGCCGGAGACCCGAGATGAAGTCACGCAGCAGGTATGTAAAACTGTGATGTTCTCAATGAACTAACACAGGAACGATCTGAGCTCAGTCTGTAAGCTAACAGGCTAAAATCAGAGAGCAGCTAATCAAACAAGTGCGTCCGTTTTTTTTAAAGGTCAACTTTTAACAATAGACTTTCATGAGACACATCAAAACCAAACAGGGAGGGAAAGCTTCGGTTTTCTGCACTGTGCCACAGTTCGCTGTCTGCTTCGGTTCACGACGCCTCACTCCGGGGCTACAGACAGTTCTCTGCCGCCTGTGGTGCTCCTCACCTCCGTCTGCACCCACAGACTTCCCGAGGTGGAGGCAGGCCGGCAGGGACTTTGAGAGATGGGCTTTACTTTTAAAAATACCCCTTAATCAGGGTCTAACTCACTAAAAGATGGCCACATGTCTCTCTCCAACTTAATCTCTTTCTTTTAAGTAATTGTTTTTCATTGAAATGAAATTAATTGTTCAATAAAATGATTACATTTATAATTGAATTAAAGTTAAATGAATCAAGGTGATTTTGACTTTGCTAGTTAACAGGAAGAGAAACAAACTTACACAGGATAAAATGAAATTTGGAGCCAGCAGAAAAAGTCAGATCACAGACAAACAGAAACATTCCTCTTTGGCTAAAATAAAATGCAGATTATTGCTCATCTGCAGTTTTAATCATGGTGAATAATTTATGATTCAGCCAAGTAAGATTCTTCTGTGTGGAGGTTTTTCCCCTGTCAAAAGGCATTGACCATTACCTTCATCTAAACATGGAATTTAAGTCATGTAGTTGCCGTTGTTTGTTTTTAAAGAGGTCATAATATTTTTGTGATGGTAGAAATTTATCTTCAAAGTAATAGTTATAAAGTGAATTAATAAGACTTTCCAACAAAGAGAGGGAGTCACATGGTGCTTCTGAAACATTTGTACAAACCTCTCTCACATATGTGAGCAACATGCTCACAGTGTACAGCCCTGCTGACTGAGGCTGCACCTTTACCTGTCTAATCTTTTTCTTTTTACTTTGTTCCTCAAGTCCCACATCAACATGAAGTGTAAGGAGGAGGAAGATCTGGCTGGCCAGCAGGTCTGGAAGCAGGAGAGGAACTTCAATCTGGACCAGGAGGACACAGATCCCCCACAGATCAAAGAGGAACAGGAGGAACTCTGCATCAGTCAAGAGGGAGAACAGCTTGTAGTGAAACACGAGGATGAAGGCATCGTCGTCTGGAGCGGGGAAGAGCGGCTCAGACAGCTGCATAACATCTGGAAACCTGAGAAAGATTTACAGACCAGCGGTAAAACTGTAATGGCTTTTCTGAAGTGTTAACATTAATATTAAACCTACAGTTTGTATCAGTCAGATCTATTTAATGTGTATTCGTGAAAACATGACAGGGAGTTTTAAATGGACTGGTTCTTATATAGCGCTTTTCTACTCAATCTTGAGCACTCAAAGCGCTTTACAAAACTTGTGCATTCACCCACTCACTCCCATTCGCACAAGCACATTTTTCTTAGTGCTTTCTACCAACATTCAGACACACATTCCACAGATCAAAGAGCAACTTGAGGCAACTTGGAGTTAGTATCTTGCCCAAGGATATTTGAAATGCAGACTAGGTGAAGCCGGGAATCGAACCGATCAGTAGATGATCTGCTCTACCGCCTGAGCTACAGCCACCCCCAATAGTGAAGATTATTTTGAAAAATATCAAGATGTAGATCAGTTTCGAGATCAACTCCAAAATAGATCATCAGTCAGTCAGTAATAAGTGAGTTCTTTTTTGTTTGAAAGGTTTTTTTTACTCTTAATGTTGCTGAAAAATGTCAGAACTCAAGTTCTCATTTGCATCAGAGTGCACAAATAACTTCATTTTTACACACTTTTAATTTCACCTGCAAATGTGAGCAACATGCCCTCATTACAGACTTTAACTAAAACTTTATCTTCTCAGAAGTGTTTTTCTATAATTACATTTTTTTTATTGTTCGTTTAGAAGCAATAGTGGAGAGACCGGCTGACTGCTGCAGAAGAAATCTGCTCTGAGGTTAACAGAACGTCTGATCGTCCAGTATGAGATCAACCTTCAGCAGAGACTGCTGGATATCAGCCGGAAACCCGAGATAAAGTTACGCATAACAGGTAAAACTGCGATGGTCTCAGTGGACTAACACAAGAATACAACTCATGTAGGACCTGATCAGAGCTCAGCTTGTAGGCTAACATACTGAAATCAGGGAGCGGCTAATCACACAAGTGCGTCTCTTTTTTACGGTAAACTTTTAGCATTAAACAAACCTTGAGACCGAGAGAAAGTGCCTTTATAGAAGATTTATTTAGAAGATTAAGATAAAGGAGGCAGGGAGGGAAAGCTTCTGTTTTCTGCACTGTGCCACAGTTCGCTGTCTGCTTCGGCTCTCTGACCCTCACTCCGGGGCTACAGACAGTCCTCTGCCGCCTGTGGTGCTCCTCACCTCCGTCTGCACCCACAGACTTCCCGAGGTGGAGGCAGGCCGGCAGGGACTTTGAGAGATGGGCTTTACTTTCAAAAATACCCCTTAATCAGGGTCTAACCCTACAAGACCATCGTGCCTCCCCCACCATCCTCACCTCATTTTAAAATGTATATTTTTCAACTGAATTATATTTGGGTTCAAGAAAATGATGAAGTTTTTAAAAGAACTTTGTAATGTTCTAATAAACAGTCTTAACTCGAACTAAATCAGCTCAAATCTCACAGATGTCAGTGTTATTCACAAAGCATGGAAACATAGTTGTTAGTTTTGAATGCAGCCACAGCAGGCAAACTATGGCTGCATGCTCCAAAGAACAGGAGCACAGTAACTGAACACACTCTTAGCACACTTACATCTGATTTTGGGAACAGTTAACAGATCTGAACCTGATGACCTGAGAGGTTTAACTGGGTCAAAGGTCGAGAGCCAATTGAGAACTGTCCAGTTAAACCAACTAAATGATGAAACCTTTGATTTAAAATGTCATGATCAACAGTATCAAAGGCAGCAATGAGATCAAATAGAACTAAGACTGAAACTCTGAGTCCCTAATAATCTTCAGATCACTGATGACTTTAGTTGGGTTGATTCTGTGCAATGACTGGCTGTGAAACCTGACTGGTACTTATCTGCTATGGCACTGTGAGATTTTCAGTTTAATCTACAACAATGACAAACATTTACTTGCAGCGTGAAGCTGGCAGCAGCTACCTGAATGATTTGTACTCTGAACTTTCCTAATAAGAGTATCAGAGTTCGAGAGTAACTTACACTTTCATTTTTCACATTTGTACAGTTTAAATTTCACTCCCATATGAGGACATGCTCAGAGTGGACTATATTTGCTCAGATGTGTTTTCCTGTCATCACATTATTAACCTTTTTCCTCAGTGACCCTTTGTTCCTCAAGATCTCCCCCTAACATGAAGTGTGAGGAAGAGGAGGGCCTGTATGACCAGCAGGTCTCCAACCAGGAGAGGAACTCCAGTCTGGACCAGGAGGGCCCAGATCCTCCACAGATCAAAGAGGAAGAGGAGGAACTCTGCATCAGCGATGACGTAGAAAAGATTGTACTCAAACAGGAGGATGAAGGCCTCATCTGGACTGAAGAAGAGCAGCTCAGACAGCTGGATAACATCTGGAAACCTGAAATGAACTTACACAGCAGGGGTATGTAAAACCGTAATGGTCTTACCTAAAAATTAATATGACTTTAATTCATTCAATAAAGATATTTTGGAAACACATCAGAGTTCTTCAAGGCCAGTGTTTAAATAAACTCAGCTGATTGTTAGTCGAGGTTTTCTGAGAGCTTCGCTGCTTTTTATCCCCATATTTTAATCCTACTTTTAAATTTCCCCTTCTGTCTGATGTTTGTCTTATCATTTACATAAACATCTTTCCAACAGTAATTGGTGGACAAACTGTGATTGGTGCATAGAAATTTACTAACGTGTTAGAAGTGAGTGCATGAAATCTTATTTTAACAGTTTCCAGGTCTGGGTAAATGATATGATGATATTTCGGATGATATTTTGATTAAACTCTGTTGTAGAGTTGGAAATGGACAGCTGTAGACACCACTGCCGAGTAGTCATTCTTGTTATACTTCTATATTTATCTAAGACAAGTAATTTTGTCCATTTGTCACCTCAGCTTTCCCACAACAGCATGAATGTGAGGAGGAACTGGTTTTTGGGGACCAGGAGAGAAACTTCAGCCTCGACCAGGAGGATCCGGAGCTTCCACAGATAAAAGAGGAAGAGGAGGAACCTTGCACCAGTCAGGACGTAGATCAGCTTGTAGTGAAGCAGGAGACTGAAGGCATTATTATCTTCATGGTGGCTCCTACTTATGAGGAAAGTGAGCCAGAGCTGGACAGTGAACATCTCCTTTCTTCCAGCTCTCCTGAACCAGAGAGCAGAGATCAGCAAGACAACTTTCCTGTGTCAGAGAGTCAGCGTAAAACTGACACAAGTAAAAAGTTTGTGAAATGTGAGATTTGTGGAAAAACCTTTGAGTACAGATCCAAACTAACGAGACATATGAGGGTTCACACAGGTGAGAAGCCACATTCTTGCAGCACCTGCGGAAAAAGATTCAGCCTGATGATAAACTTGAAAACTCACATGAGAATCCACACAGGTGAAAAGCTTCATTCAGAGGATACAGTTACAAAGACACATGAGGATTCACACTAGTTAAAAGTGGGAGAACTGTCAGATGAAGCAGTCCACTGAGAAGCCAGATCAGAGCAGATCAGATGACCTCCTTCCTTAAAAAACTCTGTATTGTTTATTGTATGTAGGGGTGGGAGATATAGCCTCAAAATAATATTTCAAGAAACTTACATTTAAAAAAAATAATGTACATTTTATCAGCTCGGCAGGCAGCAGCATTTATACAGTGGGGCAAAAAAGTATTTAGTCAGCCACCGATTGTGCAAGTTCCCCCACTTAAAATGATGACAGAGGTCAGTAATTTGCACCAGAGGTACACTTCAACTGTGAGAGACAGAATGTGAAAAAAAATCCATGAATCCACATGGTAGGATTTGTAAAGAATTTATTCGTAAATTAGGGTGGAAAATAAGTATTTGGTCACCTCAAACAAGGAAAATCTCTGGCTCTCACAGACCTGTAACGTCTTCTGTAAGAAGCTTTTCTGTCCCCCACTCGTTACCTGTATGAATGGCACCTGTTTGAACTCATCATCTGTATAAAAGACACCTGTCCACAGCCTCAAACAGTCAGACTCCAAACGCCGCCATGGCCAAGACCAAAGAGCTCTCAAAGGACACCAGGAAAAGTATTGTAGACCTGCACCAGACTGGGAAGAGTGAATCTACAATAGGCAAGCAGCTTGGTGTGAAAAAATCAACTGTGGGAGCAATCATCAGAAAATGGAAGACATACAAGACCACTGATAATCTCCCTCGATCTGGGGCTCCACGCAAGATCTCATCCCGTGGGGTCAAAATGGTAAATGGCCTGCATTTGTATAGCGCTTTACACTACATTCAGTCATTCACCCATTCACACACACATTCACACACTGGCAATGGCAAGCTACATTGTAGCCACAGCTGCCCTGGGGCGCACTGACAGAGGCGAGGCTGCCGGACACTGGCGCCACCGGGCGCCAACTCAAGTTCTCATTTGCATCAGAGTGCACAAATAACTTCATTTTTACACACTTTTAATTTCACCTGCAAATGTGAGCAACATGCCCTCATTACAGACTTTAACTAAAACTTTATCTTCTCAGAAGTGTTTTTCTATAATTACATTTTTTTTATTGTTCGTTTAGACCTCCACCAGCAAACTGCCTGTAAGGAGGAGGAGTTTGTCGCCAATCAGCAGGAGAGGAACTCAAGTCTGGACCAGGAGGACCCAGATCCTCCACAGATTAAAGAGGAACAGGAGGAACTCTGCACCAGTCAGGAGCTGGAGGAGATTGTACTGAAGCAGGAGATCAATAGTTTTATGGTGACTTCTAGTTTTGAGGAAAGTGACCTCAGTGAATCAGAACCAAACGATGACCAGCTCCTTGCTCTTAACTTTCCTGAACCAGAGCTTGAGGAACAGGAAGAAAACCAGCATGTGGACTCGGGATCAACTAGAAATGCGGAGCTGAAGAAAAGGAGACGTCACAAAAACCGAACAGATAAGTCTCGGAGTGAAACTGATACAAGTAAAAAATCTGTAAGCTGTGACACTTGTGGAAAAACTTTTCAGTGTAAATCCAACCTGACGAGACACATGAGAGTTCACACAAGTGAGAAGCCACATTCTTGTAGCACCTGTGGGAAAAGATTCATTTGGAAATCAGGATTGGAAACTCACGTAAGGATCCACACAGGCGAGAAGCCATATTTTTGCATCACCTGTGGGAAAAGATTTATTTGGAAATCCGGATTTGAAAGTCACGTGAGAATCCACACAGGCGAGAAGCCGTATTTCTGTAGCACATGTGGGAAAAGATTTGGTAAGAAATCAGGACTAGAAACTCATTTGAGAATCCACACCGGTGAGAAAGCGTATTCTTGCAACGTCTGTAGGAAAGAGTTTAGAGACTTGTCGACTATGAAAAGTCACAGAAGGATCCACACAGGTGAGAAACCATATATTTGTAGCTCCTGTGGGGAAAGATTCAGTTGGAAATCAGGACTGAATTTTCATCTAAGGATCCACCTGAGTGACAAACCAAATCACTGCAGCACCCGAGGTAGAAAATGACCTCATGCTCCAAGTCACGGTACATTTCCTGTCCACAGCAGTGAAGGGCACTCTATGTTGTTTGTTCCAGCCCTGACTTTATGTTTCTCTAAGTTTGATATTTTTTTTATTGGTCTTTAAAGGTGACACAAATATTTATTGAACATGGATGCTCTTTTAATATTTACCACAGAAACTTGTATTTCTTCTTCAGTATAGAAGAAAACAAACATGAAAATGAGTTTTTCATCACTTGTTCCTTGTAACAACCATGATGTGATTCCTTTTTATCAGCCAATAAATAAGTTTTGATACACAGGACTAAAGATTTAAAAAAGTTCAAGACAAGTATACAATTTTTATTTAAATATGTTTTCTTTGTGATTTATGTTAATGAAGGTTATACTTCAGTATGGCTTTGACCTGGTTGTCCTGGTTCTTCTTAGCAACATGTTGCAAGATTTGATTAAATTTTTTGTGACTAATTTTGTGTATTGTGTAATCCCTGCTAAATAAAAGCAGTTAAATGTGCTATATTGGCTCATGATAAGTGTTTATATCATTTTGCCTAAATGCAAGTAAACTCAATGTTTGCCAACTCTGTGTGTGCAGTTTGCTTCATAAGTACAGTAACAGAACTTGAACTACATGGAGCCTATTTTGATTACATCATTACAGATGTAGATATTATTCATAGTTCATATTTCACAGTGTGCTGCAATCTTCTCCACAGACCTGCATTGCTCTCTGTTCAGACCCGTCATCTTCAAGATGTCCACTAGATGTCGTCAGAGTTCCCCCACTTTCCTCATCTATTGTGTTGCCATTACCTGAGCCTGCTTAAAACCTACAGTCCTTTACATATGGGTTCATTCAGGGTCATGTTTAGTGGGCAGGTTTAGTGCGATGAAGGAAACTCGTTTTCTTTAACTTTACCTCTGAGTAAGTAACTGGAGTAACAGACTCACTGATTCCTCCCCACCTGCTGGACATGAACCAGCTGACTGACACTTGTTTTCATTTTCTCATTCATAAAGTTGCTACCAGTTCAATTCATTTATATTTATATAGTGCCAAAAAACAACAGTTGCCTCAAGGTGCTTTATATTGTAAGGTAAAGAATGTAAAAACCTCCACAATTGAACAAGCTGAAAAGAGCAAATGCTTGGCAGCAGTGGCAGAAACAGGCTGTCTGTCGTAATCACTGTAAAACACTAATCACTGGTCAGTCATTTGTTGTGTTGCAATCGGTTACACTGAGGGAAAAAATTTCACAACTGGATCTCGGAGATAATGTGAATATTTGTGAAAATATGTGAAGATGAGGCTGAAATAACTCTGAGACTCTAAAACATGATGAAATGCTTACATATTGAAATGTGTGTAGTAACATGACCTACAGCTTGTTTAAGAACTCGTGATTTTTTTCCCCTGTTGGCATAAGGTGAAATCCTGCATAAAGGAGGTGACCTTTGCTCCCTGACTCAGACGTGATAAACATGACCCAAATCATTCACGTTGGTGCCAAATAATGTTTTGTTAAAGTTTAACAAGCTTTCCCAGCCTGAAACTGCCAGACAAACAAATCACCTGTTGGAGATGCTGGTTTAGCTCCCTGGGTAAAGTGGGTGACCCAGATGCTAAAGCCCAGCTATGACTCCTGCCTGAGGACTTTTAGTCTTGGTTTGCATCCAACTTTTCTGCCACAATAGTTCAATTTTCTTAATAAAACACCAAATTACAACAAGTTACCTCGAGGCAGTTTATATTGAAGGCACTTTATTCGAAGGTAAAGATCCGACAATAATACAGAGAAACAACAGGTAGAAGCAATGGAAGATTGAAAATAACGGTTGTCATTACTTTTCATTCAGTCATATATTAAGATACAGAAACACCATCTGTTGTGTGTAAAGATGAACAGTAGGGGTAGGGTGATTTTCACCAGATCAAAGCCATGGATTCACAATTATGGTTTGGTGCTGTTGAGTACCTGGATAGAAAATGCACATGTGGAATGGTAGAAAGTGTTCAGCATGCTTTGATGATCTGCTTCAACTATGCTGGGGTGAGCATTACAGACTGCTTCTTAAATTTAATAACCAAATTGCATCAATGGGGAACTATAAATTCTACATTTGGATTTCTGATTATTATTTCTGGCTGATTTTCATTAGATCGACCTGAGTAGGGCAGCGACAGATGTGTGCGGTCCAGAAGTAGAAGAAGAAGAAAGAGGAGAGCAGAAATGATGACATTCTAGGCTCGCTTTTCACCTTTGATGTACTCTTAGCAGGAAGACTTTGGTTTGGTGATGTGTTAGAGATAATTTAGTGGTTGAAGCTACTGTGGACTGACCAGATCTGCCATCAGCTCAGAGTGCTGGATATCACCGCAAACCTGAGACAAAGTCATACAGAACAGGTGTGTAAAACTGTGATGGTGTCAGTGAAATAACACTGACTCATGCAGGACTCTGATAAAAACTCAGCTTGTGGGCTAACAGACTAAAATCAAAGAATGCTTCTCTTTTTCTCCATCCATCCATCCATCCATCCATCCATCCATCCATCCATCCATCCATCCATCCATCTTCAACCGCTTATCCGAGGCCGGGTCGCGGGGGCAGCAGCCTAAGCAAAGAGGCCCAGACCTCCCTCTCCCCAGCCACCTCCTCCAGCTTATCCGGGGGAATACCAAGGCGTTCCCAGGCCAGCCGAGAGATATAATCTCTCCAGTGTGTCCTGGGTCTGCCCCGGGGCCTCCTCCCGGTGGGACATGCCTGGAACACCTCACCCAGGGGGCATCCTTGTCAGATGCCCGAACCACCTCAGCTGGCTCCTTTCGATGTGGAGCAGCAGCTGCTCTACTCTGAGCCCCTCCCGGATGGCCGAACTTCTCACCCTATCTCTAAGGGAGAGGCCAGCCACCCTTCGGAGGAAGCTCATTTCCGCCGCTTGTATCCGCGATCTCGTTCTTTCGGTCACTACCCACAGCTCGTGGCCATAGGTGAGGTTAGGGACGTAGATCGACCGGTAAATTGAGAGCTTTGCTTTTACACTCAGCTCCCTCTTCACCACGACGGACCGGTGCAGCGTCCGCATTACAGCAGCTGCAGCCCCAATCCGTCTGTCGATCTCCGGCTCCCTTCTCCCATCACTCGCGAACAAGACCCCGAGATACTTGAACTCCTCCACTTGGGGCAGGAACTCATCCCCGACCCGGAGAGGGCACTCCACCCTTTTCCGGCTGAGAACCATGGCCTCAGATTTGGAGGTGCTGATCCTCATTCCCGCTGCTTCACACTCGGCTGCGAACCGTTCCGTTTTCTCTTTTGTTAAAAACTTTGAACATCCAGTGAGACACAGAGTAAAGTGACTTTCCGAGATTGTTTCTTCTTCTACAGATTCAGATAAATGATGTCATTTTGAGCCAGGAAGAACATTTCCATCATAAAGTAGAAGACTTTTATATTCTTTATTTATTTATCTGGTAAAAAGTCTCATTGACTTTAAAATGTCTTTTTCAAAAGAGATCTGGCCAAGACCAGAAGCTCCAGTTTTCTCTGCTTCTGTTTGCAGCAGAGCAAAAAGGACAGAGAGCAAGGGACGAGAGAAGACACGAGACAAAGACATGAACGGGACCAAATACTAACCAAGACAACCTAAACAACAAATACTGAATAAATTAAAGATTTAATAAAGTAAATCAGAATACTTTATTAATCCTGAAGGATTAATAAAGTATTCTGATTCTGATAACTAGGAAACATAAGATACACAGAGAACAGAATAATGATTAAACAAGACTCAAAAAAACCATAAACACAAAACACTGGGTCAACGGCCCAGGTACCCTAACAGCCGAGGGAAAAGATGACCTCCTATTCACATCAGTATGGTATATTTTACTCCCATATCACTACTCAAAGATCATATTTTATTGTTGTAGGTTGTGGAGGTGACACACACACAAGCTGTAGTTCAACAATGACTTCATTCCTCTATTGACCTATAAAGAGGTCTTGTTACATAAGATTAAAGCTGGAAACTGACACACATAAGCCCAAACACATTGTGTTATTGTGGACGTTGAAGTCACTGCATGTGTTTTTCATGAAGATTAAACTTTCCTGTGCTGTTGGTTCTTTGTTTAATTCTGTTGATTCTTACTTTTTTGTTCCTAAAGTTTAAACTAAACTCTTGTTGGATACCAGGTGTTCATTTAATAAAGCTGCAGGTTCAAACTTCTAACTGCATGAAAATGTAATGTGTAATGTCATGTGTTTCTAAGTACCATCATTGATTTTGGTCATCAAATCAGCCATTACTCATTTAATTTGATGTAAATTTCCCCTAATTTGCATATTCAGATTCAGTATTCAGTACCACATGTGAAAGTGACCCAGATCAGATTTGAAAATATTGGATTTGTGCCGTTCACACTGTCATAGCATGATCGGATATAGGGTCGCATAGGGTCAAAAAAATCGGATTTAATGCGCTTTCGCCTGCAGTGTGAATGTAGCCTTAGTTAGTTCTTAGAGTTTGGTTTCTGTGTTCCCCTCTATTTAGTGTCTGTACCGTGTCTCTGTGCATTTCCTGTTTTATTGTGAAGGTCCATGTCTTATGTTAGTGTGTTCCGTTCACATTTCCCCTGTCTCGTGTAGTCAATTAGGATCAGCTGTGTCTTTGCCATTCCATGTCTCCCCCTGTGTGTATTTATACTATGTGTCCTCGTGTGCTCCTCGCCGGTTCATCTGTGTTTTTTCCTGCATCATTCTGTGTCGTCTCCCTGCATCTCCATTTTAGGTTTCAGTTCTGTGTTGTGTTAGTTTTTTCCAGTTTAGGTTTCACCTCCTGCTGGCCTCCGTTGCCCGTTCCTAGATGCCCCTGGTCTCATATCGCACTGGACTTCATCACTGGTCTCCCACCATCCTCAGGTAACAGTTATTCTGACCATCATCGATCGGTTCTCCAAAGCTGTGCATTTCATTGCTCTGCCTAAGGGGATTAGGTGCAAGAGTTGTTAAAATGTATAATTAAATAATAGATGAATTCAATAGCAAACTGTGCCTCGTTCTCAGATGGACAGCAAGTGGAATGTGATAGATGAGATGAGGAGATGGAAGGAAGAAGAGAGGCAAAGAGTGATTCACAGGCAGAGCTTAGTTTATTTCCCAGTTTTGTTGCCTTATGGTTCCAAGCGCGGTGACCAATCTTTGCGTTTTATTATTATCTCATAACACTTGTTTAATCAGCTACCCTCTCTCCTGTGGACTGTTTAATCTCTACAGTCTCAGATCAACACAGCCCTGCCCTCCAGCACTATCAGCAGCAAGAGCAGAAGCAACCCCCCAAACAGCAACATTGTACCCCATCAGGTAAAAAATGGGCTACGTTTGCTTTGCATTGTGCCCACCTGATGACAGTGATGTAGTGTGATGTGATTCCATATTAGATTCTTGATGAATGTGGGTTGTTGTTCTTCAGCCTGCTTCTATGTGCCCTTTTTAACTGTGAGCACCCGCCCCTTTAAACATCTCTGCACTGCCCTGACTAAATGTATATATAAACTGTCTCTATGGTTTACAGTCTGAGTCTGACAAGCTGTCAGCTGTTCATTTCTGCTATTTGAATTGTTAAAAGAAACAAACTATTCATTTAGCAGATTAACAAAAAGAATAGAGAGGCATCCAGTTATTGACATTTATATTATTTAGTTAAAGGTTTGAACAGAAAAACAATTAAACACAGAGCCTCTTCCTGCTTTCTGGAATGAATCACAGCATGAAAACCCTTCCTCTTCTTCCTGCTCTCTAGCTCAGCACCTCCTGTCTGTCCATATCGTTCTGTGTTCCCTCCCCTTTAGATCTACATTATGAAGATGGGTGTAACCAACGTGTGTTAGAGCTGGCAGGCCCCATTCACAGCAGCAACACTTGTTGTTCAGGTCAGACCAGTTTCTATAATAAGGAAGTGAAACTTACACAGTCACTGACACTGAGAGGAGAAATGGCGCAGAAAGGAGTTCAGCTAGACCGAGAAACCTTCTCTTGTTCAGTCTGTTTGGATCTACTGAAGGATCCAGTGGCTCTTCCCTGTGGACACAGCTACTGCATGAAGTGTATTAAAAGCTTCTGGGATGAAGAGGAAAAGAAGAAAATCTACAGCTGCCCTCAGTGCAGACAGACTTTCACAGCGAGGCCTGTCCTGGTGAAAAACACCATGTTAGCAGTTTTAGTGGAGCAGCTGAAGAAGACTGGACTCCAAGCTGCTCCTGCTGATCACTGCTATGCTGGACCTGAAGATGTGGCCTGTGATGTCTGCACTGGAAGAAAAATGAAAGCCTTCAAGTCCTGTCTGGTGTGTTTGGTCTCTTACTGTGAGAAACATGTTAAGCTTCATTATGAATGTCCTGCATTTGACAAACACAAGCTGGTGGAGCCCTCCAAGAAGCTCCAGGAGAAGATCTGCTCTCGTCATGATGAGGTGATGAAGATGTTCTGCCGTACTGATCAGCAGAGTATCTGTTATCTCTGCTCTGTGGATGAACATAAAGGCCACGACACAGTCTCAGCTGCAGCAGAAAGGACTGAGAGGCAGAGAGAGCTGGAGGTGAGTCGACAAAACATCCAGCAGAGAATCCAGGACAGAGAGAAAGATGTGAAGCTGCTTCAACAGGAGGTGGAGGCCATCAATCAGTCTGCTGATCAAACAGTGGAGCACAGTGAGAAGATCTTCACTGAGCTGATCCATCTCATCCAGAAAAGAAGCTCTGATGTGAAGCAGCAGATCAGATCCCAGCAGGAAACTGAAGTGAGTCGAGTCAAAGAGCTTCAGGAGAAGCTGGAGCAGGAGATCACTGAGCTGAAGAGGAAAGATGCTGAGCTGAAGCAGCTCTCACACACAGAGGATCACATCCAGTTTCTACACAACTACCCCTCACTGTCAGCACTCAGTGAGTCTACAGACTCATCCAGCATCAATATCCGTCCTCTGAGCTACTTTGAGGATGTGACAGCAGCTGTGTCAGAGGTCAGAGATAAACTACAGGACATTCTGAGAGAGCAATGGACAAACATCTCACTGACAGTCACTGAAGTGGATGTTTCACTGTCAGATCCACCAGAGCCAAAGACCAGAGCTGGATTCTTAAAATATTCATGTGAAATCACACTGGATCCAAACACAGCAAACAAAGAGCTGTTATTATCAGAGGGGAACAGAAAAGCAACATTAATGAAACAACAACGGTCTTATTCTGATCATCCAGACAGATTCACTTGGTGTCTTCAGGTCCTGAGTAGAGAGAGTCTGACTGAACGTTGTTACTGGGAGGTGGAGTGGAGAGGGAGAGGAGTTGAGGTAGCAGTCGCATACAAGAATATCAGCAGAGAAGGAGGGGGTTATGAATGTTTATTTGGACGTAATGACAAATCTTGGTCATTAGATTGTTACAACAACAGATATATATTTTGGTACAACAACATTGAAACTCCTGTCTCAGCTCCTCGTTTCTCCAGAGTAGGAGTGTACCTGGATCACAGAGCAGGTATTTTGTCCTTCTACAGCGTCTCTGAAACCATGACTCTCCTCCACAGAGTCCAGACCACATTCACTCAGCCGCTCTATGCTGGACTGTTGGTTTACTATGATTATGGAACCACTGCTGAGTTGATTAAAGTGAAATAGACTGAAGTCTTTCATATTGTTGTAAGTTTAAATCTGTATTTTAGTTCCCTTTTAGTTTCTCTCCATCATTATTGTGGTATTTATGTGCTGCACATAAATCAGATGTCAGTCAAACATTATGGGCAGTACCTCGACATCTTCAACATGTTGTCTTGATGTTTTTACGTTTTATAGGTGGAGCTCTTTCCTGTGTCTGTTCAGCCATGGAGACTATCAATGCTTATGGATATTTTTATTTGAAAAATTTCTCCACATGACAACATAAACTTCTCTATCTTCTAAATGTTTACTGAATATTTTTCTTAGGTATTTGTATGTTGTTGTTTCTCTTCACTGATCTTAACAGAGAAGTCTACAGACCTTCCTTTATCACACAGATTTTATTCTCATTTGTACATTTATAAAGAAAACAATTAATTACAGAGCAATAAGAAATTTTAAGAAAGTGCACTATATCATAATTTATAGTAAAGTGTATTAAAGCATCGTTAGTTAGTCACTTATTTAGTTTGGAGCTGTATCATCTGACACTGTAGAAACATTTCCTCCAGCTTCAGCACAGAATGTTAAAAACAGAACTATTAATGAGAACAAACAGTAGGAACACAGTATCAGCAAACATCATGGCTTAAAATGGAGAGTAAAAATCTAAAAAGAAATAAACAAATTAGTAAAAAGGATTTCCTGTTGACATGTTATTGGTCCTATCTTGTCTGCAGCACCTCCAGGATGCTTCTTATATGTTTCTGGTTATTTTTGCACCAATTTTAGTTTTTGTCAGTAGGAAGTTCAAGTTCAACTCAGTGTGTTTGTTTGTTTTTTTCAAACTGATGCCTGACCTTGAACACCAAACATCTGTCAATAAAGCAATGATATAAAATGCTTATATTAGTACTGAAAAACTGCATATCCACTTTACAAATATAAATAATGATATAAATCCACAGCTGAACTGGAGGAGCAGCTGATCTAGTTCACTCATGTGTTTCTGGACTAAGAGTTGGAGCAAATACCTTATGATTCAGTGATGTTTGTTTTTGTTAAATATTTTGTAGATCCAAGAGTGAGTTTGACTCATGATGATGATGTTCCGAATTAAACAAAGTTGGTCACAAATTCTTCAAAGCTGTTTATTAAGAATATATTCACTTGGACTCATGAGACAGGCTTGTGATCCAAGGGAGCCATCAACTGGACAATTACTGACATGACAACAAAAAAGCTAAGTACAGAGGGGGGAACAGAGGTGAAAATACTTGCTTTAAAGGATTGTAATGTTTCCTTTTAAAATAAGTCTCTAAGGTCAGACAAAGGGACAGAAACTCATAGCTTTCTACCAGCCCAATGACAAAACTATAAGTTGTTTTTTAACATCTACTTTTTCATCTATTTGGCAGTCACAGTGAAAAGTATAAACATTGGCACGCTTTGTCTTGTGATTCTGCTGTTCGTAAAAAATGACCATGCGCAAAGTACCAGACTTTAAGGCTTTGACTTGATGCCAATGGCCTGAGGAGGACAGTATTACCCTTGGACATGTGTAGTCTGCCGTCTACTCAATAGAAGAAGAAGAAGCGCGGAAATGGCACAACTGTCTTCAGTTTCTGGGAGAGTTTAACAATGAGAGACTGATGATGCAGAAGAAATCTCCGTGGTTAAAAACATTAAAAACAGTCGTCCAGGATGATGAGATCCGCCACTGGCTCAGACTGCTGTATATCAGCCGGAGACCCGAGATGAAGTCACGCAGCAGGTATGTAAAACTGTGATGTTCTCAATGAACTAACACAGGAACGATCTGAGCTCAGTCTGTAAGCTAACAGGCTAAAATCAGAGAGCAGCTAATCAAACAAGTGCGTCCGTTTTTTTTAAAGGTCAACTTTTAACAATAGACTTTCATGAGACACATCAAAACCAAACAGGGAGGGAAAGCTTCGGTTTTCTGCACTGTGCCACAGTTCGCTGTCTGCTTCGGTTCACGACGCCTCACTCCGGGGCTACAGACAGTTCTCTGCCGCCTGTGGTGCTCCTCACCTCCGTCTGCACCCACAGACTTCCCGAGGTGGAGGCAGGCCGGCAGGGACTTTGAGAGATGGGCTTTACTTTTAAAAATAGCCCTTAATCAGGGTCTAACTCACTAAAAGATGGCCACATGTCTCTCTCCAACTTAATCTCTTTCTTTTAAGTAATTGTTTTTCATTGAAATGAAATTAATTGTTCAATAAAATGATTACATTTATAATTGAATTAAAGTTAAATGAATCAAGGTGATTTTGACTTTGCTAGTTAACAGGAAGAGAAACAAACTTACACAGGATAAAATGAAATTTGGACCCAGCAGAAAAAGTCAGATCACAGACAAACAGAAACATTCCTCTTTGGCTAAAATAAAATGCAGATTATTGCTCATCTGCAGTTTTAATCATGGTGAATAATTTATGATTCAGCCAAGTAAGATTCTTCTGTGTGGAGGTTTTTCCCCTGTCAAAAGAATAGAATAGAATAGAATTCAACTTTATTGTCATTGCACATGCACAGGTACAGGGCAACGAAATGCAGTTTGCATCCATCCAGAAGTGCTTTAGTGATATAGATATATTACAATATATATTAGCAATAATATAGATATGTGAGTGTATTACAGAAATGGGTCTATTATGGTATGTTATAATGTACACGGTATGAAGTATGTTGTGAATATTCTATAACTATAAGTATGTACAGGCTGTAGTGAGTACAAGCTATGTACAGGATATGAACAGGATATAAATATGAAAAACTATACAGAATATGAAATAAATAACTTTACAGAATCTGAGATATACAGCTATACAGAAATGGGAACTATGCAAGTTGTAAACAGTTGTAGGATTAAAGATTATCGAATGTACAGAATGATTATTTACACAGAGCTATACAGTAGTGCAGTTAAGATAAGTGAGGGTGTTTGCATTTTAACTGTAAATGTGGAAAATGTCAAGGCTAGCAGAATCCAACTTGGCACACAGCTGTCATTTCATAGTAATAGCATCGTCCCTCTATTCACTGAAGCATCACTTTTCATATAAATTCATACAGCATCTTCTTGTTTTTTTTTATTATATTTTCCATCTTTCTTTTTTGTAGTTTCTACAGAGGCTATATAAAGTGCTAGTGGTTGTGAGTGGTGGTTCAGTCCATGTTATTATTGTGTTTGAGGGTACAGTTGTCCATTGTGGGTGTGTGTATGTTCAGTCCATGAGTTTAACGTGGGTCAGATGTCAGGAGGCAGAGTTCAGGAGTCTGACAGCTGTGGGGAAGAAGCTGTTCCGGTACCTGGTGGTCTTAGTCCGGAGGCTCCTGTGGCGCCTCCCAGAGGGCAGGAGGGTGAAGAGTCCATGTGATGGGTGACTGGGGTCTTTGATGATTTTCCCAGCCCTTTTCAGACACCGCTTCCTGTAGATGTCTTTTATGGCAGGAAGTGGTGCTCCGGCGATGCGCTGGGCAGTTTTCACGACCCTCTGCAACGCCTTCCGGTCCGAGGCAGAGCAGTTCCCGTACCAGACTGTTATACAGTTGGTCAGGATGCTCTCGATGGTGCAGCGATAGAAGTTCACCAGGATGTCTGAGGACAGGTGGTTCTTCCTCAGAGTCCTCAAGAAGAAGAGGCGCTGGTGAGCCTTCTTGACCAGCTTGGAGCAGTTGGTCGTCCAGGTGAGATCCTCGGAGATGTGGACTCCCAGGAACTTGAAGCTGCTCACACGCTCCACAGCCGTCCCCTTAATGTGGATGGGTGGATGTGGGTCAGCATTCCTCCTGTAGTCCACGATGAGCTCCTTGGTCTTCTCGGTGTTAAGCAGCAGGTTGTTTCTGTCGCACCACTCAGCCAGACGATCCACCTCCTCCCTGTAGGTGGCCTCATCGTTGTCACTGATGAGGCCAATCACCGTGGTGTCATCTGCAAACTTAATGATGGTGTTGGAACCATCAGCAGGTCTGCAGTCGTGGGTGAAGAGGGAGTAGAGGAAAGGGCTCATCACACAGCCTTGTGGTTCATTGTGATGGTAGATGAGCAGCGGTTATCCAGCCGGACATGTTGGGGGCGGTTGGTCAGGAAGTCCAGTAACCATTTGCAGATGAGGGAACTGATGCCCAGGTCTGTCAGTTTCCTGATGAGTTGTGAGGGGTGGATTGTATTGAATGCTGAACTGAAGTCTATAAACAGCATTCTGGCGTAGGTGTTGTTGTTGTCCAGGTGTGAGAGGACAGAGTGCATTGCGATGGAGACTGCATCCTCTGTGCTCCTGTTCCGGCGGTATGCGAATTGGTGGGGGTCCAGGGTGGGGGGGGAGACAGGATTTGAAGTGTGCTAGGACCAGTCGCTCTAAGCACTTAGTGATGATGGGGGTGAGTGCTACTGGGCGGTAAAAGGCATTGACCATTACCTTCATCTAAACATGGAATTTAAGTCATGTAGTTGCCGTTGTTTGTTTTTAAAGAGGTCATAATATTTTTGTGATCGTAGAAATTTATCTTCAAAGTAATAGTCTGAGCCACTGGCTCAGACTGCTGTATATCAGCCGGAGACCCGAGATGAAGTCACGCAGCAGCAGGGACGTGCAGAGGGGGGAGGGGGCGGAGGGTGCTTGAGCACCCGCCCCTTTCCTCCAGGATGCCTCAAGTGCCCCTTTCTTGTGTTTTTTTTTTTTTTTTTTTAAATGTGTATCTGCGTATGGAGTCCTGCCTTTGCCCCTCAACAATAAAATGTAACTATTAATCTCAATTTTGCTAAATAAAAGGATCTGGCTTGCATCAGTCACATGACTACCATTAACCAATGGTTGCCCTTGAGAACAGAGCGCGCTCGTTAAGAGCCAGGTACGAGCTCGCAAAGTGCACGCGCATTTTCTGCAAGCTAGGTGGTGCGGAGCTGGAGGAGGCAAATTAATTGGAAGGTGCTGACTGCAACAAAACAGTAAGTAGGGTGTACAGCTCACATTATAGTCTATAGCAACAAATAAATTGAAATAAATGAGCGTGCTGTTTGTGCAACAGCGCGACAAACATTACATGTCCTTTTATTAACTGCATAAGTAGTGGTGGTCATTAACTGCTAGCTAACTGGGTAAGGGTGTTACAAGGGGGTCTGTAGCTCTGTCCACAGTCTTAGGGAACATTTTTTGTTTTAAAGTAAGTTACAGGACTTTCCCCTTCTTTTCTGGAGGGTTTTTATTTCACTAAAAACGATGTAATATGGATATCCACATAATTATGGATTATTATATTTATGATATTCACCCCCCCCCCCCCCCCCCCCCCACACACACACACACACACACACACACACACACTTGTTTTTGAAGAAAATATATTAAGTAACAGATGATATTAGGTTTATATTTCAAATGAGATAAAATGCTGATTTTAGAGTAGTAAAATTATTGTATCTCTACAGTTTGAACATTTAATAAGCACAGCATGTGTGTGTTTTATGTGTATAGATTTTTAAAAATTATTACTAATAATATAACAAATATTCCAGAAATGCCTCGTAAGGAGAGGAGGAAGAAACAGCTACAAAAGGAGCTGTGTGAGGCTGCTAAAGGCAGTGGATCCCTCACCAGCTGGATTAAAAAGAGCACAGGTAACAATAACACATGTACCAGTTGTTGCATTGTAGAGGTATTCAAGGATAAAAACAGTAATTAAAGCAGTTGCAATGTTTTGGTTCTATAACATTTTCTATCATTACTTTATCACGGACTAGGTGCAAAAGTTGTTAAGTGTAGATAATTAAATAATAGATTGTTGTTCTCAGATAAACAGCAAGTGGAGGGTGATAGTTCAGATGAGGAGATGGAAGGAGGAAGTGAGGCAAAGACTGAGTCACAGGCAGAGCCTAGAGATAATGTAGAGGAAAGGACAAGCCAGGAGAAAGAGCCTGGAGTGAGAAAGTCAGAGAGTGAGTCAGAGGCCAGAGAGGAGGAGAGTGAAGCTAGTGAAGCCATAGAGAGGACATTCTCAAACCTACTTGGACTTGCACACCCAACTGATCCTGCCCATGTCCTACAATTCCACATACAGTATGATGAGGCCTTTATTCAAATGTGTGATAATATTGGACCCTGCCAACCAGTACTGTCATCATATCCAAAGAATGAAGAGGGACGATCATTTCAAAAGAAGTGGTATGAGAAAAATCCATGGCTAGAGTATTCTCCAAGTGCTGATGCCATGTTTTGTTTCAGCTGCCGTCTTTTCTTAAATGATGAAAAGTACACAAGTCGCAAAACCTGGAAAACGGAAGGGTTCAGTCGGTGGAGAAGGGCTTTAGAAAGGATTAAAGAGCACAGTGCATCAGAGTCTCACATGTGTGGTATGGTGAGGTGGAACTCATTTAAAAAAAAAACCTTGGAGGCAGCTTTTGAAGTAGCTGACCAAGTGTCACAAGCTGCAAAAGATAAAGAAAGAGAGAGAAACAGAGAAATTTTGTCTCGTTTCATAGACATCACTCTTTACTTGGCAAGACAGGGTATGCCTTTCAGGGGAGATGATGAGACCTTGTCAAGCCAAAATCGAGGAAATTTCTTGGAGTTAGTTGAGTTGTTCAGCAAGTATGACAGTGTAATTAAATTACACATTGATGCCATAAAAGAGCGACAGGGACCTGGAAAAAGACCTCTCGTCTTGCTCCTCTCAAACAGAAGTCAGAACGACATAATTAAAGCTTTGGCCACATCAGTAAGACGTGTCATCCAAGCAGAAATTCAAGAATGTGAAACCTTTTGTGTCATGATGGATGAAACCACAGATGTGTCGCACACAGAGCAGGTTTCCTTTGTTGTCAGATATGTGCACAACATGGAAATCAAGGAGCGCTTCCTTCAGGTGTGTAATGTGGAGTCAACAACTGGAGATGCTCTTGAAAAGCTACTAATCGCTCTACTGAAAGAAAATAATCTGAAGATTGACAACATCCGGGTTCAAGGTTATGATGGGGCTGCAAACATGAGCGGGCGCTTTAAAGGACTTCAGTCAAGAATACAAAAAAAAATCCAAAGGCCTTATATGTCCACTGTCAGGCACACTGCCTTAATCTGGTTTTAGTAGAGAGCGCAAAGTCAAACATGTGTTTTGTCAGCTTTTTCAACCTAATCGAAAAGCTTTACACTTTTGTGGCAAATTCATCTAAACGACACTCTGCATTTATTAAAATGCAGGAGAAGTTGTACCCCGAGCAGTGCCCAGTGGAGCTGCAGAAGCTGTCAGACACTAGGTGGGCCTGCAGAGAAGCTGCCCTCAAGACAATGAGGAAGATCCTCCCAGCTGTCATGCAGTTTCTGGAGGAAATACTACAGCAAGATCCTCCAGACTCTTCAGCAGGTGATGCAAAGATCCTTCTCAAAAGCATCAATTTTGAATTCATCCTGTGTCTGGAGATCACCTGTCCCATCTTCCAAGTGACTGCTACTGCATCTGATGCATTGCAGAAGACAGATATTGACCTGGCTGCAGCATACAAGATTGTTGATGGTGTTTTGCAGAGCCTGGACCACATCAGAACAGAGGAAGAGTTTGAGAAAATTTATGAACAGGCTAGAGAGAAGGCTGCATCAGTGGGCCTGGACCCCCCATCTGAGGTCCCTGGACAAGCTCGGAGGAGGAAATTGCCAGCAAAGTTTAAATTTGCTGCCACAACAGCTACTGCTGATGACCATGCTTTCACAACTCCCCAAGAATACTACCGTGTTAAAGTGTTCTATGTTTTTGTTGACACAATGACACAGGAGCTTCTGAGACGCTTTAAAGGAGGAGATAATTCCACATGGGAAATCTTGAATGCCTTACATACCCTGACAGTCCCAGAGAACTGGAAAATAATCTCAACAGAGGCACACCAAGCTGTGAAGAAACTCTGCCAGTTCTATGACATTGAGGAGGAAGACAAATTACAGACAGAACTTAAGGTCTTTCATGCTTCATACTCGTGCCCCCCACCAGTCAGTGTGGCATCCATTCTTTCAGTGGTCAAAGAAAACAATGCACACCTGATCTTCCCCAACATGACTGAGCTGCTGAAGACATATGGAACACTCCCAGTGTCCACAGCAACTGTTGAGCGTTCTTTCTCAAAACTAAAACTAGTTAAAAACAAACTTCGTAACCTTTGCTCAGAGGAGAGGTTGTCAGACCTTCTTTTATTGGCAGTTGAAAAGGATGTTCCAGTCAGCCACAGTGAGGTCATTGACATTTTTCGGGACATGGCAAACAGAAAGTTATTGTTATAATTTGGGACAGGACATGAAGAGCATCTTATTCCTTCCTGCTCTTTCCAAAACATACCCTGTGTTGTTTTTGTTTTCTGATTAACACAATGTTTGATTCATCCTCCTATTGGTTTATTTTTTTACTGTTGTATTTTAATATTTGAAAGAAAGAAAGAAAGAAGATTTTACAGTTCTACAATCTAATCCCTCCCATGTAAAGTTGATGCTGTGATGTTTAAAAGGTGCTAACAGGACACCAACACTGTATGTATAGATTTTTTTTAATACATTCTCACACTACCATGACCCCTGTCTTTTGTACTACTAATATCCTGGTTTCAGTTTATTTCCCAGTTTTTTAAATCTGTTGCCTTATGGTTCCAAGCGCTGTCACCAATCTTTTTACATTTTATTTTTTATCTCAAAGCACTTGTTTAATCAGCTACCTATGGCTTTTTTAATATGTACAGTCTCAAAACAACACAGCCCTGCCCTCCAGCACTATCAGCAGCAGGAACAGCAGTAATCCCTCAACAGCAACATTGTACGCCATCAGGTAAAACAAAGGCCACATTTGCTTTGCATTGTCCACACCTGATGACAGTCATATAGAACGATGCAATTCCATATTAGATTCATCATGAATGTGAGTTGTCGTTATTCAGCCTGTTCTATCCGCCCCTTTTTTAACTTTGAGCACCCGCCCATTTAAACCTCTCTGCACGTCCCTGCGTAGCAGGTATGTAAAACTGTGATGTTCTCAATGAACTAACACAGGAACGATCTGAGCTCAGTCTGTAAGCTAACAGGCTAAAATCAGAGAGCAGCTAATCAAACAAGTGCGTCCGTTTTTTTTAAAGGTAAACTTTTAACAATAGACTTTCATGAGACACATCAAAACCAAACAGGGAGGGAAAGCTTCGGTTTTCTGCACTGTGCCACAGTTCGCTGTCTGCTTCGGTTCACGACGCCTCACTCCGGGGCTACAGACAGTTCTCTGCCGCCTGTGGTGCTCCTCACCTCCGTCTGCACCCACAGACTTCCCGAGGTGGAGGCAGGCCGGCAGGGACTTTGAGAGATGGGCTTTACTTTTAAAAATACCCCTTAATCAGGGTCTAACTCACTAAAAGATGGCCACATGTCTCTCTCCAACTTAATCTCTTTCTTTTAAGTAATTGTTTTTCATTGAAATGAAATTAATTGTTCAATAAAATGATTACATTTATAATTTAATTAAAGTTAAATTAATCAAGGTGATTTTGACTTTGCTAGTTAACAGGAAGAGAAACAAACTTACACAGGATAAAATGAAATTTGGAGCCAGCAGAAAAAGTCAGATCACAGACAAACAGAAACATTCCTCTTTGGCTAAAATAAAATGCAGATTATTGCTCATCTGCAGTTTTAATCATGGTGAATAATTTATGATTCAGCCAAGTAAGATTCTTCTGTGTGGAGGTTTTTCCCCTGTCAAAAGGCATTGACCATTACCTTCATCTAAACATGGAATTTAAGTCATGTAGTTGCCGTTGTTTGTTTTTAAAGAGGTCATAATATTTTTGTGATGGTAGAAATTTATCTTCAAAGTAATAGTTATAAAGTGAATTAATAAGACTTTCCAACAAAGAGAGGGAGTCACATGGTGCTTCTGAAACATTTGTACAAACCTCTCTCACATATGTGAGCAACATGCTCACAGTGTACAGCCCTGCTGACTGAGGCTGCACCTTTACCTGTCTAATCTTTTTCTTTTTACTTTGTTCCTCAAGTCCCACATCAACATGAAGTGTAAGGAGGAGGAAGATCTGGCTGGCCAGCAGGTCTGGAAGCAGGAGAGGAACTTCAATCTGGACCAGGAGGACACAGATCCCCCACAGATCAAAGAGGAACAGGAGGAACTCTGCATCAGTCAAGAGGGAGAACAGCTTGTAGTGAAACACGAGGATGAAGGCATCGTCGTCTGGAGCGGAGAAGAGCGGCTCAGACAGCTGCATAACATCTGGAAACCTGAGAAAGATTTACAGACCAGCGGTAAAACTGTAATGGCTTTTCTGAAGTGTTAACATTAATATTAAACCTACAGTTTGTATCAGTCAGATCTATTTAATGTGTATTCGTGAAAACATGACAGGGAGTTTTAAATGGACTGGTTCTTATATAGCGCTTTTCTACTCAATCTTGAGCACTCAAAGCACTTTACAAAACTTGTGCATTCACCCACTCACTCCCATTCGCACAAGCACATTTTTCTTAGTGCTTTCTACCAACATTCAGACACACATTCCACAGATCAAAGAGCAACTTGAGGCAACTTGGAGTTAGTATCTTGCCCAAGGATATTTGAAATGCAGACTAGGTGAAGCCGGGAATCGAACCGATCAGTAGATGATCTGCTCTACCGCCTGAGCTACAGCCACCCCCAATAGTGAAGATTATTTTGAAAAATATCAAGATGTAGATCAGTTTCGAGATCAACTCCAAAATAGATCATCAGTCAGTCAGTAATAAGTGAGTTCTTTTTTGTTTGAAAGGTTTTTTTTACTCTTAATGTTGCTGAAAAATGTCAGAACTCAAGTTCTCATTTGCATCAGAGTGCACAAATAACTTCATTTTTACACACTTTTAATTTCACCTGCAAATGTGAGCAACATGCCCTCATTACAGACTTTAACTAAAACTTTATCTTCTCAGAAGTGTTTTTCTATAATTACATTTTTTTTATTGTTCGTTTAGACCTCCACCAGCAAACTGCCTGTAAGGAGGAGGAGTTTGTCGCCAATCAGCAGGAGAGGAACTCAAGTCTGGACCAGGAGGACCCAGATCCTCCACAGATTAAAGAGGAACAGGAGGAACTCTGCACCAGTCAGGAGCTGGAGGAGATTGTACTGAAGCAGGAGATCAATAGTTTTATGGTGACTTCTAGTTTTGAGGAAAGTGACCTCAGTGAATCAGAACCAAACGATGACCAGCTCCTTGCTCTTAACTTTCCTGAACCAGAGCTTGAGGAACAGGAAGAAAACCAGCATGTGGACTCGGGATCAACTAGAAATGCGGAGCTGAAGAAAAGGAGACGTCACAAAAACCGAACAGATAAGTCTCGGAGTGAAACTGATACAAGTAAAAAATCTGTAAGCTGTGACACTTGTGGAAAAACTTTTCAGTGTAAATCCAACCTGACGAGACACATGAGAGTTCACACAAGTGAGAAGCCACATTCTTGTAGCACCTGTGGGAAAAGATTCATTTGGAAATCAGGATTGGAAACTCACGTAAGGATCCACACAGGCGAGAAGCCATATTTTTGCATCACCTGTGGGAAAAGATTTAATAAGAAATCCGGATTTGAAAGTCACGTGAGAATCCACACAGGCGAGAAGCCGTATTTCTGTAGCACATGTGGGAAAAGATTTGGTAAGAAATCAGGACTAGAAACTCATTTGAGAATCCACACCGGTGAGAAAGCGTATTCTTGCAACGTCTGTAGGAAAGAGTTTAGAGACTTGTCGACTATGAAAAGTCACAGAAGGATCCACACAGGTGAGAAACCATATATTTGTAGCTCCTGTGGGGAAAGATTCAGTTGGAAATCAGGACTGAATTTTCATCTAAGGATCCACCTGAGTGACAAACCAAATCACTGCAGCACCCGAGGTAGAAAATGACCTCATGCTCCAAGTCACGGTACATTTCCTGTCCACAGCAGTGAAGGGCACTCTATGTTGTTTGTTCCAGCCCTGACTTTATGTTTCTCTAAGCTTGATATTTTTTTTATTGGTCTTTAAAGGTGACACAAATATTTATTGAACATGGATGCTCTTTTAATATTTACCACAGAAACTTGTATTTCTTCTTCAGTATAGAAGAAAACAAACATGAAAATGAGTTTTTCATCACTTGTTCCTTGTAACAACCATGATGTGATTCCTTTTTATCAGCCAATAAATAAGTTTTAATACACAGGAATAAAGATTTAAAAAAGTTCAAGACAAGTATACAATTTTTATTTAAATATTTTTTCTTTGTGATTTATGTTAATGAAGGTTATACTTCAGTATGGCTTTGACCTGGTTGTCCTGGTTCTTCTTAGCAACATGTTGCAAGATTTGATTAAAAATGTTTGTGACTTATTTTGTGTATTGTGTAATCCCTGCTAAATAAAAGCAGTTAAATGTGCTATATTGGCTCATGATAAGTGTTTATATCATTTTGCCTAAATGCAAGTAAACTCAATGTTTGCCAACTCTGTGTGTGCAGTTTGCTTCATAAGTACAGTAACAGAACTTGAACTACATGGAGCCTATTTTGATTACATCATTACAGATGTAGATATTATTCATAGTTCATATTTCACAGTGTGCTGCAATCTTCTCCACAGACCTGCATTGCTCTCTGTTCAGACCCGTCATCTTCAAGATGTCCACTAGATGTCGTCAGAGTTCCCCCACTTTCCTCATCTATTGTGTTGCCATTACGTGAGCCTGCTTAAAACCTACAGTCCTTTACATATGGGTTCATTCAGGGTCATGTTTAGTGGGCAGGTTTAGTGCGATGAAGGAAACTCGTTTTCTTTAACTTTACCTCTGAGTAAGTAACTGGAGTAACAGACTCACTGATTCCTCCCCACCTGCTGGACATGAACCAGCTGACTGACACTTGTTTTCATTTTCTCATTCATAAAGTTGCTACCAGTTCAATTCATTTATATTTATATATAGTGCCAAAAAAACAACAGTTGCCTCAAGGTGCTTTATATTGTAAGGTAAAGAATGTAAAAACCTCCACAATTGAACAAGCTGAAAAGAGCAAATGCTTGGCAGCAGTGGCAGAAACAGGCTTTCTGTCGTAATCACTGTAAAACACTAATCACTGGTCAGTCATTTGTTGTGTTGCAATCGGTTACACTGAGGGAAAAAATTTCACAACTGGATCTCGGAGATAATGTGAATATTTGTGAAAATATGTGAAGATGAGGCTGAAATAACTCTGAGACTCTAAAACATGATGAAATGCTTACATATTGAAATGTGTGTAGTAACATGACCTACAGCTTGTTTAAGAACTCGTGATTTTTTCCCCCTGTTGGCATAAGGTGAAATCCTGCATAAAGGAGGTGACCTTTGCTCCCTGACTCAGACGTGATAAACATGACCCAAATCATTCACGTTGGTGCCAAATAATGTTTTGTTAAAGTTTAACAAGCTTTCCCAGCCTGAAACTGCCAGACAAACAAATCACCTGTTGGAGATGCTGGTTTAGCTCCCTGGGTAAAGTGGGTGACCCAGATGCTAAAGCCCAGCTATGACTCCTGCCTGAGGACTTTTAGTCTTGGTTTGCATCCAACTTTTCTGCCACAATAGTTCAATTTTCTTAATAAAACACCAAATTACAACAAGTTACCTCAAGGCAGTTTATATTGAAGGCACTTTATTTGAAGGTAAAGATCCGACAATAATACAGAGAAACAACAGGTAGAAGCAATGGAAGATTGAAAATAACGGTTGTCATTACTTTTCATTCAGTCATAAGATACAGAAACACCATCTGTTGTGTGTAAAGATGAACAGTAGGGGTAGGGTGATTTTCACCAGATCAAAGCCATGGATTCACAATTATGGTTTGGTGCTGTTGAGTACCTGGATAGAAAATGCACATGTGGAATGGTAGAAAGTGTTCAGCATGCTTTGATGATCTGCTTCAACTATGCTGGGGTGAGCATTACAGACTGCTTCTTAAATTTAATAACCAAATTGCATCAATGGGGAACTATAAATTCTACATTTGGATTTCTGATTATTATTTCTGGCTGATTTTCATTAGATCGACCTGAGTAGGGCAGCGACAGATGTGTGCGGTCCAGAAGTAGAAGAAGAAGAAAGAGGAGAGCAGAAATGA
Organism: Aulonocara stuartgranti; assembly: GCF_965226115.1. Classification (NCBI taxonomy): domain Eukaryota; kingdom Metazoa; phylum Chordata; class Actinopteri; order Cichliformes; family Cichlidae; genus Aulonocara; species Aulonocara stuartgranti. The sequence continues at coordinate 4,383,448 of NC_138954.1, forward strand.
TGACATTCTAGGCTCGCTTTTCACCTTTGATGTACTCTTAGCTGGAAGACTTTGGTTTGGTGATGTGTTAGAGATAATTTAGTGGTTGAAGCTACTGTGGACTGACCAGATCTGCCATCAGCTCAGAGTGCTGGATATCACCGCAAACCTGAGACAAAGTCATACAGAACAGGTGTGTAAAACTGTGATGGTCACTGTGATGGGTGCATGCAACCACACAACTGAGACACTTAGTAATATTCATTTGGTCTTTTGTCTTATGTTTACGTTATGCTTTAAAGTTTCTGTGATCATAAGTTAACTAATTTGACGTTTTGAGGTTACCTGTAGTGATGTGACGTTCTGTATCGAGGCTTCGGAGCGTGTGTCGGGTAATTGAGGGGGCGTTTCCGCGATGCGCGTATCGAGGCTTGCTTCATTTATGGGAGGAGCTGAAAATGATGACGTCCGAAGCCTCGCTGCCCGGCTGTACCACGTGACTGGTTCATGAAGTGGTTCGAACTTTGCCGCGAGATATGACAGCGATATAAAGCCCTCAGACTTCATTCAAAATGTGGGTGTTTGATGGAGAGTTGCGGTTAGTGAGAGTTTGGAGACAGTTTGGAGGTTTATGAGAGTGAGGAGAGAAAGTCAGGAGAGAATGGAGCCAGCTAAGAAGAGGAGGATGTCCTCCCCTGTGTGGGAACATTGTGATTTTATTCCTCCCAACAAGATATGTAAATTTCTACAGAAGATGTATTTTCATAATACTGATGCTGCAATACAATTTATGTTAAGCTGTCTTGACTTTTGTACAAGGTGAAGTGTTTGCTATGTGCCAGGGAGCTGGGATATAACAACAACACCTCATCCATGCTTAGGCACTACAGAGCTTTGCATGAGAATAAGGGGAACACCGATTGTGGAGCAAGACCAGGTGAGCCATCAAATGCCATGATAATATAGCATGCAGTAATGTTACTAAATGATATAACAATATTATACAACTGTAATAAGTTACGTGTGTGATATTTATATTTGTGCTTTGTCTTTATTGTCTTTCCTCAGGAGAACAATCTCAAATAGATGAAGACCTGGTCAGCATGGTGATTGAGGACTCCCAGCCATTTAGCATTGTGGAGGACAAAGGATTCAAAAGATTTGTTAAATCATTAAATCCCAGCTATGTTCTCCCCACTAAAAAGGCCATAAAAGCAGTGAAAATTTAGTTTTTACAGAATAAAATGTGAACAGGCAGGACTGTGTAGCTGTCCATACCTCAACGTTACAACCGCACAACCACTGTCCACACCCCAACCACACCTCACCTCACAGTAAATGATCATTTGCATTTTAAGCATTTCCAAATAATCATTTTCCATACTGCCAGTATAAATATACACAGTATACTGCCATCACTACAATATACATGTTTTACACACTCCTTTTGTTGTTGACATTTACAGGCTGTGTGCAAAAGGCCACACTCTTCAAATTCATGCCAGCTATTATTTTTATGTCCAGTAGGTGTCCTACTAGAGCAAATGAAGCTTCAAGAAGCTTTGCGCTGGGGTGAACCAATTGGATGAAAAGCTTCAGTGCTTCACGAAGCTTCATCTGCCCATCACTAGCATAGACTTTGCTTTGCATTGTTTGTTATTTTATATAGGTATGTTATATTGATTATATTTCTGCTCTTTCTCAGTTACCTGACCTCCGCTCCAGTCCTTCCTGGTTTGGCTGAAAGAGGAGGCTGAGGGTGGAGCTGGTTTAAATGCAGAAGCCAATAAAGTGGACTGGACCATCTATTGTGATCATGCAGGGGGAATGGGGTTCTTCTTGAATGATGGTTATCTGTTATCCCTTTAGTTTTCACCTTTGGTTTATATAATGGTTTATTCATTTGCTATATAACTGGAGCTGTTTCTCATTTGGGCAGGTCAGTTTGAGTTATGTTTTTGTTAAGTGATTTTTGAGTAGCAGTCTGTTAAGGTAACCTCTTTTATGGGCCCACTTGGTTCTTACAAACTTTATTTTTTGTTATTTTGAATTTTTGTAATCATTTTGTCCTTTTTGGGGTATAATAAAACCCATTTTTTTGAAGATTACATTTGTGCCTGTGTGTTCCTGGCGGCTTGGATCATGACAATTGGTGGCAGCAGTGGGATTCAGCCAGTGTAAAAGAAAAAATACACACACAAAAAAGGCACAGGTTTTTTTTGGGGTTTTTTTCTCTTTCCCCCCCACTCCTTATCAAACCATGCAGAGGAGCACGGAGTGCGAGAGCAGTCCGAGGAGATGTACCAAGCCAGCAAATGGGCTCAGAAGGACAAGTCGATGGAGAACAGGAGGAGAATGGAACTTCTGGAGGGGTAGACAGCACTGAGGGCCGAGGTAGGGAACCAACAATATCGGATCTGATCTCTCTTCTCCGTTCACATATGGGGCAGCAGGAGGCCAGAGAGGTTAAACAGAAGGAGGAAAGTGCAAAGCAAGAAGAACATTTTAAAGCACTTCAACACCAGTTTCAGTTGTTACAGGTAGAAGTACAAGCCCGCACTTCTCCAGTGCCTGAAGGTCAGGCAGCTGAATCACCTGATCCAGAATCTCTAGATGACGACATTGTTCCTCAAGCTGGTCCTAGTATATCAGCTACTGGTTTATCAGGTCAGTCCCATTTTCTGGAGCCTAAGTTGCAAAAACTTACCAACGAGGATGATATTGAACATTTTTTGATTACCTTCGAACGCATTGCACTGGCCTGTCGGTGGCGGAGACATGATTGGGTTTTTCACCTTGTACCGCTGCTTACGGGCAAAGCAAGAGGTGCATATGTACATATGGATGTTGATGATTCTTTGGATTATGATAAGGTTAAGGCAGCTATTCTTTATAAACATGATATCAATCCTGAGACCTATAGGCAGAGATTTCGATCTCTTGATGTAAACCCTGCAGAAAGCCCTAAAGAGTTGTATGCACGGCTGAAGGAGCTTTATGTAAAATGGGTCCACCCTGAAGATAAAACCGTTCAGGACATTGGGGAAATCATCATTCTTGAGCAATATTTACGAATGCTATCTCCTGAGTTGCAGGTGTGGATAAAAGAGCATAATCCACCCTCTGCTGCAGAGGCTGCAAAGCTGGCTGATGTTTTTGTGGCGGCACGGAAAAAGGGACAGCCTTGGAGCTTTATGACTTGGAAAACGAAGGACAGCCGGAAATCACTCCCGCAGAGACGAGCTGCCAATGTGAGTAGGGCTTCATATAGCCATTCACCCGATGGGTCTTTGAAGTCCCCGGCCAAAACCTTGGTATGCTATCTTTGTGGTATGGAAGGTCATACAAAGCCCATGTGCCCTGAAAACTCAGCTAAATTAACCCAAATGTGCTTTGTGCCCCGAAGCCATGATAACTGAGATAAAATTAGACAGAGGGTTAAAGATGACATCAGTTGAGATTAATGGTGATACATTAAAGGCACTAATTGATACAGGTAGTACACAGACTCTTGTACACAGACAGTTTGTCCCCTTAAATAGTATTAATATGACTGAAACGATTCCTGTTTGTTGTGTTCATGGAGATGAAAAGCCTTATCCAACAGCGGATCTATACATCAAGGTGCAAGGACAGGTTTATCTCCTGAATATTGGGGTTGCGGATAATTTGCCATTCCCTGTTATATTAGGCCGAGATCTACCTGTGCTGTTTGACCTTTTGGATTATAGCCACACATGCAATGTTGCAGTAACTAGGGCTCAAGCTAGGAAGCCAGCAGATGCCACTCAGACCCTTAGTGCTCTGCCATTTTATGAGGCAGAATTAGAGACGGCACCCGGGAAATTGCGCAAGTCCCGCAGGGAGAGGAGGCGAGAGAAGTTTCATCATACTATTGTGAAAGCATCTCCCGTCTGTGAACCTGAGATGCCTTTGGACTTTAAAGTCCCAGCTAATATCACTGAGATGCAACACAATGATCCAGTATTAGCACCCTTTTTTCAGAAAGCCAAAAAACAAGGACATGAGATGGAACCAGATATTAACAGCAGTGAGGAATTTTTTCTGAAAGATGGCATTCTTTATCGCCGGCAAAGATCACAGGTACAGCTGATGGTTCCTAGTGGAGTCAGGGAGGTGGTACTGAATTTGGGGCACTCTGTGCCGTGGGCAGGACATTTAGGGAAGCATAAAACCATGGCTCGCATTAGGAAGTATTTCCACTGGCCGGGCCTGCGTGCTGACGTGGCCCAATTTTGTAAAAGCTGCCCTCAGTGCCAAAAGACTTCCATCAAAACCCCCTCCAGGGCTCCACTTCAGCCTTTGCCAGTTATTAGCACCCCATTTGAACGGTTGGGGATGGATGTTGTCGGACCTGTTGAGAAAAGCAGGGCAGGGAACCGTTACATGCTGGTAATAACTGATTATGCCACAAAGTACCCTGAAGTTTTTCCTCTGAAATCTGTAAAGGCCAAGTCTGTGGCTTTTTGTCTGGTGCAATTTTTCTCAAGGGTGGGATTCCCTCGTGAGATCCTGACAGACCGTGGGACTAATTTTATGTCAACTTTATTAAAGCAGGTCCACCAGCTTCTTGGCATCAAAGGGCTAAGGACTACTCCATACCATCCTCAAACGGATGGCCTGACGGAGCGCTTTAACCAGACCCTGAAGCAGATGTTGCGCAAGTTTGTGAATGACACTGGTACTGACTGGGATCAGTGGCTGCTGTTGAGGAGTACTTGTGGTGAGGGCTAGTTCTTTTAGGTTCAGCAGCTAACAAGATGGTGTATCGGTCAGGATACAGGAAGGAGGACAACAGGCTTCCACTTTGCTGGATTGTCACCGCCAGCTGTTTTATTGCCACCTAGATGCTCAGTGTTGCCAGCAGTCTGTAGTAACAAACAAGTTGCCATGAGTATATAAATATATACAGCAACAGCTTCACTAAGATACATATAAAGGATTAAATGAAATAAACCAACACATCCATCTGAATATACACATAACAGGACATATATAATTTGAACTACGCCAATCTTACATCTCTTGCTCCAAACACAGAAAAGGACACAATTAAACACAGTGAGAATGTCATACATAGCCGAAGCATCCACTCTAACTGTAAACAAAGGTCTTTGGCGCCATCGTGTGGCCGAATAAAATTACTACATAATGGCGGCGGCCGGCGGCACATGCTTCGAGTCACGAGATGAAAAAATGCGGTGCTACAATGCGGTAGAATGTAACTAAAGCCGCGGCCAACATCAGAATCGGAAAATGAACATATTTAAGGAAACTTACTTCCAGTCATGAACTTAACACTCGGAGCATCACGTGAAGGATGGCAACCAGGAACACAGCTTACGAGGTAACAGAACTAACACAGAAAAAAAATCCTCTTCTCAAGTAGCATCGCGATACCCCCAACTTCTGCCTACGTCATTTCCTACGACTCCACCCCACACAATATTGCAGAACATAGACATAAAATCCCAGAGCCTTTTATACAGCCGCCCCCAAATGTGGTTACACATTTGCTCCCCGAAAAAAGGCTCCCTAATCAGTTGAGGGAGGCGACTTGCTATTCTGCTTAGTATCGCTGTCTTCCGATGACACGGCAGGTAAAACTACCAACCGAGCAACTGGTCTGGTGTAAACACGTCCATTAACATTCACATCAGCAGATCGGACAAGTCCATCATCACTACGATGAACCTTAATCACATGGCCTATTGGCCACAAGGCTCGAGGCAGCTGTGGATCTGCAACCATAATAACTGCCTTTTCCAGAAGTTCAGGAGGAGTTGACTGCCACTTCTGCCTTGCCTGTAAGCCAGGCAAGTATTCCCTGATGAATCTTGCCCAGAACTGATCAGCAAGAATCTGTGAGTGCCTCCAACGTCGCCGACTGAGGTTCTCTGTCTCAGAGTAGACCACCTGGGGTAGTGATCCATCAGGCCGCCCCATGAGGAGACTATTGGGTGTCACAGGGTCCACATCGGCTACGTCGGTGGAAACGTAGCCTAAGGGCTTTGCGTTAAGGATCAATTCAACCTCAAGCAGAACTGTACGGAGTACCTCCTCGTGAAGAGGTTGGGAACCCACACAGGTGCACAGAGCTGTCTTCACTGAACGGATTTCCCTCTCCCATACACCTCCGAAATGTGGGGCTGCCGGGGGGTTGAACTGGAATCTGATCTTCTGACGGGCGAGCCTCCCTTGCAATGTCTCTGACATGTTGGCAAAGGCTTCTCTGAGTTCTCGTTCTCCCCCTTTGAAATTGGTCCCACAGTCAGACCATAACTCTGCCGGTGTCCCTCTTCTGGCTATGAATCGCCTCAGGGCCATGAGGAACGCATCCGCGTCTAAGCTACTTAGGAGATCAAGATGTACCGCCCTCGTCGTCATACACTTGAAAATGATTCCCCAGCGTTTCTCATGACGTCTTCCTACCTTCACAAACATAGGCCCGAAACAGTCAACACCGGTTGAGTAAAAGGCTGGTTTGTACAGTCTAAGCCGAGCAGCTGGAAGGTCAGCCATCTTGGGAACAGAGGGTTGTGCCCTCCAACGCTGACACTCAGGACAGGTTCGCTGGTGCTTGCGAATTGCCTCTCTTCCACGCAGTATCCAGTAAGACCTCCGCAGCTCCGCGAAGACCCGTTCGGGGCCTGGATGATGCAGATCAACATCATATTTCTTGATAAGCAGGCGTGTGAAAGGGTGTGAAGGATCCAAGACAATCGGATGCAATATAGGTCCGTCCAGACCTTCTAGGCGTCGCAACCGACCCCCTACTCTGATGAGGCCGGCTGAGGTATCCAGTTCAGGTGCCAGGGTAAGCAAGCGGCTTCTGGATGAGACAGGTTTTCTTTCTGAAAGCAATCTGCACTCCTCGGGAAATGACTCCTGTTGAGCCTGCCGGAGGATGGCCTGTTCAGCATTCTGATAGTCCTCGGCACTAGATGGCGCAGTCGAGAGTGCCTGACCACAAAGCTCTTTAACAGTAACATCCAAGAGCTCCTGCCAAGTCTTGCACGCCATTCCATCCTGACAGGTAGGTGTGGAGGTGATAGAGGTTCCACAGAAGACTGTTTTCCGGAGCTCAAGTTCGTCATTACTGGGCTCGGAGCTCGGATTCTCTGGCCATGTGTCAGGACTGTTGAGCAGAAAGGGGGGTCCATTCGACCACCGATTAGGCACTTTGAGCTCGGCCAGAGCCTTCCCTCTCGTCAGGTCATCCGCTGGGTTACTCTCTGAGTCTATGTAGCGCCAGGTACAGTGTTCCGTCAACTCCTGTATCTCAGCTACCCTGGCTCCTACAAAAACCTTGTAGCGGCAGGACTGTGAGCTCAACCAGGTAAGAACAGTGGTCGAATCAGACCACAGGACTGTTCTTTCAATCGCTGAGGTGAGTTCCTTATTCAGGGTACTGGCCAGCTGCGCTGCCAGCAAAGCTCCACAGAGCTCGAGGCGGGGAATAGAGAGAGCTCGTTTGGGGGCTACCCGGGAGCGAGCTAGGATGAAGGTGAGGTGAACTTGCCCATCCTGTTCTACAGTCCTCATATAGGACACCGCTCCATAAGCTTTCTCAGAAGCATCCCCAAAAATGTGCACCTCACGAATGGCCCCCGTTAAGTTAGCACTGGCAGGAACATAGGCACGTGGGAAGGTAAGGTGAGGTAAGAACTGAAGCTCCACCTCCCAGTCAGACCAAGCTTGCAGGAGGGTGGAGGGAAGATTCGAGTCGTCCCAACCATGCTTCTTATCCCATAACTGCCTGAGAAGGAGCTTGGCCCGAGTGGTGAAGGGTAACAGATAGCCCAAAGGGTCGTACTGTGAGGCTAGGACTCTATAGATGTTTCTGAGGGTTGGCACCTCATAGGACACGGGCCTGTGCTTATAACCCAAGGAGTCGGTATTCCAGTCCCAGCTGAGCCCGAGCGTGGTCTCTAGCGGGTTGGATTTGTCCTCGGCTAGCCACAGATCCAGACTCTGTGATCTAGCTTCTGGAGGCAAATGGCTCAGGACACTTGGATCATTACAAGCCCACTGACGTAGCTCGAAGCCAGCTGATTTCAGCAACTCTCTTAGCCGATCCACCAGATCTCTCGCTTCTTCCGGTGAGCCAACACTCTGTAGGCAGTTGTCTACGTAGAAACACCTCTCGATGGAGAATCTCAGGCTGTCGTCAGGCTGTGTGTGCTCCATCACGTGATGTTGCAGGGCGAAGGTGGCGCAGCAGGGGCTTGAAGTTGTCCCAAATGGCAGGACCTGCCACTCGAAGATTTTAGGGGGTTCATTCACCTTTAAGTCCCGCCAAAGGAACTTCAACAGGGGCCGGTCTTCAGGGAGGAGCAGTACCTGATGGAACATCCCCTTGATGTCTCCACTCACAGCTATGGGGTGTTCACGAAACCTGACCAGCACCCCCAGCAGAGAAGCTCCAAGAGTAGGGCCAGGCAACAGGAACTGGTTCAGGGACTGTCCAAGGTATTTATGGGAACAGTTAAACACCAGGCGATTCTTCCCGTTATGACTGACAAGATGATGCGGTATGTACCAGTTCTCCTTGGGCGAAGTCTCATGCGTAACTTCCTTCACGGCTCCTGATTGGATCAGCTTCTGCATTTCTGCCCTGTAGGCATCAGCCCGACTGGGATCCTTTAACAGGCGCCTTTCTGTGCTTCGAAGCATGGGCATGACTGATTCCTTTGGTGCATTCAGTGGCGGCATCTGTGGGTGACGGAGTAGAGGTGTAGCATACCTGAAGACTCCATCGACCATCCTGCGAGTTGTTCTTGCCTCGAGCAGGGCCACAGCCTGCTGATCCTGTTTCGACCGAGTGACCTCTTTCTCGGATCGGTAAGGCACCACGTCCACCTGCCAGAGCCGCTCCACATGTTTGAGCAACTCGTCTGATTGGGCGGATGTATACAGGGATAGGACAGGCTGGGTCTGCCGCCCCATGAAAAGACTTGGCCCTTGAAGGGTCCAGCCAAGCCGGGTGTGGACTGCTGCTGGGCCTCCAGGTGGGCCGAGGCGGACTGGTTCTATGGGGGTGATCAGGTGTGGCTGGTCTGAACCAATGAGAAGCAGAGGCTTGGCTTCCTTCAGGGCAGGGACCGGGATCCCATGCAGGTATTTGTACTTCCTTCTCAGCTGGTCGATAGGATAAGTATGGTGAGCTAAGTTGAGATGATCAGCTGTAAACGCTCCATCAATCTTGTAGTAGGATCCAGGGTTGGTAGCAGCAGAGATGCGGAAGGATACGGTATGTCCATGAAGCATCTGAATATCTTGCCGGACGGTTCGTAATGGCAGGTCCTCCGGGCTGCCTGCCAGACCAAGAGTCTTTGCAGCAGCAGGGAGCAGCATGGTCCTCTCTGAACCGTCATCAAGTATAGCATAGGTGTCTAGAGTCCGCTCTCCATGGCTCAAAAGCACAGGTACAATCTTCAGCATGACACGATTGCTGGCCCCATGGCGATCAAGGTAGAGTGGGCCCGAAGCCGAACTGGTTAGGCAGCTTTCCTCCTTTGCAGCCATGCCAGCGTTGTTTCCTTCTGTCCTGGCATTTACCTCGTGAAGAGCCAGCAGATGTTTACCCTGGCAGCGGCTGCAGGGTTTCTTTAGTGTGCACTGAGCAGCTAAATGAGTTCGGGCACAGCGCCAGCATCGTTTGTTGACCTGTATCCAGTCCTTTATTTCCTCTTTGGAGAGCTTGGCTACATCATCACATTGGCTGAAATAGTGTTCTGTGCTCTCACAGTAGGCACAGTAGGCTTTGTTCTTGACCTTCCCTCTAGCTCGACTCTCCTTCACTGGTGGAAAAGTGTGTTCTGATGGCCCCTTTAGGTTATGTAGGACTGTCACGGTTTGTCGGCCTGGACGGGCCTCAGCCTTTACACTGGTCCTTTCTCTACTGCTTCTTACACCTGCTTGGCCGTCAAATCCTTGACACCAGGACTCCTGACGAAGCCATGCAGATAGGTCGTACAGAGTGTAGGTGCTCCCGGGCTGTTTAAACTGGTGTCGACGAAAATCAGCTCTCTGTTCGGCAGGAAGCTTACTTATTAGTCGGGCAACGTGGGACCCACAGTTCAACTCCGCTTCTCCTTCCAGTCCTAATGTTTGTAACAGCCCAACTAGTGACTGCACCTGAAGGGAGAACCTTTGGAAGGCTACTGTGTCACCTCGCCTTATTTCAGGACCATCCAGGACACTTGCTATCTTTCTCAAGGCGAGCTGATGAGGTTGTCCAAATTTGTCGTGGAGGGCTGCCATGGTGTCAGTATAAGGCTTGGGTGAGTTCAGGTAAGCATCGGCAATAAGTCGAGCTTCATCTAGTTTGAGGTGGTCCACAAGTATCTGATACTTGAAGAGCTCCGTAGCATTAGGAGGGAGTAGGTTCTCTAAAGCCATGCGGAGCCTAGCAAACTCAGAGGGATCAGAATGAATGAACCTTGGAATGGTTGGTTTGGGCCCCCTGTACACTAGCTCAGCCGAAAGAGGAGCAGATGGGTTGCTGCCATGCCCACTGGTTACTCCAGTGACAAGAGAGGGGGAACTGGCTGGAACAGGCTTGGTTGGGAGCAAACCTGTCTTACTTGGTGCCCAGCAGGGGGGTGGCACAGAGTGTTGTGGAGGGGCATGAAACGTGTTTCCATCCTTAACCACAGGGTCCTGATATAGGGTGCAGCGATGACTAGGCAGCGAAGGCTCACCAGCGAAATATGGTGTGCGGGGTAGAGGGTGGTACTGTACCCCATCATCGGAGTATTGTTCGTCAACCTTCATTTGGGAGAATCCTGTGTGCAACTCTTCCATCGGTTCAGGCCATGGCGGTGGGTCAGGTCACACCTCCTCATCCTCCTCCTGTGGCATTGTCTCAGGGGTGGTGTATACCTCTCCTGAACCGCGCTTGGGGGGATGATTGGTGCTAGGCTGTGAGGCAGTCAGGTGAGCCATATCCTTCCTCAGCAGGTGAGCCACTTCAATCAGCTCTCTGAGGTCACTCTTTGCTTCCTTCAGTTCTTTGAGGCCCTCCTGTAAAACTTGCTGTGATTGGAGTAGCTGCTCTCTTTCGGCCTGCAAGGCTCTGAATTCTGTATGAAATGTGTGTATTGAAGACCCTAGCAAATTAGAAGTTGCAAATTCAGGTGAGAGGCTCCTATTAAGGTCCACATCTTGTTCACTTCCTCCCAGTGGAGGGGGTGTATTGTAATAGGCCCCATCCCTGTCGCTGTAGAGGGGTGGCGTATGACTATACTGAGGCTGAACTCTGTCGCTTCTTGTGTGAGGCTGTGGGGTATCCCACTGCAGCATTTCCCTAAAGAGGTGGCCTGTATAGTTAACATCAAAGTCCTCAAACCGGCTTGGTCGACGTGTATGGCGTTTAGGCCTTGCATCAGGACATGTCGCTCCATCTGGCTCCATTTTGATAGCTGCTCTCCGGCTCGAAGGACCATTGTTGAGGAGTACTTGTGGTGAGGGCTAGTTCTTTTAGGTTCAGCAGCTAACAAGATGGTGTATCGGTCAGGATACAGGAAGGAGGACAACAGGCTTCCACTTTGCTGGATTGTCACCGCCAGCTGTTTTATTGCCACCTAGATGCTCAGTGTTGCCAGCAGTCTGTAGTAACAAACAAGTTGCCATGAGTATATAAATATATACAGCAACAGCTTCACTAAGATACATATAAAGGATTAAATGAAATAAACCAACACATCCATCTGAATATACACATAACAGGACATATATAATTTGAACTACGCCAATCTTACATCTCTTGCTCCAAACACAGAAAAGGACACAATTAAACACAGTGAGAATGTCATACATAGCCGAAGCATCCACTCTAACTGTAAACAAAGGTCTTTGGCGCCATCGTGTGGCCGAATAAAATTACTACATAATGGCGGCGGCCGGCGGCACATGCTTCGAGTCACGAGATGAAAAAATGCGGTGCTACAATGCGGTAGAATGTAACTAAAGCCGCGGCCAACATCAGAATCGGAAAATGAACATATTTAAGGAAACTTACTTCCAGTCATGAACTTAACACTCGGAGCATCACGTGAAGGATGGCAACCAGGAACACAGCTTACGAGGTAACAGAACTAACACAGAAAAAAAATCCTCTTCTCAAGTAGCATCGCGATACCCCCAACTTCTGCCTACGTCATTTCCTACGACTCCACCCCACACAATATTGCAGAACATAGACATAAAATCCCAGAGCCTTTTATACAGCTGCCTTATCTGCTCTTTGCGTATAGAGAAGTACCCCAAGCTTCTACTGGCTTCTCACCTTTTGAACTGTTATATGGTCACGAAGTAAGGGGGCCCCTCTCTTTGCTGAAAGAAATGTGGGAGGGTGACCGAAGTGGGGCAGGGGCTACTAATGTCATCTCATATGTTATACAGATGAGGGAGCGACTTGAGAAGATGACTGAGCTAGCCCAAGCTCATATGGGAGCTGCCCAGCAACATCAGAAGGTCTGGTATGATCGGTCAGCTCGGGAGAGGTCATTTGAACCTGGACAAAAGGTACTTGTACTCCTTCCGAGTGATGACCGTAAGCTGTTAGCTAAATGGCAGGGACCTTTTCAGATTCAGCAGAAACCACCTATCGGCTGGCAACTCCGGGTCACTCTCGCTCCAGTAGAGTTTTGCATGTAAATCTCCTGAAGGAGTGGGTGGAGAGGCCAAAGAGAGCAGAAGTTCTTTTGATAAGGGAGATTCATGAGGAGGAAGAGGTAGAGGAGCAGTATCTTCCTTCAGGGGTGCTCCAGCAGGTGGACCTTTATCACCTTTCAGAAGAAAAACAGCTTCAGGTGAAAGAGTTATGCAGCTCTGGGGTGTTTCAGGAGAATCCTGGGGGGGACGGATGTTATTGAACATGACATTATATTAAAGGATGGAGCATCTGTGAGACGTATGAGTTATAGGATTCCAGAGCGGCTGTTAACATCTTTGAGGAAGGAGGTGGATTTAATGTTGTCTCTAGGGATCATTGAACCATCTAAGAGCGAGTGGTGCAACCCAGTGGTTTTGGTCCCAAAGAAGGATAGTAGCCTGCGGTTTTGTATTGATTTCAAGTACTTGAATGCCATCTCAAAGTTCGATTCATACCCTACACCTAGGGTTGATGATCTGATTGAGCGACTTGGGAAAGCCCAGTACCTGACGACTCTAGATCTCTGCAAAGGCTATTGGCAGGTGCCACTTACTCAGCGCTCAAGGGAACTGACTGCCTTCCGGACACCATGGGGGCTATTCCAATTCACAGTCCTGCCTTTTGGTTTGCATGGAGCCCCTGCAACCTTTCAGAGGCTGATGGATCGGGTACTGTGTGGTTTGTCAGAGTTCGCGGCAGCATATCTGGACGATATTGTGATTTACAGCCAAACCTGGGAGGAGCACCTCAAACATCTAGAAAAGGTACTAGAGCGTCTCAGAGAAGCTGGGCTGACTGCTAATTCGGCAAAATGTGTTTTTGCCAAGGCTGAAACTGAATACCTGGGATTTGTCATAGGTAATGGGGTGATAAAACCACAAGTGAGCAAAATCAGCGCCATTGAATCCTGCAGTTTGCCACAGACAAGGAAACAACTTAGATCATTTCTTGGCATGGCAGGGTTCTACCACAGATTTATCCCTCATTTCTCTGCCAGGGCGTCTCCCCTCACTGATCTAACAGGTTCTAGGTGCCCTAACCAGATTCAGTGGACGGAGGAGGCTGAGGCAGCTTTCCAGGACATCAGGCAATCCCTCAGTAAGACTCCAGTCTTGTATACCCCAGATTTTGAGAAACCTTTTATTCTTCAAACTGATGCTTCTGACAGGGGTCTGGGGGCTGTTCTTCTACAGGGACCACCCAATGAGCGACACCCAGTGGCTTTCATTAGCCGTAAAATGTTCCCAAGAGAGACGAGATACTCGACGGTGGAAAAGGAGGCTTTAGCAATCAAGTGGGCACTTGATTCCCTCAAGTATTACCTCCTAGGCCGGGAATTTACACTGGAAACTGACCACAAGGCGCTCCAGTGGTTGGAGAAAATGAAGGATACGAATGGACGAATTACCAGATGGTACCTTGCGATGCAGCCATTCCGTTTTATCATCCAGCATATCGCAGGCAGGAACAACTGCACAGCGGACTATCTCTCTCGCTGTTCCAGCTCACTGCTGAAGGGGGGGAGTGTGTGATGGGTGCATGCAACCACACAACTGAGACACTTAGGTAATATTCATTTGGTCTTTTGTCTTATGTTTACGTTATGCTTTAAAGTTTCTGTGATCATAAGTTAACTAATTTGATATTTTGAGGTTACCTGTAATGCATGACAGCACTAAACTATAGCCCAAATGGTGGCATAGACTTTGCTTTGCATTGTTTGTTATTTTATATAGGTATGTTATATTGATTATATTTCTGCTCTTTCTCAGTTACCTGACCTCCGCTCCAGTCCTTCCTGGTTTGGCTGAAAGAGGAGGCTGAGGGTGGAGCTGGTTTAAATGCAGAAGCCAATAAAGTGGACTGGACCATCTATTGTGATCATGCAGGGGGAATGGGGTTCTTCTTGAATGATGGTTATCTGTTATCCCTTTAGTTTTCACCTTTGGTTTATATAATGGTTTATTCATTTGCTATATAACTGGAGCTGTTTCTCATTTGGGCAGGTCAGTTTGAGTTATGTTTTTGTTAAGTGATTTTTGAGTAGCGGTCTGTTAAGGTAACCTCTTTTATGGGCCCACTTGGTTCTTACAAACTTTATTTTTTGTTATTTTGAATTTTTGTAATCATTTTGTCCTTTTTGGGGTATAATAAAACCCATTTTTTTGAAGATTACATTTGTGCCTGTGTGTTCCTGGCGGCTTGGATCATGACAGTCTCAGTGAAATAACACTGACTCATGCAGGACTCTGATAAAAACTCAGCTTGTGGGCTAACAGACTAAAATCAAAGAATGCTTCTCTTTTTCTCTTTTGTTAAAAACGTTGAACATCCAGTGAGACACAGAGTAAAGTGACTTTCCGAGATTGTTTCTTCTTCTACAGATTCAGATAAATGATGTCATTTTGAGCCAGAAAGAACATTTCCATCATAAAGTAGAAGACTTTTATATTCTTTATTTATTTATCTGGTAAAAAGTCTCATTGACTTTAAAATGTTTTTTTCAAAAGAGATCTGGCCAAGACCAGAAGCTCCAGTTTTCTCTGCTTCTGTTTGCAGCAGAGCAAAAAGGACAGAGAGCAAGGGACGAGAGAAGACACGAGACAAAGACATGAACGGGACCAAATACTAACCAAGACAACCTAAACAACAAATACTGAATAAATTCAAGAGCGTAAGCCCTTGAATTCTGATTTAATAAAGTAAATCAGAATACTTTATTAATCCTGAAGGATTAATAAAGTATTCTGATTCTGATAACTAGGAAACATAAGATACACAGAGAACAGAATAATGATTAAACAAGACTCAAAAAACCACAAACACAAAACACTGGGTCAACGACCCAGGTACCCTAACAGCCGAGGGAAAAGATGACCTCCTATTCACATCAGTATGGTATATTTTACTCCCATATCACTACTCAAAGATCATATTTTATTGTTGTAGGTTGTGGAGGTGACACACACACAAGCTGTAGTTCAACAATGACTTCATTCCTCTATTGACCTATAAAGAGGTCTTGTTACATAAGATTAAAGCTGGAAACTGACACACATAAGCCCAAACACATTGTGTTATTGTGGACGTTGAAGTCACTGCATGTGTTTTTCATGAAGATTAAACTTTCCTGTGCTGTTGGTTCTTTGTTTAATTCTGTTGATTCTTACTTTTTTGTTCCTAAAGTTTAGTTTAAACTAAACCTAGTGTTCACATTTCCCCTGTCTCGTGTAGTCAATTAGGATCAGCTGTGTCTTTGCCATTCCATGTCTCCCCCTGTGTGTATTTATACTATGTGTCCTCGTGTGCTCCTCGCCGGTTCATCTGTGTTTTTTCCTGCATCATTCTGTGTCGTCTCCCTGCATCTCCATTTTAGGTTTCAGTTCTGTGTTGTGTTAGTTTTTTCCAGTTTAGGTTTCACCTCCTGCTGGCCTCCTTCGCCCGTTCCTAGATGCCCCTGGTCTCATATCGCACTGGACTTCATCACTGGTCTCCCACCATCCTCAGGTAACAGTTACTCTGACCATCATCGATCGGTTCTCCAAAGCTGTGCATTTCATTGCTCTGCCTAAGCTCCCATCAGCTCTGAACACCAGCCAGATTCTTACACAGCATGTGTTCACGTTCTGGGTTTGCAGAGAGTTTTGCAAGGAACTAGGGGCTCAAGTCAGCTTACCATCCGGTTTCCATCTCAAACTAATGGGCAAATGGAACAGGCAAGCCACCTTGGCTTTCATACCTTGGCTCAGGCGATTAGAGGATCATCAGGGGGTCCTTTTGTCCCTCTGTGGGGGGATACTCCCACTAGTTTTAAATCTGGGACTCCCCACCATTTGATCTTAGAACTGAAGAAGCTTCTCGGATGAGAGGTGATGAGAGGTGAAAAGTCTTGTTGAGACTAGTAGTTATGCCATTTTATGACCAGTAGTCAATGTAGTAAATTAGCTTAACAGCTGTAGGCCATATATTATCCTTTAGTTCTAATGGTGTGCTATGTATGTAGTTTAGTCTCTATTATACTCTTGAATAAAAGAAACATAATCATTTGTAGTTCATTAGAAAAAGTGTGCATTACTCTGTATCCTTGATCAGCTGTGAATGTCTGACACTGTTTTCTTGAGATGTTTTATTGCTGAATCATGTGAAGAAGGCTGTAAGAGGGAGACTAGGTGTCTGGGCAGAAGAGATAAAACCACATTCCTTACCCCCTTCCTGCTTCACACAGAAAGACAGGGAGGCAAGGTCAGGAGCCAGGCTCGCTAAGAATTAGAAAAACATGTGAAGATGCAGCTTTTATGACAAAGAGGGGGGCTGTGACTAGCTATAAAAGTCTGTGAAAGTTGCTACCATTTTGAGACATGCTGTCGAACCTCTGCAGGCATCTCTCCCGTCCGGACGTTGTAATGCTCTGACTGTTGAATTGTATGGAAATAAATGATTGTTGATTGAGCATTTATACACCGAGTATTGTCCTTCCTTCAGCCCAAAGATTCAAAGAATTGGGAGATTTCAACAACTTGGTGCTGTGTGACCCGGATCTTTGGTGTGCTGAGGAAGTGGGGCGAGGCGAACGGAAGACCGGTCTAACAACAAAAAGGTAAGCACAGCCTGTTGTATTATACCAAATGTGCATATTGGGCTTTCCAAATTAATCTGTTCGCTGAGTCACATGTATTTTCACAGTAAATTTGTCGGTGTCTGGTTTTTGGCGCAAGATACTAACAACATAAGTTGAGGCTGAATTCCAGTGTGTTAAATAAACTGCTTCTACCGAGAAACTAATAAGACACTACGTTGAGCTAGTTGCAGCCACTTTACCTTCCACATTTAATTTTGTCTAATACTGGCTTCTGTAGCAATAATACGTTAGAATTTCTTCTGAAGACGCGGCCATTAGTCCAGTACATTGAAGTCGAGGTTTGTTTATTTTGTTTATGGTGTCAGTGACGTCCTGGCTTTTGCCGGCTATGAAATAGAAGTTGATTTAAGGAAAAGCAGATGCTGGCTTCACGGTGCAGTTGAACGCTGGCAACGCGAGAGCGAAACACGTCCGTAGGTTTGGTTTATGATACGGCCGTGTTCCGGTGGTGCGGCCGTGAAGTGCAGTAGTGGTTGGTGCTAGTTTTAGTACATTGGATAGAGGTTTGACGGTGGTTTGTGGCGTCAGTCGAGTTTTAAGGGCTGCGGTCATAATACAAAGTAAAATTTTAAGTACATAGAGCAACACCTGGTTTATGATGTCAGGTATAACTTCGGGGATGCAAGCATCACTTTTATGATGCGACTTTGCCCCGTTGTGGCGGTCATAAGCGCAGAGAAAGGGGTATTTTGGTCTATGGTGCAGTGTGCTTTAAGAAGATCTAATAGTTGAGCTCAGAGGTTTCTGTGTAAAATTCCCGCTGAAGAAAAGTGTTGTGTGTGTGTGTGAAGGCGCGCTCTGAGTGAGAGTGTGTGCGAAGCTGCGAAGCGCGCTCTGGGTGCTGTCTTGTGTGTAAAGCGCGCTCTAGGTGTTGTTTTGAGTGTGAGTGAGGCGCGCTCTGAGTGTGTTTTTTGTGTGAAGTGTGAAGCGTGAACACAGTGACAGTGACGGTTGATGTGTTTGATTAGGAGGACATTAGAGCAAAGACACATTTTAGGATCAAAGGTTGATGCCTAGTGTACCTGTGGAAATAATTTTGCCCTAGGAGTGGCGACCCTCCTGTTCGTGGACGCGCGGCCAGGACCGGCGGCGTCCGGGTGCCGAGGTGGTGACTTGGGGAGGTGAGGGCCCCCGCATAGCTACGGAATAACACTGGGACCGCAGCGTAATCGCGGGTTCACATTTATTCCGGACTAGAACAAGACACACTTTGCGAACAAAGGTTGAGTCTAGATTAGTTAAGAAATAAAAAGGTTAAAATTCCTCGTTTCAGTGGTTAAAATTGTTGTGTGCCTGTCCCCTGACGAGTGTGAAATTAGAATAAAGAGGGAATTTGGAGCCACATAGAGATAGACGGGCATAATTGGGTGTATTACTCTGTGGTGTAAACATTTAAAAAGTATTATAAAAAAAAAAGGAGAGAGAGGGTGAGAAGTGTGTGGTGGTGTGAATATGTCGGGTCTTAAATCTGACATAGAAAAAGGAGTGATGCAGGGTGAGTGGAAAACTGTTGATGAGCAGGTGAAGGAGTTGTTGCCCTTTACCCTGTGCTGAGGGTGGAGCAGGGCTGTCTCTCTGGTGAGAATGGCCAAGTTTTAGAAGTGACAGGAGGTTATGTGGATTGTGATATATCTAAAGAGCCCAAACGACCTACTCCAGCCCCGAAGAGTGAAAGAATAAAGCAAAGCTCCACTTTTGTTAATGAGGAGGGAGCTTGTGGCGGAGTGCAGTCACCGCCCATGAAACAGTCTCCCCAGCAGGTAGAGACTGAAGAAGAGCGGGCTGTGCGGCTGCTTGAAACAGTTATAATAACTCTAGAGCAGCGTCATCAAATTTCTGATGATGAGGCAGGTAGTGGAGTAGTTGTTGCACCACAGGTTGAGAAAGGTGAGGTGTGCGGGCCCGATGGGGACGCATACGAGGGCTGGTTATCCGGCACACTGGATGATAATACGCCAGTAAGTGTCTGGGAAAAGCAGAAATTAGATGCAGGGCCGGAGCTAGAGGGCCGGGGCCGGAGCTAGAGAAAAATCAGGAAGAGGCAGAGTAGTCAAGCCCAAACCTGCAAACAAACCACACCCCATGACGCGTCGGAGCCAGGAAGATAGGGACACTTTGTCTCTGCCGGGGACATTCCCCCTGGTGGTGACCGCTGGGGGTCACATGAAATACAAACCATACGGGGTGGGAGATGTAACTGCATTGACTGAGTTATTACCTCCTATTACGGACGGAGGTGCGGGGTGGTTGAGAGAGTTTGACAGAGCAACAACAGGTGTTCAACTGGCCCTAGGTGATTTCAGAGCTGTGGTGGCCAGATGTGTCAAAGGCACAGCACTGGATGACATAGAAAAAATAGCAGGTACAGCATTGATGGTTGATAGCACCCCGTTCTGCCGTGTTGTGAATGAAATATCTCATGCATTACGTGAAAAATATCCCACTCCAAATGCTGCTAAGATTTTGAAGTTGTTGTGGAAGCCTGATCAAACTCCAAGGAAGTACATAGAACAGGCTAAAGCCACATGGGCCCTTAACACTGGCCAGCATCCTGGTAGAGAGGGGATGCAACAATTGTGGTTTAGAGACGCTGTGTTAAAAGGTGTGCCCGAAAGGGTCAGAGTGGCCATGACTGATAATCCCGACATCCCGACATGGAGGGGGCGGAGTCTCACGTGTGGGAGAAACATCTGGTGCATCGCCTGCAGACAGCTCATGATGAGGTTATGGCTAAAACTGAGGGGACAGATAACATGAAAGAGCAATTGTTGAAATTACAGCTGGGTGAAATGAGGGGAAAGGCAAATGACAAGAAAAAGGATGAAAAAGTAGCAAAAGTAATGGTAGCTCAAGGTTTCCAGCAAATGGGGACTGATGTTGATCCTAATGCATTGCCAGTAGACACACCGGGACCCGCGCGAGGCACAAATTGGGGTGGCCGTGGGGTCGGTAGAGGAAATTGGGGTTCACGTGGTGGTCAACGGGGAGGAGGCGGCGGCATGGGTAGACAAAGGGGTGCCAGGTACTGTGTGTTTCAACTGTGGTCAGACTGGACATTGGGTTCGAGAGTGCCCAGAACCACCTCAGCAGTTCAATACCAACATGCCACGTTCGGCCAGAAGGGGGCGTGGACAATGGTCGGCCCCCAACTCACAGATGGCTCCTCCAGGCCAGTATTCAGTGGAATACTGGCAGCAGGGACAATACTGACACACCCCACAGAGAGGCCTGGGCATAGGGGGAGGGGCAGACCCCCTGGTGCCACTGAGGGTTCAAGGACGTAACCTGCCCTTTTTAGTGGACACGGGAGCGACGTATTCCACCATTCGTACGGCTCCTGACGACATCCCACTGACAGACACAAAAATCAGTGTTATCGGCTTCTCTGGGGTACCTATGACCTTGCCAGTGACCGTCCCTCTAAAGACGGAGTTAGGACGCCAGTCCTTAACACATTCATATATGATTTCATCACAAGTTCCAGTTAATCTGTTGGGCAGGGACCTGCTCATTAAGCTTGGAGCTACTATCATGTGTGGAGCTGATGGATTAACAGTGACTTTGAAAGATGGCACACAGCTGTCCTGTTTGCAATCAGGAATGAGAGGACAGTGGCTGTTATCTGAGGATTGTGAACGCACAGCGCAGATTTACTGGGCGCGACTGACCACATCAGATGGAATTCTGGCACAGTACCAACTCTGGCGTCCCTGGATAATGTCCATGTCGGTTTACTCACCCTTGCGTGACCCCTACCACGTGACCTTGTTTTACGATCGCGAGCGCACTGAGTGGTTTGAGGAATTGTTTAATGAGTGTTTAGATGAGACAACTTGGGAGCTTAACTCTCAGGACATTTATGTTGGTACAGCTGGAGTGGCAGCGTTTGTTCCACTCCCTGAAGATAAAATGAGTTGGTATAGAATGGGGGATGAAGCGGTTCCCCATGTGTCTTTGGCAGTGCACGAGGGTCATCAAGCAAAAGATTTAGGCCCCATGGTGAGAACAGCCACAAGGGCCACAGATTGGCAACAAACACAACTCACTGATGTCTCATACTCACCCAGTTGTAAAACATATCGAATTTCTGTGACTGCTACTGATCAGAGTGTGTTAGAACACAAACTTTTAAAGTGAACACATGGCAGGGAGAAATCTGATCATGAGGAAGCTGTTAAAGGCTTAACAGAACTCCCAGACACTCTGTGGTCTAAAGGTCCAACTGATGTGGGTTTAACATTTTGTTCACCCGTCACATTTGAGTTAAAGGATGACACCCCTATTTGGCGTTCACAATACAGACACAGCCCAGAGGCAGATAATGGGATTGCAGAAACTATTTCAGGGCTCCTGCAGGTGGGTGTGCTGGAGTCGTCTTCCTCTGCATGGAATACTCCGATCCTCCCAGTTGAAAAGTCAGGCACGGGCAAGTATCGCATGGCACATGACCTTAGGGCAATAAACGCTGTCCTTAAGACACAAACAGTACCTGTACCAAACCCGTACACAGCTCTGACTAATTTATCTCCAGATCAGCGGTGGTTCACATGCATAGATTTGGCAAATGCTTTCTTTTGTCTCCCTCTGCATCCATCCTTAAGAGATATTTTTTCATTTACTTACAGGGGCCAGCAGCTGCGTTACACACGGCTGCCGCAGGGTTTTGCCCTTTCACCTGGCATTTTCAATCAGGTACTTAAAAATGCTCTTTCTCCATGTGTATTACCTGAAGGATGCACACTGATCCAATATGTGGACGATTTGCTGATTGCCGCTAAAACAGCTGATGCTTGTTTTCAAGCGACAATGACTGTGCTTCGTCAGCTGGCTAAAACAGGCTTTAAAGTAAGTAGAGAAAAACTCCAACTTGTCAGAACTGAAGTTACATTTCTAGGTCGTGTGGTGGCGATGCAGACGGCGGGCATGTTGGCGTCCCAGAGGGAAACAATTATGTCACACCCCCAGCCACGTACAGTTAAAGAAATGTTGTCATTTCTTGGGCTCACAGGTTACAGTAGACACTACATTCCTGACTATGTGGGCAAAACCAAACCTTTGAGGGATTTGGTGAAAGAACACGGCATGAGAGATCTCACAGCTAATCTCAACTGGACCACTGAAGCTGAAATGCGGTTCATTGAATTAAAGCAGGCCCTGTCTCGTGCAGCAGATTTGGCAATCCCCGATTATAACTCTGATTTCTCAGTTGATGTTTCTGAAACAAATGGAGTAGTAAATGGTGTGTTGTTTCAGAAAAAAGGGGGAAAGAGACAAGTGCTGATGTATATCAGCATTGGCCTGGATAACACAGAAAAAAGACACCCCATGTGCACACAACATGCAGCAGGGGTAGCAAAAATAATTCAGAAAGTGGCTCACATTGTGAGAGGGCACCCACTGAAAGTGCTCACAACACACAGTGTGGTGGCCTATGTGAACTCACAGGTATTTACAATGACCCCACTGAGACAACAGAGACTGACTAAGATTCTGGAGTCTCCAAACTTGACCTTCACACATGAAGGGATTAACATGGCAGATCAAATGGGGGGGGGGGGGGGGGAACACCTCATGACTGTACACAAATAGTAGAGGTTGAAGAGAAAGTAAGGTCTGATTTGAGAGCAGAACCGGTGAGTGAGGCAGATGATTATTTTACAGATGGATGTTGTTTTAGAGATCCGAGTGAAGGATTGAAAACAGGCTATGCAGTGGTGAAAGGAGTTGGAGACCTGGGGCCCGTTCTTCGTACGTCGCTTACTACATCCAAGATCAAATGACACATCCAAGATCAAATCATCGCGCTAACCGTGAGCTCGCTAATCCGGTTCCCCGAACACACCTGCTGTTGACGATTACTACAGCTGGACGCAGGAATGTGACATCACTGGGTGTCGTAAAAGGGGCTACGCATCGATAGTAGAAACATTGATCGGCAACCCGCTGATTGGTCGGCGAAAATGTCGAAGGGGCGTGCTCGGTATTTTCCGGCAGCAGAGCAAGAACTCATGAGTGAGGGATTACAGGAGTTTCAGAGTTTAATTAAAACGCAAGAGAACACTGCAAAGGCTGCAAAAGCAAGGAGAGAGGGCTGGCAGAAAGTTGCTGACAAATCAAACTCGTAGGTAATTTAATAATAATAATAATAATGGATTGGGTTTATATAGCGCTTTCCAAGGCACCCAAAGCGCTTTACGATACCACTATTCATTCACTCCCACATTCACACACTGGTGGAGGCAGCTACGGTTGTAGCCAGGCTGCCATATCGCGCCATCGGCCCCTCTGGCCAACACCAGTAGGCGGTAGGGTAGATCTATCATATGACACTATATTGTCCAATATCATATGGCATTATATTATATTATAATATGTTATATTATATCCCCTTTCACATTAGAGCCACAACAGGACCCACAAGAACATGGGAACAAGTAAAAGTGGAATACAGGAGTATTCTACAGAATGGTAATATTTATCTCTTAGATTGCTTTGCGTCTCTTGGCAAGGTAATACTGGCCTGTAATACTCTGTTAGTTTGTTCATAACAGCAACCAAGAAAAGGGCAGAGGAAAAAAAGACAGGTGGTGGTCCTGCACCCCCTCGTCAACAAGTTGGTTAAGTAAATAATACCCTCACGGGAATATCGATATCTCTCTATGAGCACACTGTCGCGCTGAGCTAAAGGATCCTGTCTATCCCGCAATATACGCTGAATTCTGAGGACTCTCCTTATCAATCTTGCACCTTCCGCAATGGGTTGGTCGCGTATACGGACAGGACATGGCTGCGACAGGCTTCCCAAATCCACCTTCGCTTTTATAGCCGTGGTCTCTCATCTTGATTACACGAAGTAATTTACAATTACTACTCTGAAATATGAATTACATCTGTAATAATCACATACATGTAATAGAATGTTAATAGTTCATTTCCCTTTTTTAGGAAATGACCTGTATGTATCTGTGTGACATCAATAAAAGGATCAAGTGCTGCATTATCTTTAGTTACATTGATAATATTTATTTATGGTGAAACAGTGGAAAAATATCGCTGTTGCTTTCGTATAAATGAAGCGGACATACCTGCGTGGCCGCGATCTAATCCTGTTTACATAAAGTAAACCTGCTCCCGAGCAGGTTTACGCTTACGGCTCTGTTGCTATGACAGCAAGTCCCGGATGAGCTTCGGGGAACCGACTGATCCAGGATCACGCGAAATCGTCAACAATCTAATCCGGCTAACCTACTTAGCGAGGTACGAAGAACGGGCCCCAGCTGCTGGTGGAGAAATCAGGAACATTAGAAGGGCCTCAGTCAGCACAGAGAGCAGAGCTTATTGCAGTGATAGAAGCTCTGAGATTAGGGAAAGGAAAAAGAGTTAACATTTATACTGACTCAGCATATGTTTTTGGAGCAGCACATGTGGAGCTGGGGCAATGGAGGAGGGCTGGATTCAGAACAGCCACAAATAAACCGATCAAACATGAGGAGGAAATGAGACAGCTGGAGGACGCTCTGAAAGAACCTCTGGAGGTCGCTATCATAAAGTGTAAAGGGCATGACGAGTCTGACACTTGGGTGGCGAAAGGAAACAGAGCAGCCGACGAGGAAGCAAAACGGGCGGCAGGCTATAAGGAAGGAAAACAAATGGTAAGTATGGGTATGGAATGGGGAGACCTGCCAGCCCAACAGCGAGAGGACATCGAAAAGGCGCAAGGAGGAGCCTCACCCGAGGAAAAGGCGGTGTGGCAGGAAAGAGGGGCCGTACAATCAGAAGGATTGTGGAGAGGGCCCGATGGGCGGCCAGTGCTCGCAGCAGAAGTGGCCCAGGAGAAAATCAAAGAAGCTCATGGGCTAGGTCATGTGGGAGTGGCCCAGATGGAAAGGGATTTGTGTCATTGGTGGCATCCCTACATGAAAAACCTGGTAAGGGAACATGTGAGAACCTGCCTGATTTGTGGACAATACAATCCGAAGCCCACCGTGAAACCAGAAATGGGTAAGTTTCCTTTGCCAGAAAGACCAGACCAGGAAATTGTGATTGATTACACTGACATGATAACCACTGTTCGAGGGTTTAGATATCTGTTGGTGTGTGTGGATGGTCTGACTGGCTGGCCAGAGGCGTGGCCAACGCGCAGAGAGGATAGTAAAACAGTGATCAAATGTCTGGTGAATTATTATGTCCCCTGGCATGGATTCCCAGAGAAGGTAAGATCAGATAATGGCACTCACTTTAAAAATCGAGATCTCGCTGAGGTGGAATGTATGTTGGGGTTGCAACATAGATATGGTACAGTTTACCATCCACAATCTCAGGGAAAAGTGGAAAGAATGAACCAAAATCTTAAAAACAAATTGGCAAAAATCTGTGCACAGACCAACTAGGTGTCTGGGCAGAAGAGATAAAACCACATTCCTTACCCCCCTTCCTGCTTCACACAGAAAGACAGGGAGGCAAGGTCAGGAGCCAGGCTCGCTAAGAATTAGAAAAACATGTGAAGATGCAGCTTTTATGACAAAGAGGGGGGCTGTGACTAGCTATAAAAGTCTGTGAAAGTTGCTACCATTTTGAGACATGCTGTCGAACCTCTGCAGGCATCTCTCCCGTCCGGACGTTGTAATGCTCTGACTGTTGAATTGTATGGAACTAAATGATTGTTGATTGAGCATTTATACACCGAGTATTGTCCTTCCTTCAGCCCAAAGATTCAAAGAATTGGGAGATTTCAACAGTCTTCAAGCAACTTAAACAAGTCCAGACGCTTTTCTTTGCAAGCTGATTTGATTACGATGACCTGGATGACTGAGAACCTTCACAGACATAATAAACACAAAGTTTTTGTTCTATAACATTTTTCTATCATTGCTTTATTATGGATTAGGTGCAAGAGTTGTTAAAATGTATAATTAAATAATAGATGGATTCAATAGCAAACTGTGCCTCGTTCTCAGATGGACAGCAAGTGGAATGTGATAGATGAGATGAGGAGATGGAAGGAAGAAGAGAGGCAAAGAGTGATTCACAGGCAGAGCTTAGTTTATTTCCCAGTTTTGTTGCCTTATGGTTCCAAGCGCCGTGACCAATCTTTGCGTTTTATTATTATCTCATAACACTTGTTTAATCAGCTACCCTCTCTCCTGTGGACTGTTTAATCTCTACAGTCTCAGATCAACACAGCCCTGCCCTCCAGCACTATCAGCAGCAAGAGCAGAAGCAACCCCCCAAACAGCAACATTGTACCCCATCAGGTAAAAAATGGGCTACGTTTGCTTTGCATTGTGCCCACCTGATGACAGTGATGTAGTGTGATGTGATTCCATATTAGATTCTTGATGAATGTGGGTTGTTGTTCTTCAGCCTGCTTCTATGTGCCCTTTTTAACTGTGAGCACCCGCCCCTTTAAACATCTCTGCACTGCCCTGACTAAATGTATATATAAACTGTCTCTATGGTTTACAGTCTGAGTCTGACAAGCTGTCAGCTGTTCATTTCTGCTATTTGAATTGTTAAAAGAAACAAACTATTCATTTAGCAGATTAACAAAAAGAATAGAGAGGCATCCAGTTATTGACATTTATATTATTTAGTTAAAGGTTTGAACAGAAAAACAATTAAACACAGAGCCTCTTCCTGCTTTCTGGAATGTTTCACAGCATGAAAGCCCTTCCTCTTCTTCCTGCTCTCTAGCTCAGCACCTCCTGTCTGTCCATATCGTTCTGTGTTCCCTCCCCTTTAGATCTACATTATGAAGATGGGTGTAACCAACGTGTGTTAGAGCTGGCAGGCCCCATTCACAGCAGCAACACTTGTTGTTCAGATCAGACCAGTTTCTATATTAAGGAAGTGAAACTTACACAGTCACTGACACTGAGAGGAGAAATGGCGCAGAAAGGAGTTCAGCTGGACCGAGAAACCTTCTCTTGTTCGATCTGTTTGGATCTACTGAAGGATCCGGTGACTATTCCCTGTGGACACAGCTACTGCATGAACTGTATTGAAAGCTTCTGGGATGAAGAGGAAAAGAAGAAAATCTACAGCTGCCCTCAGTGCAGACAGACTTTCACAGCGAGGCCTGTCCTGGTGAAAAACACCATGTTAGCAGTTTTAGTGGAGGAGCTGAAGAAGACTGGACTCCAAGCTGCTCCTGCTGATCACTGCTATGCTGGACCTGAAGATGTGGCCTGTGATGTCTGCACTGGAAGAAAAATGAAAGCAATGAAGTCCTGTTTGATGTGTTTGGTCTCTTACTGTGAGAAACATGTTAAGCTTCATTATGAATGTCCTGCATTTGACAAACACAAGCTGGTGGAGCCCTCCAAGAAGCTCCAGGAGAACATCTGCTCTCGTCATGATGAGGTGATGAAGATGTTCTGCTGTACTGATCAGCAGAGTATCTGTTATCTCTGCTCTGTGGATGAACATAAAGGCCACGACACAGTCTCAGCTGCAGCAGAAAGGACTGAGAGGCAGAGAGAGCTGGAGGTGAGTCGACAAAACATCCAGCAGAGAATCCAGGACAGAGAGAAAGATGTGAAGCTGCTTCAACAGGAGGTGGAGGCCATCAATCAGTCTGCTGATCAAACAGTGGAGCACAGTGAGAAGATCTTCACTGAGCTGATCCATCTCATCCAGAAAAGAAGCTCTGATGTGAAGCAGCAGATCAGATCCCAGCAGGAAACTGAAGTGAGTCGAGTCAAAGAGCTTCAGGAGAAGCTGGAGCAGGAGATCACTGAGCTGAAGAGGAAAGATGCTGAGCTGAAGCAGCTCTCACACACAGAGGATCACATCCAGTTTCTACACAACTACCCCTCACTGTCAGCACTCAGTGAGTCTACAGACTCATCCAGCATCAATATCCGTCCTCTGAGCTACTTTGAGGATGTGACAGCAGCTGTGTCAGAGGTCAGAGATAAACTACAGGACATTCTGAGAGAGGAACGGACAAACATCTCACTGACAGTCACTGAAGTGGATGTTTTACTGTCACAACCAGAGCCAAAGACCAGAGCTGGATTCTTAAAATATTCATGTGAAATCACACTGGATCCAAACACAGCAAACACACAGCTGTTATTATCAGAGGGGAACAGAAAAGCAACATTTATGAAACAACAACAGTCTTATTCTGATCATCCAGACAGATTCACTAACAGGTGGCAGGTCCTGAGTAGAGAGAGTCTGACTGGACGTTGTTACTGGGAGGTGGAGTGGAGAGGGAGATGGAGAGGGAGAGTTTATGTAGCAGTCGCATACAAGAATATCAGCAGAAAAGGATATGAATGTGGATTTGGATGTAATGACAAATCTTGGTCATTAGATTGTTACAACAACAGTTTTACATTTTGGTACAACAACATCCAAACTCCTGTCTCAGGTCCTCGTTCCTCCAGAGTAGGAGTGTACCTGGATCACAGAGCAGGTATTTTGTCCTTCTACAGCGTCTCTGAAACCATGACTCTCCTCCACAGAGTCCAGACCACATTCACTCAGCCGCTCTATGCTGGACTGAGGCTGTACTGTATTTATGGAACCACTGCTGAGTTGATTAAAGTGAAATAGACTGAAGTCTTTCATATTGTTGTAAGTTTAAATCTGTATTTTAGTTCCCTTTTAGTTTCTCTCCATCATTATTGTGGTATTTATGTGCTGCACATAAATCAGATGTCAGTCAAACATTATGGGCAGTACCTCGACATCTTCAACATGTTGTCTTGATGTTTTTACGTTTTATAGGTGGAGCTCTTTCCTGTGTCTGTTCAGCCATGGAGACTATCAATGCTTATGGATATTTTTATTTGAAAAATTTCTCCACATGACAACATAAACTTCTCTATCTTCTAAATGTTTACTGAATATTTTTCTTAGGTATTTGTATGTTGTTGTTTCTCTTCACTGATCTTAACAGAGAAGTCTACAGACCTTCCTTTATCACACAGATTTTATTCTCATTTGTACATTTATAAAGAAAACAATTAATTACAGAGCAATAAGAAATTTTAAGAAAGTGCACTATATCATAATTTATAGTAAAGTGTATTAAAGCATCGTTAGTTAGTCACTTATTTAGTTTGGAGCTGTATCATCTGACACTGTAGAAACATTTCCTCCAGCTTCAGCACAGAATGTTAAAAACAGAACTATTAATGAGAACAAACAGTAGGAACACAGTATCAGCAAACATCATGGCTTAAAATGGAGAGTAAAAATCTAAAAAGAAATAAACAAATTAGTAAAAAGGATTTCCTGTTGACATGTTATTGGTCCTATCTTGTCTGCAGCACCTCCAGGATGCTTCTTATATGTTTCTGGTTATTTTTGCACCAATTTTAGTTTTTGTCAGTAGGAAGTTCAAGTTCAACTCAGTGTGTTTGTTTGTTTTTTTCAAACTGATGCCTGACCTTGAACACCAAACATCTGTCAATAAAGCAATGATATAAAATGCTTATATTAGTACTGAAAAACTGCATATCCACTTTACAAATATAAATAATGATATAAATCCACAGCTGAACTGGAGGAGCAGCTGATCTAGTTCACTCATGTGTTTCTGGACTAAGAGTTGGAGCAAATACCTTATGATTCAGTGATGTTTGTTTTTGTTAAATATTTTGTAGATCCAAGAGTGAGTTTGACTCATGATGATGATGTTCCGAATGAAACAAAGTTGGTCACAAATTCTTCAAAGCTGTTTATTAAGAATATATTCACTTGGACTCATGAGACAGGCTTGTGATCCAAGGGAGCCATCAACTGGACAATTACTGACATGACAACAAAAAAGCTAAGTACAGAGGGGGGAACAGAGGTGAAAATACTTGCTTTAAAGGATTGTAATGTTTCCTTTTAAAATAAGTCTCTAAGGTCAGACAAAGGGACAGAAACTCATAGCTTTCTACCAGCCCAATGACAAAACTATAAGTTGTTTTTTAACATCTACTTTTTCATCTATTTGGCAGTCACAGTGAAAAGTATAAACATTGGCACGCTTTGTCTTGTGATTCTGCTGTTCGTAAAAAATGACCATGCGCAAAGTACCAGACTTTAAGGCTTTGACTTGATGCCAATGGCCTGAGGAGGACAGTATTACCCTTGGACATGTGTAGTCTGCCGTCTACTCAATAGAAGAACAAGAAGCGCGGAAATGGCACAACTGTCTTCAGTTTCTGGGAGAGTTTAACAATGAGAGACTGATGATGCAGAAGAAATCTCCGTGGTTAAAAACATTAAAAACAGTCGTCCAGGATGATGAGATCCGCCACTGGCTCAGACTGCTGTATATCAGCCGGAGACCCGAGATGAAGTCACGCAGCAGGTATGTAAAACTGTGATGTTCTCAATGAACTAACACAGGAACGATCTGAGCTCAGTCTGTAAGCTAACAGGCTAAAATCAGAGAGCAGCTAATCAAACAAGTGCGTCCGTTTTTTTTAAAGGTCAACTTTTAACAATAGACTTTCATGAGACACATCAAAACCAAACAGGGAGGGAAAGCTTCGGTTTTCTGCACTGTGCCACAGTTCGCTGTCTGCTTCGGTTCACGACGCCTCACTCCGGGGCTACAGACAGTTCTCTGCCGCCTGTGGTGCTCCTCACCTCCGTCTGCACCCACAGACTTCCCGAGGTGGAGGCAGGCCGGCAGGGACTTTGAGAGATGGGCTTTACTTTTAAAAATAGCCCTTAATCAGGGTCTAACTCACTAAAAGATGGCCACATGTCTCTCTCCAACTTAATCTCTTTCTTTTAAGTAATTGTTTTTCATTGAAATGAAATTAATTGTTCAATAAAATGATTACATTTATAATTGAATTAAAGTTAAATGAATCAAGGTGATTTTGACTTTGCTAGTTAACAGGAAGAGAAACAAACTTACACAGGATAAAATGAAATTTGGAGCCAGCAGAAAAAGTCAGATCACAGACAAACAGAAACATTCCTCTTTGGCTAAAATAAAATGCAGATTATTGCTCATCTGCAGTTTTAATCATGGTGAATAATTTATGATTCAGCCAAGTAAGATTCTTCTGTGTGGAGGTTTTTCCCCTGTCAAAAGGCATTGACCATTACCTTCATCTAAACATGGAATTTAAGTCATGTAGTTGCCGTTGTTTGTTTTTAAAGAGGTCATAATATTTTTGTGATGGTAGAAATTTATCTTCAAAGTAATAGTTATAAAGTGAATTAATAAGACTTTCCAACAAAGAGAGGGAGTCACATGGTGCTTCTGAAACATTTGTACAAACCTCTCTCACATATGTGAGCAACATGCTCACAGTGTACAGCCCTGCTGACTGAGGCTGCACCTTTACCTGTCTAATCTTTTTCTTTTTACTTTGTTCCTCAAGTCCCACATCAACATGAAGTGTAAGGAGGAGGAAGATCTGGCTGGCCAGCAGGTCTGGAAGCAGGAGAGGAACTTCAATCTGGACCAGGAGGACACAGATCCCCCACAGATCAAAGAGGAACAGGAGGAACTCTGCATCAGTCAAGAGGGAGAACAGCTTGTAGTGAAACACGAGGATGAAGGCATCGTCGTCTGGAGCGGGGAAGAGCGGCTCAGACAGCTGCATAACATCTGGAAACCTGAGAAAGATTTACAGACCAGCGGTAAAACTGTAATCGCTTTTCTGAAGTGTTAACATTAATATTAAACCTACAGTTTGTATCAGTCAGATCTATTTAATGTGTATTCGTGAAAACATGACAGGGAGTTTTAAATGGACTGGTTCTTATATAGCGCTTTTCTACTCAATCTTGAGCACTCAAAGCGCTTTACAAAACTTGTGCATTCACCCACTCACTCCCATTCGCACAAGCACATTTTTCTTAGTGCTTTCTACCAACATTCAGACACACATTCCACAGATCAAAGAGCAACTTGAGGCAACTTGGAGTTAGTATCTTGCCCAAGGATATTTGAAATGCAGACTAGGTGAAGCCGGGAATCGAACCGATCAGTAGATGATCTGCTCTACCGCCTGAGCTACAGCCACCCCCAATAGTGAAGATTATTTTGAAAAATATCAAGATGTAGATCAGTTTCGAGATCAACTCCAAAATAGATCATCAGTCAGTCAGTAATAAGTGAGTTCTTTTTTGTTTGAAAGGTTTTTTTTACTCTTAATGTTGCTGAAAAATGTCAGAACTCAAGTTCTCATTTGCATCAGAGTGCACAAATAACTTCATTTTTACACACTTTTAATTTCACCTGCAAATGTGAGCAACATGCCCTCATTACAGACTTTAACTAAAACTTTATCTTCTCAGAAGTGTTTTTCTATAATTACATTTTTTTTATTGTTCGTTTAGACCTCCACCAGCAAACTGCCTGTAAGGAGGAGGAGTTTGTCGCCAATCAGCAGGAGAGGAACTCAAGTCTGGACCAGGAGGACCCAGATCCTCCACAGATTAAAGAGGAACAGGAGGAACTCTGCACCAGTCAGGAGCTGGAGGAGATTGTACTGAAGCAGGAGATCAATAGTTTTATGGTGACTTCTAGTTTTGAGGAAAGTGACCTCAGTGAATCAGAACCAAACGATGACCAGCTCCTTGCTCTTAACTTTCCTGAACCAGAGCTTGAGGAACAGGAAGAAAACCAGCATGTGGACTCGGGATCAACTAGAAATGCGGAGCTGAAGAAAAGGAGACGTCACAAAAACCGAACAGATAAGTCTCGGAGTGAAACTGATACAAGTAAAAAATCTGTAAGCTGTGACACTTGTGGAAAAACTTTTCAGTGTAAATCCAACCTGACGAGACACATGAGAGTTCACACAAGTGAGAAGCCACATTCTTGTAGCACCTGTGGGAAAAGATTCATTTGGAAATCAGGATTGGAAACTCACGTAAGGATCCACACAGGCGAGAAGCCATATTTTTGCATCACCTGTGGGAAAAGATTTGGTAAGAAATCAGGACTAGAAACTCATTTGAGAATCCACACCGGTGAGAAAGCGTATTCTTGCAACGTCTGTAGGAAAGAGTTTAGAGACTTGTCGACTATGAAAAGTCACAGAAGGATCCACACAGGTGAGAAACCATATATTTGTAGCTCCTGTGGGGAAAGATTCAGTTGGAAATCAGGACTGAATTTTCATCTAAGGATCCACCTGAGTGACAAACCAAATCACTGCAGCACCCGAGGTAGAAAATGACCTCATGCTCCAAGTCACGGTACATTTCCTGTCCACAGCAGTGAAGGGCACTCTATGTTGTTTGTTCCAGCCCTGACTTTATGTTTCTCTAAGTTTGATATTTTTTTTTATTGGTCTTTAAAGGTGACACAAATATTTATTGAACATGGATGCTCTTTTAATATTTACCACAGAAACTTGTATTTCTTCTTCAGTATAGAAGAAAACAAACATGAAAATGAGTTTTTCATCACTTGTTCCTTGTAACAACCATGATGTGATTCCTTTTTATCAGCCAATAAATAAGTTTTGATACACAGGACTAAAGATTTAAAAAAGTTCAAGACAAGTATACAATTTTTATTTAAATATGTTTTCTTTGTGATTTATGTTAATGAAGGTTATACTTCAGTATGGCTTTGACCTGGTTGTCCTGGTTCTTCTTAGCAACATGTTGCAAGATTTGATTAAAAATGTTTGTGACTAATTTTGTGTATTGTGTAATCCCTGCTAAATAAAAGCAGTTAAATGTGCTATATTGGCTCATGATAAGTGTTTATATCATTTTGCCTAAATGCAAGTAAACTCAATGTTTGCCAACTCTGTGTGTGCAGTTTGCTTCATAAGTACAGTAACAGAACTTAAACTACATGGAGCCTATTTTGATTACATCATTACAGATGTAGATATTATTCATAGTTCATATTTCACAGTGTGCTGCAATCTTCTCCACAGACCTGCATTGCTCTCTGTTCAGACCCGTCATCTTCAAGATGTCCACTAGATGTCGTCAGAGTTCCCCCACTTTCCTCATCTATTGTGTTGCCATTACGTGAGCCTGCTTAAAACCTACAGTCCTTTACATATGGGTTCATTCAGGGTCATGTTTAGTGGGCAGGTTTAGTGCGATGAAGGAAACTCGTTTTCTTTAACTTTACCTCTGAGTAAGTAACTGGAGTAACAGACTCACTGATTCCTCCCCACCTGCTGGACATGAACCAGCTGACTGACACTTGTTTTCATTTTCTCATTCATAAAGTTGCTACCAGTTCAATTCATTTATATTTATATATAGTGCCAAAAAAACAACAGTTGCCTCAAGGTGCTTTATATTGTAAGGTAAAGAATGTAAAAACCTCCACAATTGAACAAGCTGAAAAGAGCAAATGCTTGGCAGCAGTGGCAGAAACAGGCTTTCTGTCGTAATCACTGTAAAACACTAATCACTAGTCAGTCATTTGTTCTACAAATTCTACATTTGGATTTCTGATTATTATTTCTGGCTGATTTTCATTAGATCGACCTGAGTAGGGCAGCGACAGATGTGTGCGGTCCAGAAGTAGAAGAAGAAGAAAGAGGAGAGCAGAAATGATGACATTCTAGGCTCGCTTTTCACCTTTGATGTACTCTTAGCAGGAAGACTTTGGTTTGGTGATGTGTTAGAGATAATTTAGTGGTTGAAGCTACTGTGGACTGACCAGATCTGCCATCAGCTCAGAGTGCTGGATATCACCGCAAACCTGAGACAAAGTCATACAGAACAGGTGTGTAAAACTGTGATGGTGTCAGTGAAATAACACTGACTCATGCAGGACTCTGATAAAAACTCAGCTTGTGGGCTAACAGACTAAAATCAAAGAATGCTTCTCTTTTTCTCTTTTGTTAAAAACTTTGAACATCCAGTGAGACACAGAGTAAAGTGACTTTCCGAGATTGTTTCTTCTTCTACAGATTCAGATAAATGATGTCATTTTGAGCCAGAAAGAACATTTCCATCATAAAGTAGAAGACTTTTATATTTGTAGGAGCCATAATTGAATGTATTGAATTTTGATGATCACTGGGTTTTTATTTGTTTGGTTGTTATGGGAGTCACGTGGGTGCTAGCGGTGACATAAATGGGCGTTGTCACTCTGTCATTCACGGGTTTTGATTTTGACAGAGAGGAAGGCTGGGTAGCCGTAGTTTTTGTTGACCGCTGCACTACATGTTTCGCTTCGTTATATTAGAGCCTGTGATGTTGTAAGAGTTTGAATCAGGAGCCGATGATACTACTCTGTAAACTCTCAAAGCACTTTAATTAAACGAGCAAACAATTCCATCTCTCGCATTATTGCGTAACTTTGACAGCGCGTCAGGCAAATAGGCAGGCTCCATCCCCGGCCTGTAGCGACTGTGGAAGTCGCTATATCTTTAGTCAACAAAAAACGGCATTCTGGAGAAGCCAGCCGCAAGCAGGATCAAAGGAATCAGATCAAGGAACCTGAAAGCCACAAGTAAGTGCAGCGCATCTGAATGAGTGAGCCCAGCAGCACCGACACACCTGACGCAATTCTGAGGAGCGCAGGTAAGAATACCTGTGCATGTCTGGTTGTGGAAAAGGAAGCCACATTGCATTAGCGCTGAGATGTTTCAAGAGGAGACACTGAATGGAATGAATGTTGGTTAAATGTGCAATGTTTTTGGCTGCGCTCTTGGATTGATGACTGCGCTGCGTCTTATTAATTATGCTGCTTGGATGACGTTCAAATGGACAATTAAAGTGCCGTTACGTTGAAAGGATTTTATGGTCAAAGTCTATTGTGGCTTCCAGTGGATATGTTTTAATGGATGATCACTGAAGATTAAAATAAATAAATAAAAAATCGAACAAACAAACGGGAAAATCATGAGTCAAACAGGTGGTGATGATTGTTCCTTTAATGATTTTGGGGGAAAGAGAGAAAGAAAAATGACTGGAAAGGCATTGTTGAATAAAATCGAAAAATCACAAAATGAATGCAAAATATATGTTAATAAAATGAAAGGACTAATACAAAAAATGAAAGCGCTCCTGCAACACAATGAAAATCTTTCTCAAATTAAGCAGTATTTGGTGGATTTAAAGGCACTGTGTGAAAAGGCTTCAAGTTCACATGTTGAGGTGTTGTCTTTGGTGCCAGAGGAAGAAGTAATAAAACAAGAGGAATGGTTTTCAAGTATCATGAAATACACCAATGTGTTTTTAAATGAAATTCAGAACTGGATAAATCAAAGAGAACAAAATTCTGCTGTTTGTCCAAAGCAAATCAATTTATTGGAAAACAATGTTACATCAAATACTGAGACAGAAGTGGAGGATGATATCAAGCCAAGTGATAGTGTTTCAAATGTTGAAAGCCACAAAACTTCTTCATCAAAATCTTCAACTTCATCTGTTCATATGAAAGCTGAGGCAGAGTTGGCAGCTTTAATGATAAAGCAGAAATTATTGGATGAGAAACATGTACTGGAAGAAGAGGAGGAACGTCTTCGTAAAAGAAAGGAAAGGCTAAAATTGGACACTGAAATTGCTGAAAAAATGGCTACAATAAATGTCCTTAAAGCTCAAAGTATAACAAGCAAAAAAGGATCTTTAAAAGTTTCAGATGGAATGAATTCATACATTTCCCATGAAAGATCTAAACAAACCCTTAATGTTGATGCATTAGAATTTATACCTCACATTTCTGCAAAACAAAATTCATTGACTAATGCTGAAACTCAAAACCGGAGAAAAGATAAAACCCAGGAATGTGTCATGCAACAAGCTGTGCTGACTGAATCTTCTCAAAATAAGCATCCTCGACAATATTCAGTTATTCCTTCAAACCCATCTGATGCAAATGGACAAAATCAGAAATCAGAAATCAGAAAGGGTTTATTGCCAAATGTTGAGCAGGTTTACAACATTAGGAAATTGCTGCGGTGCTTCAGTGCAAACATACTGTCATAAAAATATAAAATAAGAATAAGAATTAAAAGTGCTAAGTAGATAGATATATACATGAGTGCAGGTGGTGATCAGTGCCAAACATGGAATGATGCAGTGAACACAGCGTAGGGTCATGTGTTAGTGGTGGGAACAGTCATACGGTTATTGTTCATGTGTCCGACAGCAGAGGGGAAGAAACTGTTCTTATGGCGAGAGGTTCTGGTGCGAATGGACCGGAGCCTCCTGCCTGAGGGGAGCAGGTCAAACAGACTGTGTCCAGGGTGAGAAGGGTCAGCTGAGATCCGAGCTGCACGCCCCAGTGTCCTGGAGGTGTACAGGTCCTGCAGAGATGGGAGTCTGCAGCCAATCACCTTCTCAGCAGAGCGCACAACACGCTGCAGTCTCTGTTTGTCCCTGATAGTGGCTCCAGCGTACCACACGGTGATGGAGGAGGTGAGGATGGACTCAATGATTGCAGTGTAGGATTGCATCATCGTCCGTGTTGGCAGGTTGAATTTCTTCAGCTGCCTCAGGAAGTACATCCTCTGCTGGGCTTTCTTGATGACGGAAGTGATGGTGGGCTCCCACTTCCGGTCCTGGGTGATGGTGGTACCCAGGAAGCGGAATGAGTCCACAGAGGTGATGGGGGTGTCAGACAGGATGATGGGGGGGGGGGAATGTGGAGCTGTGTGCTTCCTGAAGTCCACAATAAATAAAATAAAATGACTGTTATACAAATGGTATGGTGGAACCGGAACCACAAAATGATGTTATTGGAGTAATGACTAAACAAAATGAAATAACAACACTCTTAATCCAACAACAAAGCCTCTTTTCTTTACCAAAGAGAGAAATAACTCATTTTGATGGAGATCCACTTCAATATTATTCATTTGTTAAAGCATTTGAGAATGCAGTTGAGTGCAATACGAAGAATAACAGCGATCGTTTATATTTTTTGGAACAGTACACAAGAGGCCATGCAAAGGAATTGGTGAGAAGCTGTCAACAAATGAACTCAGATCGTGGTTATCGCAAAGCAAAATCACTGTTAAAGGAGCACTATGGCGATGAACAGAAGGTCGCAGCTGCATATCTGGACAAGGCACTTTCATGGCCATCAATTAAAACAGAGGAAGTAAAAGCTCTTCAGAACTACAGTTTGTTCCTCAGGGGATGCTGTAATGCAATGGAGGAGGTGCAGCATCTGAGCGATTTGGACATGCCTTCTAATATGGTGAACATTATTAAAAAATTGCCGTATAAATTTAGGGACAAATGGAGAAGCCATGTTTGTGACCTGCAAGAAAGGCATAAAAGAAGAGCCAAATTTATGGATATTGCAGACTTTTTGGAGAAGCAAATAAGAATATTAACTGATCCTGTATTCGGTAATATTCAAGATTCTCCGCTTTCTTTACCAACAAAAGGAATGAGTAAAGCCAAGTATCAAGGCAGACCTGGAAATAAAGGAACAAGCTTTGCCACCACTATGCAAGTTGTGGAGAGTACACCTAAGCCTGCGGAAATGGAAATGAAAAATAATCAGGTTGGAAGGAACGTCTGTATTTGTTGTGGAGGAAGACATATGTTGGACGTCTGTGCACAGTTGGGGAAAAATGGCTCATGAGAAGAAGATAACCTTCTTAAAGGAAAATGGCATCTGTTTTGGCTGTTTGTGTATAGGACACATCAGTAAAGATTGCCGTAAGAGGATTTCCTGTTCCAAATGCAGCTGGAAACATCCCACCATCCTGCACAAAGAAAGTTCACCTTCTGAAAAGACCGACAGGAACATGCAGCCGCATGTGAGCACACTAGTGTCGAGTGGTCTTACAGGGGCTGGAGACCAGGACTGTAAACTGCCCATTGTGCCTGTCCAAGTAAAGTCAAAGAAAGGAAGCAACATTATTACAACATATGCTTTTTTTGGACCAAGGGAGCACAGCAGTTTTCTGCACTGAGAGTCTGATGCGCAGACTTCACCTTGAGGGAAGGAAAGGAAACATCCTCCTCAGAAGCATGGGCCAGGAAAGAGTTGTGAGCAGCAACACTTTATCAGGACTGGAGGTTGCCGCTCTTTGTGGTGACGAATTTCTGGAACTGCCAAAAGTGTACACACAGGAGTCCATGCCTGTACATAAGGGAAATATTACAACACCAGGAGATATTGAAGGATGGGCACATTTAAAACACATAACCCTGCCTCAAATAAATGCAGGAATCGAACTTCTGATTGGAACAAACATTCCCAAAGCCTTGGAACCTCTGGAAGTGGTGTGTAGTGTTGATGGAGGACCGTATGCCATAAGGACAAGGCTTGGCTGGACCATCAATGGACCACTTTCAGGAAACTGTGAAGCTACAAGTGATCAGAAGCATCCACAAGTTACAGTCAACAGAATTTCTGTTGTCACGCTGGAGGAGCTTTGGCAGCAACGGTTCAAGAATGACTTTCCTGAGAGCAAAGTTGATGAGCAGGTTGGATTGTCAAGAGAGGATCAGAGATTTCTGGAAATAGTGACTAACTCTGCCAAATATGTGGGTGGTCATATCCAGATAGCATTACCTTTTCGGAATGCCAGTATCAGTATGCCAAACAATAAGAAAGTTGTTCAACAACGTCTGTGCTTTCTAAAAAAGAGATTTGAGAGAGACATGTCACACAGTGGAAAATTGTGTTTTTATATTTTGTTTTGGATCAGACTGTGTTGGTACAGGGTGTCGATTTTATTTGCATGATTTTATTGTAATAGTGATATTGCATGTTTGTTTATTGATATTCCTATTGCATGATTTTATCTCTATATTTATAGTGTGTGTTTAGTGTTGATTGAACAATATGTTTTTTTATTATTCCACTGTGGATTAAGCGGACAATTTTAGACACCTGTGAGGTGGGGGCGTTCCCCGAGGTGGCCTATCAGCCACCAAACTGACTTAAGGGAGATGGTAAGCGCAGAGACAAAAAAAGAGAGAGACACACGAAAAGTGGAGAGCTGGAAAACAAAACGTGTGCAAGCCAGCATATGAACAGAAGGACCTCCGGCCTGACTGTGGGGCGCCACGAGACATTCGGCGATCGGCCAGCATAACCCGGCGATCCAGTCCCGACGGACAGAATAGCGACCGTGGGAGGCGACGCGTGAAATCCACAGTAGGGCAGGGGTACGCCTCTGCCTGCATCTGTGAGTATCGCTTTCCCACTGTTGGGCGCTAGGAGTAGCTTTGCCGGGGAAGGGTAACAGCGGCTGCGCTGACAACGTTGCTGGCCCGTGTCTGTTGTTTCAGGGCGGAGCTACGAGGGAGGCCGTGCGAGGAGGTGGAGAGTAGCTGGACTGCACGATTGCGCACAGTCAGGTGGAGATAGGAGCCTCCTCCCTGGTCTTCTGCTGTCGAGAGTCCACATCCCGGAAGAGGAGTTCCTCTCCTGTCTCTCTCAGCTCAGGAGAATTTGCCCGTGTGTTGCTGGACTGGGAGAATTAGGACCCTGGGGGGAGTTTTTAGTATAGGGAAAAACATTCATTTAGCTTTGTATTTTTAGCGTTTAATCATTCCTGCCGGCAGGGTTTTTAGCGGGTTGTAAACACAATTTTTTTATTGTATACGGGGATTTTAGCTTGTATTTGGGGTTCAGATTGTGTTTTATCCTGAAAATAAATGGTGTGTTTGAAGCCAGCTAAGTTTCTGTGCTCTGAGCGCTGACCCACTCACTCCCCTTTCTGCTTGTATAGGCGTGGTGGTGAAGACTTAGTTCCACCAGTTTAGCGGCTACATAATTTTGGCGTTGTCGACAGGATACAAGTTTGGGGAGCAGTGTTCAGCACCTGGAGTGCAGATATAGAGATGATGATGCCAGTGTATCCGGGTGCCCCTTGGGTACCAAAATATAAGGGTCCTGAAACAGATGTTTCATATGGTGACTGGAAAGAACAAATACAAGGTTTATTGAATGCTCAAGAAATAGCCGAGGCCCGGAAAGTAGAAATTTTAATTGGGGCTTTAAGCGGTGAGGCAAAGCGTCAAGTAAGCGTGTTAGAAGAAAAAGATAGAGACCAGATTAGGAAAATATTCGCATATCTAGACTCTCTATATGGTGACAATACCTCCCTAGCGGTTTTGAGGTCGCAGTTTTTTAGCTGTATACAAAAACAAAATGAGTCGGTAAAATCTTTTACCTTAAGGTTGAGGGAGTTGCACTGCAGGCTACAACAGCGCAATCCAAATCAAGCACCTACTGAAAAGTGTTTACAGGAACAGATGCTGTTGGGCCTGCGGGAGGGCCCGTTGTCACAAACCCTGCGAGCCTACGTGCGTCACCATCCAGAAGAGGATTTTGCAACAGTCCATCGGGAGGCGTTGCTCCTAGAGGAGGAACAGTTGGGACACCAGGGATTGCAAACTACGTGCTTGGCAGTGGGTGAGTCCAGGTGTGTTAAGCCACCTTATGAACCGGACTGGAAAGAGACATTTAAAAAAGAAATTATGGAGGATGTCAAGGGTCAAATGCGAGATCTTGTTAAAGATGTTGTTAATGAAATTAAACCGCTCTTGCCACAGCAAAGCCCAGCCGGCTCAGCTTTTAATAAATCAAGGTTTAAGCCAAAGCGTTCTGGGTATGCTAATAACTGGACCCGAGAGGGAGAACCCATTTGCCATCGTTGTAAACAAGCTGGGCATATTGCCAGATTCTGTCCGAGCACACTAGACCAGCAACCACCTTTAAACTAATAAACCCCGCTGCCGAGGCCCAGGCGGTGGGGACAAGGGACTATTCAAACAATCAGGGGGCCAGTACAGCTTTTGTGGGAGAATGTCCACTCATTGAGGTGTGTATGGGAGGGGTTAAGATGACGGGATTATTAGACACAGGCTCTCAGGTTACACTAGTGCAACAGCAGGTAATGGATCTCCATTTCCCTGAAGTGAATAAAACTGACACACCCCTGTTGTTCGCCTTAAAGGCAGCCAATGGACTTGAGATACCATACTCAGGCTATGCGGTTATGGATTTTGAGGTAGAAGGGGTGGAGATACCAGAAAAAGGGGTTGTGGTTGTGAGAAATGACTGTTCCACGCACCCTTTAATTATTGGTATGAATGTTATTAGTACATGCTGGAATGATGTTTTTGCCAAGGGCAAGTCTGCTTTTC
This sequence comes from Aulonocara stuartgranti, assembly GCF_965226115.1. NCBI lineage: Eukaryota > Metazoa > Chordata > Actinopteri > Cichliformes > Cichlidae > Aulonocara > Aulonocara stuartgranti. The sequence continues at coordinate 4,425,771 of NC_138954.1, forward strand.
ATCCTCAAAAGCTGAAGTCCCGCAGAGCATGGAAAGAGGCGTTTGCCGTCTGTCAACAGACTGCTACCACCAAGACTGATGGCTTTCTAGGCTATGTTCGACCTGCTAGCCGCAGAGGAGTCACGGTGCCCCCGAACTGTGAAATGGTGGTCTGGGGCCAGACGTGTAAAGGTAAGGGTGGGACAGAACGCTTGGCACTAGTGGAAGCCTTACCTGATGCTGGACCCTGGGGGGTAGCTCGAACCCTGTCAGTAGTCAAAGGGGGGAGGCTCCCGATCCGGGTCTGTAACCCTAATCCATACGAAGTGACTATAGGACGCTACCAGAAAATGGGCCAGTTGTATCAGGTGGAGGAGTCGGACGTGGAGATGGACAGTGATCTTAGCCTGACAATGGGATCCGATGGTGTGATCGAGGTGGGCGTAGTTGAAGCAGCTGGGCCCGAAGAGCCTGCGATCCCTGAAGAGGAGGTGAGTCAACTGCTTAACGGCATAGACTTGACCCCCCAGCAGAAGGTCGAGCTCCAGACCCTGCTGCAGAGGTGGCGAAAGGTGTTTGCTGTAAATGAGGAGGATTACGGAAGAACTGATTTGGTCCAACACCAGATCCACACAGGTGATACACCACCCATTAAACAAAAGTATCGTCCTTTACCACCACTGATGTACAAAGAGATTAAGATACTTCTAGCAGATATGCTGAAAAAAGGTGTCATTCGGGAGAGTAGCAGTCCCTGGGCAGCCCCCATTGTGTTGGTGAGGAAAAAGGATGGCAGTTGGCGATTTTGTGTAGACTACAGAAAATTAAACGCAGTAACTCATAAAGATGCGTTCCCGCTCCCCCGAATTGAAGAGACTTTAACATGTCTGACCAGAGCTGAGTGGTTTTCCACACTGGATCTTGCCAGTGGATACTGGCAAGTGGAAATGGATCCTAAGGATCGGGAGAAAACTGCATTTACCACTCCTCTGGGTTTGTTTGAGTTTGATCGCATGCCTTTTGGACTCTGTAATGCCCCTGCCACCTTCCAGCGCCTGATGCAGCGGTGTCTAAGTAGCCACCTTTCTGAATCGGTTTTGGTATATCTGGATGATATAATAATCTACTCACCTGACTTCTCTACTCATTTACAGCAATTGGAGAATGTCCTGCAGAAGCTGTGGCAACATGGTCTGAAGCTGAGGCTGGACAAATGTAAGCTGTTCCACCGTCAGGTGAAGTTCCTGGGGCATCTTGTCGACCGACAAGGGGTAAGACCGGACCCTGAGAAAATCCAAGCTGTCCAGAACTGGCCTGTTCCCTCTACCACCCGGCAGGTCAGAGCCTTCCTTGGCCTGGCAGGTTATTACAGGCGATTTGTCCCAGGGTTTGCTAGGTTGGCTCGACCTTTAAATGCTCTGCTCGTGGGAACTTCTAGCAGGTCAAGCATGCAGATCCAGTGGTCTGCTGAATGTCAGGAAGCCTTTGACAGCTTGAAATGTGCTCTGACCGAGCCCCCTATTCTGGCTTATGCAGATTTCCTGGAGCCCTTTGCACTTTATACTGATGCCAGCAATCAAGGCTTAGGTGCTGTGTTAGCTCAGGTGCAAGATGGCAAGGAACGGGTGATTGCATATGCCAGCAGGAGCTTACACCCCACCGAACGAAATGACAAAAACTATAGCTCCTTCAAACTGGAACTTTTAGCTCTAAAATGGGCCATTACTGAGAAGTTCAAGGATTACTTGACAGGTGCCAAGTTTGTCGTGTATACCGACAACAATCCTGTGGCCCACTTACAGAATGCTAGACTTGGGGCAACAGAGCAACGCTGGGTGGCACAGCTGGCATCCTTTGACTTCGAGGTTAAGTACAGGGCTGGAAAAGAGAATGCTAATGCTGATGCTCTCTCTAGATTTCCCACAGACTGTCACACAGCTTACATAAACATCACGAGTGCTCCACGTCGGGAGCCACAGGGGCTGGTGCCACAGATGAATGACTGGAAGGAGGCTCAAGAAAAGGACATGGATCTGCGCATCCTGAGGGAGCATGTGGAACAGGGAATCCCGCCTGATGCACCAACGAGGAGATCCCTGCCTAGCCCTGTACAGAAGTTATTACGGCAATGGAGAAGGCTGCAGGTTTGCGAGGGTACGCTGTGCAGAGAGGTAAGGGACCCTAACACTAACGAAATGTACCTTCAGATCCTATGTCCTGCAGAGAGACACAAGGAGGTGTGGGAGAAGTATCACGAGGCAGCGGCGCATGCGGGAGCGGAAAAGACACTGTCCAGGATACGTCGCTTCTTTTATTGGCCCAGCATGGAAGAGGAGGTGCGCGAATTCCAGCTAGGGTGCGCTGCGTGTGGCCTACGAGATAGAAATAGGCCTAGAGCCCCCTTGCATCCCGTTATTGTGTCCTATCCCCTTGAGGTTGTGGCCCTGGACTTTCTTACATTGGGGAGGCCCACAGACAGGTACCAGAATATTCTGGTTATGACTGATCTTTTCACACGGTACGCCTGGGCAGTTCCTACCAAAGACCAGACTGCTCAGACTGCGGTGCATGCTCTTTGGGCTCACGTGATTCAGACCTTCGGTTGCCCGACCAGGCTACACTCAGATAGAGGTGGTAGTTTTGAGTCTGCCCTGATGTACCAGCTGTGTAAGTGCTATGGCATTACAAAAAGCAAGACCACCCCATACCATCCGGCTGGAAATGGTGGGGTTGAGAGGATGAACCAGACGTTGCTGCACATGCTTCGGTCCTTAGAGTCAGAGAGACAACAGAGGTGGCCAGAATACCTCCCAGAGCTCTTACAAGCATACAATAATACTGTCCATAGTGCCACAGGGTATGCGCCGTCGTACCTGATGTTTGGGCGGCATTTGAGGCAGCCAGTGGATTTGAACCTAGGTGTTGAGCGGGATTCCCCATGCCACAACCTGGGAGGGTGGGTTAAGGACCATCACCAGAAACTATCTTTTGCCTATGAGATGGCTAGGAAGAAGATGAGGGCAGCAGCCACCCAAAACAAGAGGGCTTATGACCGAAGTGCGCGGGCCCTGCCGTTGGTGCCAGGCGAGAGAGTTTGGATAAGGGACAGGAATAGGCAGGGACAAGGCAAGTTGCACCCAGGTTGGAGCTCAGAGCCGTATGTGGTAGTGGAAGAAGTTGGCAATACCGGTGTAGTATATAGGGTGCGTCCGGAGAAAGGGGGGGGGAGAAGGTCCTCCATCGGAATGCACTGAAGTTGTGCGTTACCCCTGCAGCAGACTACCACTCAGAGGGGCAAGAAGTCAGCCTTGAGGGAGAGGTGCTAGTTGAGCCTCCATTTTATGGTTTTGTGCCCAGCGCTCCAGCCCAGCAGCCGGGAGAGTTGTCAGAGGTACGGCGCTCGATGAGGCCTAATTTTGGTCAGCCACCCGCCCGTTACAGGTCGCTTGATTAGGGTGACAGGGACTGTCACAGGTAAAATGTGGGGGGATGTCACACAGTGGAAAATTGTGTTTTTATATTTTGTTTTGGATCAGACTGTGTTGGTACAGGGTGTCGATTTTATTTGCATGATTTTATTGTAATAGTGATATTGCATGTTTGTTTATTGATATTCCTATTGCATGATTTTATCTCTATATTTATAGTGTGTGTTTAGTGTTGATTGAACAATATGTTTTTTTATTATTCCACTGTGGATTAAGCGGACAATTTTAGACACCTGTGAGGTGGGGGCGTTCCCCGAGGTGGCCTATCAGCCACCAAACTGACTTAAGGGAGATGGTAAGCGCAGAGACAAAAAAAGAGAGAGACACACGAAAAGTGGAGAGCTGGAAAACAAAACGTGTGCAAGCCAGCATATGAACAGAAGGACCTCCGGCCTGACTGTGGGGCGCCACGAGACATTCGGCGATCGGCCAGCATAACCCGGCGATCCAGTCCCGACGGACAGAATAGCGACCGTGGGAGGCGACGCGTGAAATCCACAGTAGGGCAGGGGTACGCCTCTGCCTGCATCTGTGAGTATCGCTTTCCCACTGTTGGGCGCTAGGAGTAGCTTTGCCGGGGAAGGGTAACAGCGGCTGCGCTGACAACGTTGCTGGCCCGTGTCTGTTGTTTCAGGGCGGAGCTACGAGGGAGGCCGTGCGAGGAGGTGGAGAGTAGCTGGACTGCACGATTGCGCACAGTCAGGTGGAGATAGGAGCCTCCTCCCTGGTCTTCTGCTGTCGAGAGTCCACATCCCGGAAGAGGAGTTCCTCTCCTGTCTCTCTCAGCTCAGGAGAATTTGCCCGTGTGTTGCTGGACTGGGAGAATTAGGACCCTGGGGGGAGTTTTTAGTATAGGGAAAAACATTCATTTAGCTTTGTATTTTTAGCGTTTAATCATTCCTGCCGGCAGGGTTTTTAGCGGGTTGTAAACACTATTTTTTTATTGTATACGGGGATTTTAGCTTGTATTTGGGGTTCAGATTGTGTTTTATCCTGAAAATAAATGGTGTGTTTGAAGCCAGCTAAGTTTCTGTGCTCTGAGCGCTGACCCACTCACTCCCCTTTCTGCTTGTATAGGCGTGGTGGTGAAGACTTAGTTCCACCAGTTTAGCGGCTACAGACACAGTGTTTCATACTGAGTACAAAGTCTTCATGAATGAGCTTCTGGCTAAAGGTTATGCTGAAAAGGTCCCGGAAGAGGAGATCAATCGCAATGATGGCAAGCTGTGGTATATACCACACCATGCAGGGCTCTAGACTAACTTTTTGACATGGGCGCACCGGTACGCCTAACTTTAAAAATTTAGGCGTACCGGCACAAAAGTTAGGCGCACTCAAATTTTTCAACCGCATCGCTTAACACTGCAGTTTTACATGTGCACTTTCTTTGGGGGGGGAAGTCCATACAGACAATATTAATTTCTAAATTATTAACTAACAAACTTGTGCTTAAAGTGCTTTGTCAATATTGTAGAAAATGTTAAAAACTTAATCATCATCTTGGCCTCCTCTGACGACCTGTTTGCTGCTGTCTGCTGCTGAAAGGCCGTGGGGAAAGGGGACACTTGGGCAGTGCATTTACTGCAGCATATAATGTGTTTTCTGGATACACTGTGCTTTTTCAGCATTCAAATATTGATGGCACCGTGTCAGAGCACTGGCTATGAATTTCAGACAGATCAGGCCTTAACTTAACAAAAAAGTTATCAATAGTTCTTTTCATCTTTTCTTATTACCCACAGCTACAGTACATCCACTTCTCTCAGGCCTAGGCTGCTCACTAGGGCTGAGTATCATCACTGATTTCTATAATCCATTCAATTCCGGTTCTCAAAGTCCTGATTTGATTCAATTTAGCCTCAGACAGTCAGAAATATTATAATTCTGATCATTTATCAGTACTGATACACATGAGACTTCATCAGAATTGTGAAAATCACAGCAGATGCCTTTGTGTGAAAGTAACTGAGAATAAAACACAGGAAAACATGAAGGAGATTTTCCTGGTCTGGCTTTTTATAGCAGATAACCTTAAAAATATTCTGCAATTTTGCATAATTTTAAGAAATTTAAATTTCTTCAGTATTGAACAGCAGAAATTAGGCTTTCTTGTCCGAGGTCATTTAAGTGAAAAAAGAAAAAGCGCTGTAAACAACGCTAGACTGGTGGGTAATAAGCGAATGAATAATGCAGAAAACAGATTTGAGACGGGAAACTGTTCCTGAAGTACAGAGAGAGAGAGAGCTGTGCAGGAAGTGTGATTTTTATCGTGGTGGAAGCAAAACAGCAAAAGTCAGAGGGAATTCATGACGACATTGATCAAATGTGAAGCGCAGTTTGCTGCTTCTTTTGCTGCAGGCTCGGTGAATTTTGGTTGGAGAGAGGCAAAACCTGCAGCTCAGAATCAGCGCAAAAAGACGTAAACACAGCGCGGACCCGAAGAATCACTAAGCTCCGACAGCGTGTCCGTGTTCAGGCCGTCGGGTGAGAAAGCCGAGAAAGACGAAGCTGATTCTGATGTGTTGGGTCCGCTCCGTGTTTAGGTCTTTGTGTGGAATCCGTTAATGAATTGATATCGCTTTATTCAAGCTACTCACCTCTCTCTTCCACCTGCACTTTCAACTGGACCACGGCCAATCAGAGAGGTCCCGCCCCTGACTATCTCTGATTGGTTTAGTCCACGATAGGGGCATAATGTGTGTCTGTTGTTGACCACACGGAGAGTTACAGAGATTTTTTTTTTGTTACCGGAACAGTTGGTCGCACCTGTGCGACCAAATATTTATTTTTAGTCGCACCACTGAAAAATTTGGTCGCATTTGCAACCAAATTGGTCGCACTCTAGAGCCCTGCCATGGTGTTTACCATCCGACCAAGAAGAAACTCAGAGTTGTGTTTGACTGTGGAATGAGTTATCAGGGAACATCTTTAAACTCCCAACTCTTACAAGGACCTGATCTTACAAGCTCTTTAATAGGAGTGATCACAAGATTCAGGAAGGAGCCAGTTGTAATTATGGGAGATATTGAATCCATGTTCCATCAAGTCATGATTCCAGCTGAAGATAAAGATCTATTGAGATTTCTCTGGTGGCCTAAAGGTGATCTGGAACAACCAACATCTGAATACAGGATGAATGTACATCTTTTCGGGGCAACTTCATCACCAAGTTGTGCCAACTTTGCACTCAGAAAGTGTGCGGATGACTTTGGACATCTCTACAGTGAGGAAGCTGTGAAGAAGTTGTTGCACTGTTTTTATGTGGACGATTGTCTTGTGTCCATTGAAACTGATGAGGAAGCAGTGTTAATGTACCACGAGTTGGTTTCTTTGTGTGCCAAAGGAGGATTTCTGCTCAAAAAGTGGATCACCAACAGACAGGGAACAGTTGGACATTTAACTTGCCGTCACCCCGATGCCCTTGACTCTGTTCTGAACTGGCCCTGCCCAGCACATCATCACCGCACCACTGCGTACCAAGACACCGAGATGACATGCAACATGTCCCCTGACTCCGAGAGAGGAGGAGAGTCATCATTTATTCTTTCACTCGCCTGCTGGAATCAATTCCTGAAAGTCACAGAGCCATAGGAATGAAAGAGTTGAACATGGAATTGGATTCCTCAATGACCGAGCGAGTTTTGGGCGTGGAATGGTGTATAAAATCAGACTCTTTTAAATTCAAGATTGTGCTCAAGGACAGACCGCTCACCAGAAGAGGAATCCTTTCAATTGTCAGTTCTATCTATGATCCTCTTGGAATGCTAAGTCCTGTGGTCTTAACTGCTAAGAAAATCCTAAGAGATCTATGCCAGGAAGGAATCGGCTGGGACAATAATGTAACCGAGCTGTTTTCCAAAAGATGGTTAACATGGCTCCAGCAGCTCCAGCTATTGAGCAAGTTTGAAGTGAGTCGTTGTTTGAAACCTGATGGATTTGGAGAAATCACGAGTGCTCAGTTGCACCATTTCTGTGATGCCAGTGAGGATGGGTATGGAACAGTGACCTATCTGCTGATTGAAAACATCTGTTCAGAACGACACTGTGCGTTTGTTATGGGAAAAGCGCGTGTCGCTCCTCTTAAATCCTTTACCATCCCGAGAATGGAGCTCATTGCAGCAACCATGGCCAGTCGATTGGATGTACTCTGGAGGAAAGAGCTGCAGATGGAACTTCTGGATTCTGTGTTTTGGACAGACAGTGCTTCTGTTCTTAAATACATCAGGAGTGAAACTTCAAGATTCAAGGTTTTTGTGGCCAACAGAGTTTCACAAATCTTAAGAGTTTCATCTTCCTCGCAATGGAGATATGTGGACACTGCCAGTAATCCAGCAGATATGGCCTCAAGAGGAGTGAAAGTCGATGTTTTTATGAAGAATACAAAGTGGTTGTCTGGGCCTCAGTATCTTCTACAATCTAGGAGTGAATGGCCTGTCTACCCAGATGACATCAGTCTGCTTGCATCTGATGATCCTGAGGTAAAAACAGTTGCCACAGTGAGTGTTGAGCAAGCTGGCGAAAATTCTGTTACTCGCTTGTTTAAACATTTTTCCACCTGGACACGTCTTAAGAAGTCAGTGGCATGGCTGTTAAAATTTAAGGACTTGCTTCTGTCCTTTGCGAAGAAAAGGAGAGAATTGTGTTCAAGCTTACCACAGTCAGAGGTCACCAAAGAGCAACAGAAATCATTTGTGGAAGAAAAGCTGAGGAACTTCAAGAGGACATCTGTGATTAAGAATCTTACAGTGGAAGATCTGGACAAAGCTGAGGTTGTCATTATCAAGTTCTGTCAGAGGAGGAGATTTTCCTTGGAGCTTGTGAGTCTGGAGAAGGGACAACCCATTATAAAATCAAGTCCTCTAAGAAGACTCTGCCCACAGCTGCAAGATGGAATTCTCAGAGTGGGTGTGAGACTCAGTAGATCATCGATGCCGGTTGAGGTGAAACATCCCATAATACTAGCAAAGGATCAACACATTTCCGAGCTCTTGCTTAGACACATACATCAGGAAGTTGGACATGGTGGTCGTAACCACATGCTGTCTAAGCTAAGAGAAAAGTACTGGTTGATTGGAGCTAGTACAGCAATAAGAAAAGTGTTATCTAAATGTGTCATCTGTCGACGTCTTAATGCTGCACCAGTGAATCAACAGATGGTGGATTTGCCCAATGAAAGAATCATTCCAGATGAACCTCCATTCACGCGGGTGGGAGTGGATTACTTCGGACCCTTCAGTGTAAAAAGTAGGAGGAGCGTGGTGAAGAGATACGGTGTTATATTCACCTGCCTTGCTATCCGTGCTGTTCACATTGAGGTTGCTCCATCACTGGATACTGACTCTTTCATTAATGCGTTCAGACGTTTCAATGCAAGAAGAGGTCAGGTTCGAGAACTGCGTTCTGACAACGGAACCAATTTTATAGGCGCTGAACGTGAACTTAGAACTGCCATTGAACATTGGAACCATGTAAAAGTCAATGACGTCTTTCTGCAAAAGGGAGTTAAATGGACATTTAATCCTCCTGGAGGTTCACATCACGGAGGAACCTGGGAGTGACTGATAAGACTGGTTCGCAAAGTACTTAATTCCATAATGAAAGTACAAAACCTGGATGAAGAAGGTCTTCATACAGTACTTTGTGAGGTTGAAGCCATCATTAACAGCCGCCCAATTACCAAAGCCTCAATGGATCCTAACGACCTGGAAGCTTTGACCCCTAATCATCTTCTTCTGTTAAAGACCTCACCGATATTACCACCAGGAGTATTCCATTCCACTGATATGTACACACACAGAAGATGGAAACAAGTCCAATACATGTCTGACTTGTTTTGGAAAAGATGGGTGAAGGAATACCTACTACAGGAACGTCAGCGATGGATTGGAGTAAAAAGGAACCTCATCGTGGGAGATCTGGTTCTCATCATGGACAGTTCGGCACCTCGAAACTCTTGGCCAATGGGACGTGTGATAAAGACTTTTCCTGACCGAAGAGGATTCGTTCGTCAAGTTCGGATTAAAACTCAGACTAGTTGCCTGGATCGACCTATTACCAAACTGTGTCTACTGCTGGAGGCAGATCACAGTTAAAGACTTCTGGGTCCAATTATCAGACTTTGATTGTATTTGGACATAAAATGTCTCTCATTTTTCTTTAAAGATAGACTTTAAGATTACCTATAGGATTCCTGCGGGTAATATTGAAATACAGTAAATGCTTGACTTTTCTCTGCATGTTTTATGTCTCCTACTTGGTTAATTATGGGTAATTATTAGAAGGGATACTAATAATTAGGGGCTGGTGTGTAGGAGCCATAATTGAATGTATTGAATTTTGATGATCACTGGGTTTTTATTTGTTTGGTTGTTATGGGAGTCACGTGGGTGCTAGCGGTGACATAAATGGGCGTTGTCACTCTGTCATTCACGGGTTTTGATTTTGACAGAGAGGAGGGCTGGGTAGCCGTAGTTTTTGTTGACCGCTGCACTACATGTTTCGCTTCGTTATATTAGAGCCTGTGATGTTGTAAGAGTTTGAATCAGGAGCCGATGATACTACTCTGTAAACTCTCAAAGCACTTTAATTAAACGAGCAAACAATTCCATCTCTCGCATTATTGCGTAACTTTGACAGCGCGTCAGGCAAATAGGCAGGCTCCATCCCCGGCCTGTAGCGACTGTGGAAGTCGCTACAATGTTCTTTATTTATTTATCTGGTAAAAAGTCTCATTGACTTTAAAATGTCTTTTTCAAAAGAGATCTGGCCAAGACCAGAAGCTCCAGTTTTCTCTGCTTCTGTTTGCAGCAGAGCAAAAAGGACAGAGAGCAAGGGACGAGAGAAGACACGAGACAAAGACGTGAACGGGACCAAATACTAACCAAGACAACCTAAACAACAAATACTGAATAAATTCAAGAGCGTAAGCCCTTGAATTCTGATTTAATAAAGTAAATCAGAATACTTTATTAATCCTGAAGGATTAATAAAGTATTCTGATTCTGATAACTAGGAAACATAAGATACACAGAGAACAGAATAATGATTAAACAAGACTCAAAAAACCACAAACACAAAACACTGGGTCAACGGCCCAGGTACCCTAACAGCCGAGGGAAAAGATGACCTCCTATTCACATCAGTATGGTATATTTTACTCCCATATCACTACTCAAAGATCATATTTTATTGTTGTAGGTTGTGGAGGTGACACACACACAAGCTGTAGTTCAACAATGACTTCATTCCTCTATTGACCTATAAAGAGGTCTTGTTACATAAGATTAAAGCTGGAAACTGACACACATAAGCCCAAACACATTGTGTTATTGTGGACGTTGAAGTCACTGCATGTGTTTTTCATGAAGATTAAACTTTCCTGTGCTGTTGGTTCTTTGTTTAATTCTGTTGATTCTTACTTTTTTGTTCCTAAAGTTTAAACTAAACCTAGTGTTCACATTTCCCCCTGTCTCGTGTAGTCAATTAGGTTCAGCTGTGTCTTTGCCATTCCATGTCTCCCCCTGTGTGTATTTATACTATGTGTCCTCGTGTGCTCCTCGCCGGTTCATCTGTGTTTTTTCCTGCATCATTCTGTGTCGTCTCCCTGCATCTCCATTTTAGGTTTCAGTTCTGTGTTGTGTTAGTTTTTTCCAGTTTAGGTTTCACCTCCTGCTGGCCTCCTTCGCCCGTTCCTAGATGCCCCTGGTCTCATATCGCACTGGACTTCATCACTGGTCTCCCACCATCCTCAGGTAACAGTTATTCTGACCATCATCGATCGGTTCTCCAAAGCTGTGCATTTCATTGCTCTGCCTAAGCTCCCATCAGCTCTGAACACCAGCCAGATTCTTACACAGCATGTGTTCACGTTATGGGTTTGGAGAGAGTTTTGCAAGGAACTAGGGGCTCAAGTCAGCTTACCATCCAGTTTCAATCTCAAACTAATGGGCAAATGGAACAGGCAAGCCACCTTGGCTTTCATACCTTGGCTCAGGCGATTAGAGGATCATCAGGGGGTCCTTTTGTCCCTCTGTGGGGGGATACTCCCACTAGTTTTAAATCTGGGACTCCCCACCATTTGATCTTAGAACTGAAGAAGCTTCTCGGATGAGAGGTGAAAAGTCTTCAAGCAACTTAAACAAGTCCAGACGCTTTTCTTTGCAAGCTGATTTGACTACGATGACCTGGATGACTGAGAACCTTCACAGACATAATAAACACAAAGTTTTTGTTCTATAACATTTTTCTATCATTGCTTTATTATGGATTAGGTGCAAGAGTTGTTAAAATGTATAATTAAATAATAGATGAATTCAATAGCAAACTGTGCCTCGTTCTCAGATGGACAGCAAGTGGAATGTGATAGATGAGATGAGGAGATGGAAGGAAGAAGAGAGGCAAAGAGTGATTCACAGGCAGAGCTTAGTTTATTTCCCAGTTTTGTTGCCTTATGGTTCCAAGCGCCATGACCAATCTTTGCGTTTTATTATTATCTCATAACACTTGTTTAATCAGCTACCCTCTCTCCTGTGGACTGTTTAATCTCTACAGTCTCAGATCAACACAGCCCTGCCCTCCAGCACTATCAGCAGCAAGAGCAGAAGCAACCCCCCAAACAGCAACATTGTACCCCATCAGGTAAAAAATGGGCTACGTTTGCTTTGCATTGTGCCCACCTGATGACAGTGATATAGTGTGATGTGATTCCATATTAGATTCTTGATGAATGTGGGTTGTTGTTCTTCAGCCTGCTTCTATGTGCCCTTTTTAACTGTGAGCACCCGCCCCTTTAAACATCTCTGCACTGCCCTGACTAAATGTATATATAAACTGTCTCTATGGTTTACAGTCTGAGTCTGACAAGCTGTCAGCTGTTCATTTCTGCTATTTGAATTGTTAAAAGAAACAAACTATTCATTTAGCAGATTAACAAAAAGAATAGAGAGGCATCCAGTTATTGACATTTATATTATTTAGTTAAAGGTTTGAACAGAAAACAATTAAACACAGAGCCTCTTCCTGCTTTCTGGAATGAATCACAGCATGAAAACCCTTCCTCTTCTTCCTGCTCTCTAGCTCAGCACCTCCTGTCTGTCCATATCTTTCTGTGTTCCCTCCCCTTTAGATCTACATTATGAAGATGGGTGTAACCAACATGTGTTAGAGCTGGCAGGCCCCATTCACAGCAGCAACACTTGTTGTTCAGATCAGACCAGTTTCTATATTAAGGAAGTGAAACTTACACAGTCACTGACACTGAGAGGAGAAATGGCGCAGAAAGGAGTTCAGCTGGACCGAGAAACCTTCTCTTGTTCGATCTGTTTGGCTCTACTGAAGGATCCGGTGACTATTCCCTGTGGACACAGCTACTGCATGAACTGTATTGAAAGCTTCTGGGATGAAGAGGAAAAGAAGAAAATCTACAGCTGCCCTCAGTGCCGGAGGACTTTCACAGCGAGGCCTGTCCTGGAGAAAAACACCATGTTAGCAGTTTTAGTGGAGGAGCTGAAGAAGACTGGACTCCAAGCTGCTCCTGCTGATCACTGCTATGCTGGACCTGAAGATGTGGCCTGTGATGTCTGCACTGGAAGAAAAATAAAAGCCTTCAAGTCCTGTTTAGTCTGTCTGGCATCTTACTGTGAGAAACACCTTCAGCCTCATTATGATGTGGCTCCATTAAAGAAACACAAGCTGGTGGAGCCCTCCAAGAAGCTCCAGGAGAACATCTGCTCTCGTCATGATGAGGTGATGAAGATGTTCTGCCGTACTGATCAGCAGAGTATCTGTTATCTCTGCTCTGTGGATGAACATAAAGGCCACGACACAGTCTCAGCTGCAGCAGAAAGGACTGAGAGGCAGAGAGAGCTGGAGGTGAGTCGACAAAACATCCAGCAGAGAATCCAGGACAGAGAGAAAGATGTGAAGCTGCTTCAACAGGAGGTGGAGGCCATCAATCAGTCTGCTGATCAAACAGTGGAGCACAGTGAGAAGATCTTCACTGAGCTGATCCATCTCATCCAGAAAAGAAGCTCTGATGTGAAGCAGCAGATCAGATCCCAGCAGGAAACTGAAGTGAGTCGAGTCAAAGAGCTTCAGGAGAAGCTGGAGCAGGAGATCACTGAGCTGAAGAGGAAAGATGCTGAGCTGAAGCAGCTCTCACACACAGAGGATCACATCCAGTTTCTACACAACTACCCCTCACTGTCAGCACTCAGTGAGTCTACAGACTCATCCAGCATCAATATCCGTCCTCTGAGCTACTTTGAGGATGTGACAGCAGCTGTGTCAGAGGTCAGAGATAAACTACAGGACATTCTGAGAGAGGAATGGACAAACATCTCACTGACAGTCACTGAAGTGGATGTTTTACTGTCAGATCCACCAGAGCCAAAGACCAGAGCTGGATTCTTAAAATATTCATGTGAAATCACACTGGATCCAAACACAGCAAACACATGGCTGTTATTATCAGAGGGGAACAGAAAAGTAACAGTAATGAATCAACAACAGTCTTATTCTGATCATCCAGACAGATTCACTGGATGGCAGCAGGTCCTGAGTAGAGAGAGTCTGACTGGACGTTGTTACTGGGAGGTGGAGTGGAGAGGGGAAGGAGTTTATGTAGCAGTCGCATACAAGAATATCAGCAGAAAAGGAGATGAATGTAGATTTGGACGTAATGACAAATCTTGGTCATTAGATTGTAACAACAACAGTTTTACATTTTGGTACAACAACATCCAAACTCCTGTCTCAGGTCCTCGTTCCTCCAGAGTAGGAGTGTACCTGGATCACAGAGCAGGTATTTTGTCCTTCTACAGCGTCTCTGAAACCATGACTCTCCTCCACAGAGTCCAGACCACATTCACTCAGCTGCTCTATGCTGGACTTTGGCTTTATTATGGAGCCACTGCTGAGTTGATTAAAGTGAAATAGACTGAAGTCTTTCATATTGTTGTAAGTTTAAATCTGTATTTTAGTTCCCTTTTAGTTTCTCTCCATCATTATTGTGGTATTTATGTGCTGCACATAAATCAGATGTCAGTCAAACATTATGGGCAGTACCTCGACATCTTCAACATGTTGTCTTGATGTTTTTACGTTTTATAGGTGGAGCTCTTTCCTGTGTCTGTTCAGCCATGGAGACTATCAATGCTTATGGATATTTTTATTTGAAAAATTTCTCCACATGACAACATAAACTTCTCTATCTTCTAAATGTTTACTGAATATTTTTCTTAGGTATTTGTATGTTGTTGTTTCTCTTCACTGATCTTAACAGAGAAGTCTACAGACCTTCCTTTATCACACAGATTTTATTCTCATTTGTACATTTATAAAGAAAACAATTAATTACAGAGCAATAAGAAATTTTAAGAAAGTGCACTATATCATAATTTATAGTAAAGTGTATTAAAGCATCGTTAGTTAGTCACTTATTTAGTTTGGAGCTGTATCATCTGACACTGTAGAAACATTTCCTCCAGCTTCAGCACAGAATGTTAAAAACAGAACTATTAATGAGAACAAACAGTAGGAACACAGTATCAGCAAACATCATGGCTTAAAATGGAGAGTAAAAATCTAAAAAGAAATAAACAAATTAGTAAAAAGGATTTCCTGTTGACATGTTATTGGTCCTATCTTGTCTGCAGCACCTCCAGGATGCTTCTTATATGTTTCTGGTTATTTTTGCACCAATTTTAGTTTTTGTCAGTAGGAAGTTCAAGTTCAACTCAGTGTGTTTGTTTGTTTTTTTCAAACTGATACCTGACCTTGAACACCAAACATCTGTCAATAAAGCAATGATATAAAATGCTTATATTAGTACTGAAAAACTGCATATCCACTTTACAAATATAAATAATGATATAAATCCACAGCTGAACTGGAGGAGCAGCTGATCTAGTTCACTCATGTGTTTCTGGACTAAGAGTTGGAGCAAATACCTTATGATTCAGTGATGTTTGTTTTTGTTCAATATTTTGTAGATCCAAGAGTGAGTTTGACTCATGATGATGATGTTCCGAATTAAACAAAGTTGGTCACAAATTCTTCAAAGCTGTTTATTAAGAATATATTCACTTGGACTCATGAGACAGGCTTGTGATCCAAGGGAGCCATCAACTGGACAATTACTGACATGACAACAAAAAAGCTAAGTACAGAGGGGGGGACAGAGGTGAAAATACTTGCTTTAAAGGATTGTAATGTTTCCTTTTAAAATAAGTCTCTAAGGTCAGACAAAGGGACAGAAACTCATAGCTTTCTACCAGCCCAATGACAAAACTATAAGTTGTTTTTTAACATCTACTTTTTCATCTATTTGGCAGTCACAGTGAAAAGTATAAACATTGGCACGCTTTGTCTTGTGATTCTGCTGTTCGTAAAAAATGACCATGCGCAAAGTACCAGACTTTAAGGCTTTGACTCGATGCCAATGGCCTGAGGAGGACAGTATTACCCTTGGACATGTGTAGTCTGCCGTCTACTCAATAGAAGAACAAGAAGCGCGGAAATGGCACAACTGTCTTCAGTTTCTGGGAGAGTTTAACAATGAGAGACTGATGATGCAGAAGAAATCTCCGTGGTTAAAAACATTAAAAACAGTCGTCCAGGATGATGAGATCCGCCACTGGCTCAGACTGCTGTATATCAGCCGGAGACCCGAGATGAAGTCACGCAGCAGGTATGTAAAACTGTGATGTTCTCAATGAACTAACACAGGAACGATCTGAGCTCAGTCTGTAAGCTAACAGGCTAAAATCAGAGAGCAGCTAATCAAACAAGTGCGTCCGTTTTTTTTAAAGGTCAACTTTTAACAATAGACTTTCATGAGACACATCAAAACCAAACAGGGAGGGAAAGCTTCGGTTTTCTGCACTGTGCCACAGTTCGCTGTCTGCTTCGGTTCACGACGCCTCACTCCGGGGCTACAGACAGTTCTCTGCCGCCTGTGGTGCTCCTCACCTCCGTCTGCACCCACAGACTTCCCGAGGTGGAGGCAGGCCGGCAGGGACTTTGAGAGATGGGCTTTACTTTTAAAAATAGCCCTTAATCAGGGTCTAACTCACTAAAAGATGGCCACATGTCTCTCTCCAACTTAATCTCTTTCTTTTAAGTAATTGTTTTTCATTGAAATGAAATTAATTGTTCAATAAAATGATTACATTTATAATTGAATTAAAGTTAAATGAATCAAGGTGATTTTGACTTTGCTAGTTAACAGGAAGAGAAACAAACTTACACAGGATAAAATGAAATTTGGAGCCAGCAGAAAAAGTCAGATCACAGACAAACAGAAACATTCCTCTTTGGCTAAAATAAAATGCAGATTATTGCTCATCTGCAGTTTTAATCATGGTGAATAATTTATGATTCAGCCAAGTAAGATTCTTCTGTGTGGAGGTTTTTCCCCTGTCAAAAGGCATTGACCATTACCTTCATCTAAACATGGAATTTAAGTCATGTAGTTGCCGTTGTTTGTTTTTAAAGAGGTCATAATATTTTTGTGATGGTAGAAATTTATCTTCAAAGTAATAGTTATAAAGTGAATTAATAAGACTTTCCAACAAAGAGAGGGAGTCACATGGTGCTTCTGAAACATTTGTACAAACCTCTCTCACATATGTGAGCAACATGCTCACAGTGTACAGCCCTGCTGACTGAGGCTGCACCTTTACCTGTCTAATCTTTTTCTTTTTACTTTGTTCCTCAAGTCCCACATCAACATGAAGTGTAAGGAGGAGGAAGATCTGGCTGGCCAGCAGGTCTGGAAGCAGGAGAGGAACTTCAATCTGGACCAGGAGGACACAGATCCCCCACAGATCAAAGAGGAACAGGAGGAACTCTGCATCAGTCAAGAGGGAGAACAGCTTGTAGTGAAACACGAGGATGAAGGCATCGTCGTCTGGAGCGGGGAAGAGCGGCTCAGACAGCTGCATAACATCTGGAAACCTGAGAAAGATTTACAGACCAGCGGTAAAACTGTAATGGCTTTTCTGAAGTGTTAACATTAATATTAAACCTACAGTTTGTATCAGTCAGATCTATTTAATGTGTATTCGTGAAAACATGACAGGGAGTTTTAAATGGACTGGTTCTTATATAGCGCTTTTCTACTCAATCTTGAGCACTCAAAGCGCTTTACAAAACTTGTGCATTCACCCACTCACTCCCATTCGCACAAGCACATTTTTCTTAGTGCTTTCTACCAACATTCAGACACACATTCCACAGATCAAAGAGCAACTTGAGGCAACTTGGAGTTAGTATCTTGCCCAAGGATATTTGAAATGCAGACTAGGTGAAGCCGGGAATCGAACCGATCAGTAGATGATCTGCTCTACCGCCTGAGCTACAGCCACCCCCAATAGTGAAGATTATTTTGAAAAATATCAAGATGTAGATCAGTTTCGAGATCAACTCCAAAATAGATCATCAGTCAGTCAGTAATAAGTGAGTTCTTTTTTGTTTGAAAGGTTTTTTTTACTCTTAATGTTGCTGAAAAATGTCAGAACTCAAGTTCTCATTTGCATCAGAGTGCACAAATAACTTCATTTTTACACACTTTTAATTTCACCTGCAAATGTGAGCAACATGCCCTCATTACAGACTTTAACTAAAACTTTATCTTCTCAGAAGTGTTTTTCTATAATTACATTTTTTTTATTGTTCGTTTAGAAGCAATAGTGGAGAGACCGGCTGACTGCTGCAGAAGAAATCTGCTCTGAGGTTAACAGAACGTCTGATCGTCCAGTATGAGATCAACCTTCAGCAGAGACTGCTGGATATCAGCCGGAAACCCGAGATAAAGTTACGCATAACAGGTAAAACTGCGATGGTCTCAGTGGACTAACACAAGAATACAACTCATGTAGGACCTGATCAGAGCTCAGCTTGTAGGCTAACATACTGAAATCAGGGAGCGGCTAATCACACAAGTGCGTCTCTTTTTTACGGTGAACTTTTAGCATTAAACAAACCTTGAGACCGAGAGAAAGTGCCTTTATAGAAGATTTATTTAGAAGATTAAGATAAAGGAGGCAGGGAGGGAAAGCTTCTGTTTTCTGCACTGTGCCACAGTTCGCTGTCTGCTTCGGCTCTCTGACCCTCACTCCGGGGCTACAGACAGTCCTCTGCCGCCTGTGGTGCTCCTCACGTCCGTCTGCACCCACAGGCTTCCCGAGGTGGAGGCAGGCCGGCAGGGACTTTGAGAGATGGGCTTTACTTTCAAAAATACCCCTTAATCAGGGTCTAACCCTACAAGACCATCGTGCCTCCCCCACCATCCTCACCTCATTTTAAAATGTATATTTTTCAACTGAATTATATTTGGGTTCAAGAAAATGATGAAGTTTTTAAAATAACTTTGTAATGTTCTAATAAACAGTCTTAACTCGAACTAAATCAGCTCAAATCTCACAGATGTCAGTGTTATTCACAAAGCATGGAAACATAGTTGTTAGTTTTGAATGCAGCCACAGCAGGCAAACTATGGCTGCATGCTCCAAAGAACAGGAGCACAGTAACTGAACACACTCTTAGCACACTTACATCTGATTTTGGGAACAGTTAACAGATCTGAACCTGATGACCTGAGAGGTTTAACTGGGTCAAAGGTCGAGAGCCAATTGAGAACTGTCCAGTTAAACCAACTAAATGATGAAACCTTTGATTTAAAATGTCATGATCAACAGTATCAAAGGCAGCAATGAGATCAAATAGAACTAAGACTGAAACTCTGAGTCCCTAATAATCTTCAGATCACTGATGACTTTAGTTGGGTTGATTCTGTGCAATGACTGGCTGTGAAACCTGACTGGTACTTATCTGCTATGGCACTGTGAGATTTTCAGTTTAATCTACAACAATGACAAACATTTACTTGCAGCGTGAAGCTGGCAGCAGCTACCTGAATGATTTGTACTCTGAACTTTCCTAATAAGAGTATCAGAGCTCGAGAGTAACTTACACTTTCATTGTTCACGTTTGTACAGTTAGTTGTAAATTTCACTCACATATGAGGACATGCTCAGAGTGGACTATATTTGCTCAGATGTGTTTTCCTGTCATCACATTATTAACCTTTTTCCTCAGTGACCCTTTGTTCCTCAAGATCTCCCCCTAACATGAAGTGTGAGGAAGAGGAGGGCCTGTATGACCAGCAGGTCTCCAACCAGGAGAGGAACTCCAGTCTGGACCAGGAGGGCCCAGATCCTCCACAGATCAAAGAGGAAGAGGAGGAACTCTGCATCAGCGATGACGTAGAAAAGATTGTACTCAAACAGGAGGATGAAGGCCTCATCTGGACTGAAGAAGAGCAGCTCAGACAGCTGGATAACATCTGGAAACCTGAAATGAACTTACACAGCAGGGGTATGTAAAACCGTAATGGTCTTACCTAAAAATTAATATGACTTTAATTCATTCAATAAAGATATTTTGGAAACACATCAGAGTTCTTCAAGGCCAGTGTTTAAATAAACTCAGCTGATTGTTAGTCGAGGTTTTCTGAGAGCTTCGCTGCTTTTTATCCCCATATTTTAATCCTACTTTTAAATTTCCCCTTCTGTCTGATGTTTGTCTTATCATTTACATAAACATCTTTCCAACAGTAATTGGTGGACAAACTGTGATTGGTGCATAGAAATTTACTAACGTGTTAGAAGTGAGTGCATGAAATCTTATTTTAACAGTTTCCAGGTCTGGGTAAATGATATGATGATATTTCGGATGATATTTTGATTAAACTCTGTTGTAGAGTTGGAAATGGACAGCTGTAGACACCACTGCCGAGTAGTCATTCTTGTTATACTTCTATATTTATCTAAGACAAGTAATTTTGTCCATTTGTCACCTCAGCTTTCCCACAACAGCATGAATGTGAGGAGGAACTGGTTTTTGGGGACCAGGAGAGAAACTTCAGCCTCGACCAGGAGGATCCGGAGCTTCCACAGATAAAAGAGGAAGAGGAGGAACCTTGCACCAGTCAGGACGTAGATCAGCTTGTAGTGAAGCAGGAGACTGAAGGCATTATTATCTTCATGGTGGCTCCTACTTATGAGGAAAGTGAGCCAGAGCTGGACAGTGAACATCTCCTTTCTTCCAGCTCTCCTGAACCAGAGAGCAGAGATCAGCAAGACAACTTTCCTGTGTCAGAGAGTCAGCGTAAAACTGACACAAGTAAAAAGTTTGTGAAATGTGAGATTTGTGGAAAAACCTTTGAGTACAGATCCAAACTAACGAGACATATGAGGGTTCACACAGGTGAGAAGCCACATTCTTGCAGCACCTGCGGAAAAAGATTCAGCCTGATGATAAACTTGAAAACTCACATGAGAATCCACACAGGTGAAAAGCTTCATTCAGAGGATACAGTTACAAAGACACATGAGGATTCACACTAGTTAAAAGTGGGAGAACTGTCAGATGAAGCAGTCCACTGAGAAGCCAGATCAGAGCAGATCAGATGACCTCCTTCCTTAAAAAACTCTGTATTGTTTATTGTATGTAGGGGTGGGAGATATAGCCTCAAAATAATGTTTCAAGAAACTTACATTTAAAAAAAATAATGTACATTTTATCAGCTCGGCAGGCAGCAGCATTTATATGTGTAAGTAAATGATGGATTTTCCATCTTTCTCTTCCAGTGAGCTGCTGTCACTGATGACAGCTTAGCTAATTCAAAGTGTGAAAATGTGGCCACCTCAAGGTGCTTGATATTGTAAGGTAAAGACCCAACAATAATACAATGAAAACAGAGAAAACCCAAACAGTCATATGACCCCCTATTAGCAAGCGTTTTGGCGACAGTGGGAAGGAAAAACTCCTTTTTAACAGGAAGAAACCTCCAGCAGAACCAGGCTCAGGGAGGGACCCCCATCTGCAACAAGGAAAGTTTTAAGTCTAATCTTAAAAGCTGAAGGCTCTGCCTCCCATTCTACCTTTAAATACTCTATGAACAACATTATAGTGCAATGTTAGTGACACGGCATACATGAAATATGAGCACATAAGTATCCTCAGGGGTGTTTTTCCTGGAAGTTTTAAGAAAAGTGTATTACAAGTGCTTACACTCTAGCTTAATATCCAAAATAACCTTGTAATGCGGAGCCTGCACAATTCTGTCATATAAGCAGAGGTGGAAAGTAACGAATTACATTTACTTGCGTTACTGTAATTGAGTAGTTTTTTTGTGTATTTGTACTTTTTAAAGTCATTTTTCAAGTCTGTAATTTTACTTTTACTTAAGTATATTTTTTAAAAAGTATTGTAGTTCGCTACGTTTTCAATCACACCCGTTACTGAGTAAATTAAAAAAACCATTGCACTTCGGAAATACTGCAGGGAATGATGGGTAGTAGAACAAATTGGCGCTAAGGTCACGTTAAAGATGGAGTCTGACATCGGTGTTATGGATCCAGTGAAAAAAGAAGCCCCGTCGAATTCTGCTGACCCTGAACTCGAAGAAACGGATGTGAACCCCTGGCCGTATTTAAGGGACCATTTCGGCTTCAAGTGCAAGAAAGGCAACAGCTTTATTATGCAGTGTAAGCTGTGTTTGCCCAGAGAGACCGAGTTAGCAGCTTTTAAAAATTCCACATCAAACCTGCGCAAGCATGTGGAGGTAAGTTAAATACAACTCGTACCGTTATGGTAGCAAAAAGGCTGTGTTCAAATTAATCACATTAAGTTAAGACATCTGTGAAGAACACAGATAACGTTGGTTGGTACTAGCAACTTGCTGTAATCGGGCACGTTGTTGTCCACGCAACTTACATTTTTTTTACTGGGTTGGTAAATTGCCAAAAGAAAATGTGTTTACCTATGTTTTTCCTGTTTGTTAATAATAAGAATTTATTTAAAAAAATAGTTAAATTAAAGACAGAAGCGGCTACTTTCTTACTTAACCCACATATGTTCACACTGCAGGCAAAAGAATAACAGAGCGCTCACTTACCTTAGATTAGTCAAAGACAGCTGACTTCTGTTACTTGTTAATTAGCACTTGCAACCTCCCGTTAACTAGCCTGTTACTGTCCAATAAAAAAAACCCCACGAGGTATATTGGTATAATTTACCAGCGGTAGCTATGTAATGCATTGATGTCTTATTAGGGACATCAAAAAACTTTCTCTCAAACTTAACACTGGCCTGCCTGCCTCAGCTGCCTTCGAGCGTCTCTTTAGCTGTGCTGGACTACTGTTCACTGCAAAGTGAGCAAGGATGAACTCTACTAACTCTGAAAATCAACTGCTCCTCAAAATTAACAGGAAGTTCAGAGAGTAACACTCTAGGATGGATACAAAGGAACTTTAATCTAGAGGTACAGTAGGGCAGGGCCAAGTTTAAAAAATTCAAAAACATTTTTAAAGCAGCTGCCGTTCAGTTCAGTACTTGTTCTCTTATTTGACAGTTTAGAACACATTCTCATGTGAAAGAATGATATGGTTTTGTATTGAAAACACTGTGATACCTGACGGTTTGGTTTGGTTGATTGGTTTGGTGACCATTATCCATTTTCATGTATAGACTTGCAGTTTAACTGCCACTGCACTTTAATTTGTAAAGTTTTTCTTTTCACTAAAAAAGAACTACTTTGAGATTTATATCCCACTGTCCTTTTTTGCACTACTCAGAAGCGGCTGTCCTCCTGCTGACAGAAAAGTAACTATGTAACTTTTACTCTGAGTACATTTTAAATGAGCTACTTTTTACTTTTACTTGAGTACATTTTTAGACAGGTAATTTTACTTGTACTTGAGTAAAATTTCAGCAAAGTAATAGTACTTTTACTTGAGTAAAATATTTTAGTACTCTTTCCACCTCTGCATATAAGGAAAAGAAATTCTACCTGGTTTGTTTCATCTTGGGTCGAGCTTTTTAACCTCCTGCTTTTCCACCGTGTAGCACATCAGTAATTTCCATCCACTGACTGCTCTTGCTGTTATATGAAATGTAACTCGCGAGTGCTCCAGTGATGCATGGTTGAATCATTTGTTTACCTTTGGGTCGCACATCACTGCTGCTAGTATCTCCTGCTCACGTGCCTTCACAGCCCGGTTGTACTCAAGTGTGTTTTTGCTTAAAGTGTTGTAACAGGTTTGCTTTTTTCACTTTCAGTGGGAAAAGTTTTCTTGCATATTTTGCGAACATTCAGCTACCAAACTGTGACTGGAGCCCGACATATGGCTCTGGCTGTGAGACATGACTGGGGTTGACTCATTGGGGTGAATGCAAACACATGATGTTCCTCTAAACACACTTTTTTGTAAACATTTATACCAGTATTATTGCAGATCATATGATATGTCACAGCCCTAATTCTGTTTGTTGCATATTCCATTAAAACCTGTAATGAAGATGAAACACGTATTTACATTCATTTGATGTGATATTTGTATCGTGTTGAGCTGTGGAGGTGACAAAAAAGTTGCTGAGATGTTTTATTTTTTTGTTTAGTGGAGAGGTTTTACTCCACAGAGTCAAAGCTGGAAAGAAACACACATGAGACCAAACATTTTGTGATTTAATCTTGATTTTCATGAAGACTGAATTTCAGCATGTGCTCATCCTGTTGATTCGTATGTTGGTGTTGGTTATGTGTCTTAAAAGTGAAATAAAGATTTCTTTAAAACTTCTTGTGGCTATTTTTTTAAGGCACAATCTTTACAACATGAAACAACGTCTGTGAAGCACATTTTGTACAGTGGGCAGGGAGACTTGCCCATCACTGTGGTGGTGGGGTGGATGAGATTTGCCTGCGGTCACTTAAGGCTCTGTATGTTGTGGGTCTGTCCTGGTTGTCCTGCTCAAACATTGTATGGAAGTTGAGGTCGGTGCCTTCAGACCGGCCAACTATGGTGGTAATCATGGTCCCCTGTTTTATGAAGGGAGTGTAGAGGGTATGTTTGCACTTCAGGCCTCCCTAGGAAGGTCTATATCTGTAGTCACTTTCACTGTTTTCTTATTGCTGTTTCAAATTGTTGTTTCTGTTTGTAGCCTTTTTATTGAAGGATTTTGGTTTATATTATTAATATGTGCATTTGTTGTTATTAATAATATTTGCTTCACTCTCCATTTGATGTGTTTTTGGTATGTTTTACTTTTAATTGTTCTATGATTATGTTTATGTGTGGTTTATAATTATATTTAAGTTCTGGGTTTTTTTATGAATAAAAGTGACTTAACTTGTCAGAGATATGAGACTTTGGGCATTTCCCCTTCTGTCTTATTCTCAGTGTCTTGTCTCCATGTTTATTTACCTCTGTGTTGCTATCTTTGTGTCTCTGTCTCTTTCTCTTCCCCTGTTCAGTGGGATTTAAGACTTCCAACAAATAATTTCAAAGGGTCAATTAAATTTTAATAAAACCATTTTACTCAACACTGCACTCGAATTTTAGCATTTTTTTTTACTCAGTCATAAAAAGATTCATCTTAAAATATGTTTTAGATACATTTTTATTACTTTTTTCTTTCTTTCTTTTCTTGTTGTTGTCCCGTTTCGTTTTTTAGCCATCAGAATTATTGTCTGAAGGCCAAAAAAGATGCCCAACTAACTTAATTTACCAAATGGACCATCACGGCCTTGCCATATTGGTCCATTTGATCAACCTTTGTTATTATTTATTTATTTTAATTTATTTTCAGTTGTTACAGATAGGACAGACATGACTGGGGGATAGGAAGGAAGGAAGGAAGGAAGAAAAGGGGAAGAGGGACAGTGAGAAAGGGCACTTAAAAAATATCTCCCAGGTCACCTGTTGAGAGAAGAAAATAAGAGAAAACAAGCAAAAAAGAGAGCAACATAATAACACAACACCATTGCAATAATCTAGCTAAGTGTAAATAACAGTAAATATTAAATACTGAATGTGATTGTGCAGCACGCAAGATTGACATCGCATAATGTGGTTTGAGGTAGCAGCCAAGAAAGGTGTAGCTTGTGTGTGTGAACACCTGTGTGGATGAGTGCTCGTCTATTCAAAAGGCTTCTCCATGTAACGATCTGCTAGAAGGTGTGGGGAGCCACAGCCCCGTCCCCCAGGGCATGAAGCAGGCATGGAGGAGATCCAGGCCCCAGACATCCAGAGGCCCCCAGAGTGCGAGCGCCCAAAGAGGACCACCGGAGGGGCAACCGTGCCACCTTCCTGGGAAGAGCTGAGGAGAACCCCAGATGAGGGGTCACCCAACAGCCACAGAGCAGAAGCCAGAGGGGGCGGCAGTGACGTACACGCGGGCTCTGCCGGCAGTCAGCTGTGCCAGAGTGAATCGAGCCCCCGCAAGGGGCCCGACCGAGCCACAGGCACTAGGCCCCACCAAGCAGCCGTACCGGGGAGTGAGCTGGTACAGACCTATGCGCCCAGCCCTGGACACCAAGAACGCACCGATGTCTGAGGGCATCAGCCACCAGCAGGGAGTGTGGTGAGGGGAAATAAGCCTCCATACCTTGGAGGGCCTGAGATGTTCCAAGGGGGTGGAGTGTAAGACCCGAGCTGACATATAGACACAGACGAATAGGCGCACACAGACCTAAACATGCATTCCCACCCTCATGCACACATATACAAATACTCGGCGCTCATCCAACCTGGATACAGACACAAAGAGTATTTTAAACTATTCTGTAAATTCTTGGAAAGTGGTCTTTTTTGGGGGGGACCTCTGCTACTACCAGAGGTTGTCTGCACCACACCAGGGCCTGTGCTGCTAGCATAAACCAACTGAGCCTCAACCAGGGCCTGTGCTGTTTTCTGAGGCCATCTCACTGCACCGGGGCCTGTGCTGCCAGCTGGATCCATCGGCACCATCCCAGGACCTGTGCTGCTGGCTGAGGCCATCTGCACCGCACCAGGGCCTAGCTGGACCCATAGGCACCACACCAGGGCCTGTTCTGCTAGCATAAACCAACTGAGCCTCACCAGGGCCTGCACTGCCGGCTGGACCCATAGGCACCACATCAGGGCCTGTGCTGCTAGCATAAACCAACTGAGCCTCACCAGGGCCTGCACTGCCGGCTGGACCCATAGGCACCACATCAGGGCCTGTGCTGCTAGCATAAACCAACTGAGCCTCACCAGGGCCTGTACTGCCGGCTGGACCCATCTGCACCACCCCAGGGCCTGTACTCCCGCCTGGGGCCATCTGCAGCACACCAGGGCCTGTTCTGCCGTCTGGACCCATAGGCAACACCCCAGGGCCTGTGCTGCTGGCTGGGGCCGTCTGTAGCACACCAGGGCCTTTGCTGCCGGCTGAACAAACTGCATCTGTGTTGCTAGTGCAAGACATCAGCACCACACCAAGGCCTGTGCTGCTCGAAAAGCTTATCTGCAATACATCGGGCGCTGTGCTGTTGATTGAAGCCTTCTACACCACATTGGTGAATGTGCTAGCAGAAGCCCTCTGCTAGCAAGCCACCAGGACCCGAACTTTTGGCTGGAGCCTTACTTGCCATCCTAGGTTTGTGCAGCCTATTTAATTCAGCATCAACAATCATTGTGTTTTGGATAATGGCTTTTTTAATAACTTTACTTTGCTTATTGGCCGTGGGGGACTTTTGGACTCTCAATTTTTCTAAGATGAGAACATTTAACAGTGACCCCATTCTGCGAGACATGGTTCCCAGATCTACATGCGTCACTGCTGCTATACATCCTGTACAATTTCCAATGTATTTGGAACAGGACATTAATCATTTTGAACTACAGAAAGATTTACCTCATCTTCAAAACCTTCTTGCTTTGTACAATTACAAAATTAGTTACGAAAAATCCTGCTTTGTGTCAACATTTCACACGTCAAAATCAATAAGTACAAAGCAGAGACTTCTGATCGTCTTACTACTGGGTTAGGTTGCACATTACCAGATAAGAGTATCTGGTAATGTGCAACCTAACCCAGGCCCTGAGCTGCAATGTAGCCAGACACCATCTGAATTTAAATCCTCACCTGGGCTGAAGATAGTTCATCTTAATGTGCGCAGTTTGTTACCCAAGATGGATATGATCAAGATCTGGGTTCAATCAACAGATGCAGATATTGTCCTCATTTCTGAAACTTGGTTGTCTAAATATATATCTGATGAACATGTTAGCATGGCTGGCTACAATATCTATCGCACCGATAGGTTTAAGAAAGGTGGTGGTGTTGCTGCTTATGTTAAGTCAAAATTTGATGCTACAATAGTTCTATCAGAATCAATTTGCAAACAATTGGAATTTTTGGCTCTGAATGTGAATGTTGCAAAGGGTCTTTGCATAACAGTTGCTTGTTGCTATCGACCCCCTTCTGCCTCCACAGAAGCTCTGCGTTCTTTAAACCTTTTGCTGTCCAGACTAAATTATGGGGAGCTTGTTCTAGCTGGTGACTTTAACTGGGATTGGCTCAAAACTGTTTCAGATTATTTTAAATCTTTCTGTGATTCTATCAGTCTTACCCAGCTGGTCAATTTACCCACTCGGCCGAATCTCAAAAGCCCCGAAAAGTCTACCTTGATTGACTTGATTTTGACAAATGTTCCTCATAAATTTTCATCTTTGGGTGTCTTTTGTAACGACTTAAGTGACCACTGTGTTGTTGCTGCTATTAGAAATACTAAAGTGGCC
This sequence comes from Aulonocara stuartgranti, assembly GCF_965226115.1. Classification (NCBI taxonomy): domain Eukaryota; kingdom Metazoa; phylum Chordata; class Actinopteri; order Cichliformes; family Cichlidae; genus Aulonocara; species Aulonocara stuartgranti. The sequence goes on from NC_138954.1 coordinate 4,453,843, forward strand.
AAGTCACAACATGGTATTATTTTTAAAAGAACTCTTAAACATTTTAATGAGCAAGCATTTTATCATGATTTGTCAAATTATGACTGGAAGAAAATAGGATTGATCCCTGATGTAGAATTAGCGTGGGCATTCTTTAAGGATGGGTTTATGCAAATTGTGAATAAACATGCTCCATTAAGAAGATATAGGATAAAAGGTCGTGAAAACCCCTGGTTCTCCCAAGAGCTGGCAGATATCATTCATGAGCGTAATCTGGCTTGGGCCAAAGCGAGGAAAACAGGCTACCCCAGTGATTGGCTTCTTTTCAGACAACTAAGAAACAGATGTACTTCCTCTATTAAGAAAGCTAAAACAGAATATTATCTGTCTGTCACCACTGAGAACCTAAATAATCCACAGAAGTTCTGGAAAATCATTAAGTCTCTTTCAGTGAGTAAAAGCTCCCACGCTCTACCCACCTATGTTTTTAAGGATTCTGTTCCTGTTTATGATAGGAAGGAGATTATGAATTGTTTTAACAAGCACTTTATATCTTCTGGCTCTTTGTTTGACTCTCTGAACCCAGTCTCTGTAAAATCTGGCACAAACCTTCCGGTGTACACTGGTCAGCCATTTAACTTTGTTCCTTTCTCTGTGCAGGAGGTCTGTAAAGCTCTTAAACTGTTAGATCCTAGAAAATCTCCAGGGCCAGACTTACTAGATCCTTACTTCTTGAAACTGGCAGCTGATTTTGTAGCAGAGCCTCTCACAACACTTTTCAACCTCACACTGGATACGAATAAAATTCCCTCAGTATGGAAATCAGCTTTTGTTGTTCCTCTATTAAAAGGGGGCGACCCAGCAGTGTTAACTAATTACAGACCAATATCTAATCTATCTGTGCTGGCTAAAGTTCTTGAAGCTCTTGTGTGTGAGCAGTTAAAGGAGTTTTTGCACATCAATGCCATTTTATCTGAATATCAATCAGGCTTTAGGAAGAATCACAGTACTATCACAGCTGCAATTAGAGTGGTAAATGATATTACTATTGCACTTGATAAAAAACAACACTGTGCATCCCTTTTTATTGATTTGTCAAAAGCATTTGACACTGTTGATCATTGTATTTTAAAACTTAGACTCTTCCAGTCAGGACTCTCTGAGAGAGCAGTGGCATGGTTCTCAAACTACCTCAGTAACAGGACTCAGTGCATTAAATCTGACGGTCTATGTTCTGACTTTGTTACAGTGCACAACGGAGTGCCACAGGGTTCTGTATTAGGTCCCCTTCTATTTATCATTTACGTAAACAATCTTAGTCTACATGTGCCAGATGCAAACTTGCACTTCTATGCTGATGATACAGTTATTTACAGCTGTGGTTCAACTCTTGTCCAAGCCATCGACTCCTTGCAGAAAGCCTTTTCTGCTGTCCAGCACTCATTACATCAGCTTAAACTTGTTCTCAACGCAGACAAAACAAAGCTCATGTTGTTTTCTAAATCAAGGAGACGAGCCCAAACAATCCCATCAGTAACCACTCTTGAAGGTAATAAAATAGAGTTGGTTCACACCTATAAATATCTGGGAATCTTAATTGATGACTCGCTTACCTTCAAACCACATGTAGAGAATCTTGTGAAAAACCTGAAGTTAAAACTGAGATTTTATTTTCAAAATAAGTTGTGTTTCTCTTTTAATACAAAGAAGCGGCTTGTTGCTGCAACATTCTTGCCTGTGCTGGATTATGGTGATATTCTATATATGAATGCTTCTGCTCAATGTCTTCGAATGGTTGATTCTGTGTATCGTGCTTCTCTGAGGTTCATCACTAACCGTAAATTTCAGACTCACCACTGTGAGTTATACTCTCAGGTAGGATGGCCTGCTTTGGTAAGTCGGAGGAACTCTCATTTATACAGTTTTATATATAAGGCGATACTTGGGTTGCTGCCTTCTTATATATGTTCCCTGCTTGTAATGAAACATGCTGGTCGGTATTCTCTTCGTCCGCATGGTTACTTGTTGCTTTCTGTTCCATTTGCCCGAACTGAACTTGGTAAAAGAGCTTTTGTCCATTTAGCACCCTTGGCCTGGAACAAACTGCAGAAGGAATGGAAAATGACTGAATTCATTTCATTAAGTGATTTTAAATCTAAACTACGAATCCTTGAGGCCAAGTCCATAACATGCAACTGTTTCAATTAGATTGATTGTCATTTTAACTGACTTTTTATTTTATTTGAATTTTATTGAATTTTATTTTTTATTTTATTTGTATTCTTTCACTTATTGTTGCATGTGTGTTGTTGCTGCCTGTGTTTGAGTAATTTCTGTAACTGTGAGACATCTGCTGCTGCCTATCTTGGCCAGGTCTCCCTTGAAAAAGAGGTTTTTAATCTCAATGGGATCTTCCTGGTTAAATAAAGGTTAATAAATAAATAAATAAATAAATAAAAAATGGACACTGTACATGTACTGTACAGCACGGCCCCTCCTGAGAACCCTCAATGTCTACATGCATTTAAAACTGGGTGGTGGGCACTATGGAACGCCAGGACTGCCATAATGAATTAATTAAATACATCATTAAATAATTAATTAAATGTGGCAATAATTAATTAAAATTGGAATTAATTAATTAAATAAATAGTTATGACACATGTAATTAATTAGTTATTGACACATTTAATTAATTATTTATGTATTTCACATTTTAATTAATTATTGACACATTTAATTAATTATTGACACATTTAATTAATTATTTAATGCTATATTTATTTATTTCATTTTGGCAGTCCTGGCGTCTGGCTGTCATCTTGAAATAATTTTATCTGTCAGCCTCACCCATCAAACTCAGGGGGCGGGGTTAACGCTGCCCATGCAGCTTCTCTAACATTTGATTGGTTGCCGTGCAAAGTAAGTCAAAACAGGTCGATCCTAGATAATCGATTGCTTGTGTAGACTTGGGGCAGCCAGGTATCCCAGAATGCATTTCAAATCACAGGCAGCAATGGTGGTGGTGTAGTTTTAAAATATCCCGTTTTTCTGTCACCAACTACACTTTTAACAGTGTTTTAGCTGCGAATGTCGCGCCGTAATCTTCACATGTCTGGTCAGGTTGTCAACATAGAACATGTTTGCAAAAGTGCTCAGATGTTTTCAGAGATTTCACTAGCTCTGCTAACAGTTAGCATGCAGAGTGCACCGAGGGGGTTACGTTAACCGGTTTGTTTACATATTCCACTCTCCGTGTTCCACATGTTGCATTCGCAGATTCTCATTTTCACCGAACGATCGTCTCTTTCCGCCTGGTCTTGTGTCTCTGTGCTTCTGTAACATAAAGAACGAGCTGACATTTTTCTCACGAAACCAGCGATCAGCTCAACAGACCCTCAGTTTACCTGCATGCAGACGGAGGTCAGACAACAATTTTACATGTATGATCTTAAAACAGGACACAGCCACTATACGTGCTGCACAGTAAAAAATGGAGTGTCAATATTTCAGTGTAAACCTATTTTAACCTAGAGAGAGTATATACAACTCTGTGAGGAGTAAACCAGCTCTAACGTCAGAGTTAAAAGTCAGTGTAAAGTTCTGTAGACACGGAGTGAAGACACAACTCCACACAGTGTTGATTAGTACCAGTCCGCAGGCGTGTGCGGTCTGAGAGCTACCACAGTCAGGTAAGTTAAGTTAACATTCCCATACTGGTAACATTGTTTAGTAAGTATTTTTAAACTAAATAGCTCTTTATAGTTACATTGATGTCGAGTTGGCAGCATTTACCCATAGGTTTAATGATATTGTCGAGTAGCTACATGCTAACCATTGCTAAAAGTTTCCCCTCCCCCACCTCGGCGCCTCAGACCACATCACTGTCATGCTAATGCCTGCTTACAGACCGCTCGTTAAAGCCACCAAACCGGTTCGTAAGCAGATACAAGTGTGGCCAGAAGGGTCTTCAGAGGCTTTACAGGACTGCTTTAACACCACAGACTGGAACATGTTTAAGCAGGCTGCCACCTACAACAACACCGCTGACCTCCAGGAGTACACAGAGACTGTTACAGCCTACATCAACAAGTGCATTGAGGATGTAACAGTCACGAAAACCATAACTGTCCGGGCCAATCAAAAACCATGGATGACAGGAGAGGTCTACAGGCTGCTGAAAGCTCGGAATGTTGCCTTCAGAGATGGAGACGAGGCAAGCCTGAGGACAGCTAGGGCCAACCTTTCCCGTGGCATCAGAGAGGCTAAGAGACAGTACTCCAGGAAAATATCCCATCACTTCAAAGACAGCAGAGACTCACGGAGCCTGGCATTCAGGCGGGGCATTCAGACCATCACAGATTACAAGCCCCCACCACAGACTTGTGACAGTACTATCCCCCTGCTGAACGAGCTGAACACTTTCTTTGCTCGCTTTGAAGTCCGAAACAACACCACTGCACAGAAGACCCCACCCCCTCCTGGTGACCAGGTGATGACTCTGTCCCCGGACAGCGTGAGGAGATCCCTCAGCAGGATCAATGCACGTAAAGCTCCGGGTCCTGACAACATTCCTGGTCGTGCACTGAGAGATTGTGCAGTGGAACTCACTGATGTCTTCACAGACATCTTCAACATATCACTCATCCAGGCTGTCGTCCCCACATGTTTTAAAGCCACCACAATCATTCCGGTTCCAAAAAAGTCATCTCCCTCCTGCTTTAATGACTACCGTCCTGTTGCACTTACTCCCATCCTGATGAAGTGCTTCGAACGACTAGTCATGCAGCACATCAAGACTGTCCTGCCCCCCTCCCTGGACCCCTTCCAGTTTGCGTATCGGCCCAATCGCTCAACCGATGATGCCATCTCCACTGCACTCCACTCAGCACTCACACACCTGGACAAAAAAGATTCATATGTTCGAATGCTGTTCATAGACTTCAGTTCAGCATTCAACACTATAATCCCCCAACAGCTCACTCAAAAACTGGTCCAGCTGGGGCTCAACACCTCACTGTGCAACTGGCTGTTGGATTTCCTCACCGGAAGACCTCAAGCAGTACGGGTTGGCAGTAATACATCCAGCACCATCATTTTAAACACAGGGGCCCCGCAGGGATGTGTGCTGAGCCCCCTCCTCTTCACTCTGCTGACCCATGACTGCACTCCATCACACAACTCCAACCTCTTCATCAAGTTTGCGGACGACACAACGGTGGTGGGTCTCATTAGCAACAGGGATGAGACCGACTACAGAAGTGAGGTGAGACGCCTGGCCACGTGGTGTGCTGACAACAATCTCTCTCTGAATGTGGAGAAGACGAAGGAGATTGTTGTGGACTTCAGGAGAATGCACACCCAACATGCTCCTCTGACCATTGACGGAGCGTCTGTGGAGAGAGTGAGCAGCACCAAGTTCTTGGGTGTGCACATCACAGAGGATCTCTCCTGGACGTACAACACCACAGCACTGGCCAAGAAATCACAGCAGCGTCTCTTCTTTCTCCGCAAACTAAGAAGAGCAGGAGCTCCAGCCCCCATCATGTACACTTTCTACAGAGGCACCATCGAGAGCATCCTGTCGAGCTGCATCACTGTGTGGTTTGGAGCCTGCAATGCGTCCTGCCATAGAACCCTCCAACGCATAGTGAGAGCTGCAGAGAGGATCATTGGTGTCTCTCTCCCCTCCCTCCAGGACATTTACAGCACCCGTCTCACTAAAAAAGCCCTTTGCATAGCGGCTGATCCCACGCACCCAATGCAAAGCTTCTTCAAGCTGCTGCCGTCAGGGAGGAGACTGCGGAGTCTCCAGGCCAGGACCAGCAGGCTGAAGGACAGCTTCATCCATCAGGCTGTCAGGAAGCTAAACTCCCTCCCGATTCTGCCCCCCTCTCCCCTCTTCTCCACCACGGTCTCACTGAACTCTGTCACACACACACACACACTCACTCTCTGACGCACTCACTGGCCTGCTCCAGTCACTTTGTGGAGCATTGGACTGCTTAAGCATTGGACCTCATAAGACTTTGTTGTTACACTATCTCCTACCGTACACTACTAAATCCCCCATTTGCACTATTTGCCTATTTTGCACCACTATGCCTTCTTACTTGAATATTGTATATTGTATATTGCATAGCTTTTTTTTTTGTTATACGTAAAATTGTATTGTATTTATTTAAATTTTTACTTTTTAATTATTTTATTTGCATTTTTCTAATCACTAGGGTTTGAGAGTAACGCAATTTCTATTCTGTGTATGTCCTGTACATGTGGCAGAATTGACAAATAAAGTTGACTTGACTTGACTTGACTTGAAATGTTCGTTATATTCTCACTGAGTTAAGATTAACCTAAAACATGTTAACTATGTATTTCTTCTAAGTGCAGCTTAGATAATATTATTGTCACATGTCTAATGGGATAGTTTTAGCAACTAAATTACCGTTTATTAGTAAGCTAATAATCGCTAATTAGCTTCGAAGGAACTATCAGAAAAAGTGGGTAACATTACAATAAAGTTTACTCTACTGATTTATATTCTTTTAAGCAAATGCCAAAGGCTTACACTAATTTAGAATTAATTCAGATTCTTTTATATAAATTAATTGACAGCAATGTTAATGATATGTTAATATACAGTAATTGTTCACAGAAATAAAGCGAATTGCAGTAAGAGCGACCAATACTTGATAAGTAGACTAAAGTTATTAAACAATATTAGATGTTAGTCACACTTGGTCCATTTGCAGTAACACTGGTTGATAAAGGATCTTTATTAGCAGTTAATCTGTTACTTATTTCTTCATGCTGTAGCTGTTAAGTAATATTGACTTTTAACTGCTTCTATTTTGTATAAAAACTAAAGCTCTAAAGTACATCCACAGTTTTAAACTCTTTCCTTTATTATTTTTTTCTCTTTTGTTTTGTGAACAGAATATGTTGCTGCGTGTTTTGTTTGGTGGGGAGCAGAAGTATGTTAGGCTGTCTGACCTGGGCCCTATTTCAGAAAGCCGGTTTAGTGCAAACTCTGAGTAAGTATACCCTGAGTTAACGAAAACTCTGGGTTTTTGGTTTCACAAAGCGAGTTCAGATGAATCCTGAGTGAGTCACTATGACGACACACTCCGTGAAGCTAACCTGCCCCCTAGCAGGTTTACCACAACTAACCCTGACTGTCTCCGCCTCTTTGTCGGAAACCTGACAGTAGGAAGTGTCGGACATGGCGTGCCCCTACCTCGAAGAGCCAGTAGATGTTGAAGCCCAAATTCTCCGCAGAGCTCTCCGCCGGGAGAGAGTGATTAGAGCGCGTTTGGACATTTTATCATTTCCTGATGATTTTCTGTGTGAACGTTACCGTTTTTCAGCACAATCTATAATTCATTTGAATAACATCCTCAGGCCTAATATTGCTCATGTGACACATCGCGGACATCCTCTCAGTTCTGTACATATTATTTGTATTGCACTTCGTTTTTTTGCAAACGGGAGCTTTCTGTATAATATTGGTGACGCTGAGCACGTTTCCAAGGCTACCGTCTGTCGGGCAGTCAGGAATGTTACAGTTGCACTGAAACGTCTCCTGCACTCGTCTGTGGTGTTCCCCGGTCATAGACCCACAAGATTTATCAAAGAGGGATTCCACAAAATTGCAGGTATCAGGATGAACAAAACTCAATTCATGATGTGGTGATACTTGAACTACTACTTAAATTTTACATTTATTTTCAGGGTTCCCAGGCGTGATTGGCTGTATAGATGGCACTCACATTCCAATCATTGCTCCTTCAGTAAATGAAGGAGACTATGTGAACAGGAAGTCTTTCCACAGCATTAATGTACAGGTACATAGTTCCCTGTAGCATTTCAAACTAACAAATTATTTCATTATAGTAATGGATGCTAATTTGTGTTCTCTGCACTGTGAAGATCATATGTGATGCTGCCAACATTATGACAAATGTGGAAGCCAAGTGGCCAGGCTCTGTTCATGACTCACAAATTTTTTGTGAATGTACACTGAGCACAAAATTTGGACATGGTGAGTTGAAAATACTTTAAAATATATAAAGACCAATTGCTACAGGGACATTTGAACTGAAGTGTATCCTTCTGTCTTAGGAGAGTTCACTGGCTACTTGCTTGGTGATAGGGGGTATCCATGTTTACCCTATTTGCTTACCCCTTACCCTGACCCTGAACCGGGCCCACAGCAGCGATATAATCTGGCTCATTGCAGGACAAGAGCCAGAGTTGAAATGACTATCGGAATGCTTAAGGCCCGGTTCCAGTGCCTTCAAAGACTCAGGGTCACCCCAGAAAGGGCATGTGACATTATTGTGGCATGTGTGATTCTTCACAACATTGCCACAATTAGAGGAGAACACTGTCCTTCTGAACCAAACATCAGCAGTGATCCAAACCATGAACATCCTGACCCTCCCACGGACATACAAGATGGAAGAGCAGTCAGACACACCATATGTCACAATCATTTCCTTTGACCCATCATCTCAACATGTTGAAAGAAGAATAAACAGATTTTTTGTTCAACTGGCTTTATTGGTCGCCTGTATTTCCTGTACACAAAGTATTAATAAGTATATTATTATGTATAAGTATATAACACTGAAATAATTCGTCCATCTCTGACCACTTCACCCACCCTTAACTGATGTTCTAGCAGTAAAATCTCAATCTTGGTCTTTTGGATCTGCTGCTTGAAGTGTTCCATTTCCAAGTCACATTTTTTTATTTTCTTGATCAAATGGGTCTTGTACAGCTGCTTTACAGGGAGCTATTGAAACACAGAAAATAGCATTGACATTCATAGTACATGCCTACTTAGGTTGGTTGTAAATCAGTGCTGAACATCTTACTGAGGAAAGGTTTGTTGGAGACGTGGCTGGACCCTCTTCCTCTTCATTTCCATCATCACTCTGTTAGAGACATAGAAAGTCCATGGTTTTATTATAGTACCACATTTTATTCAATTGTTATATTTTCCATTGTAAGATGTAAACCTCATAAAGTGTCTCTGTTGCTTCCTCCTCTGTAACAGCTGTCAATGTTTCTTCATTATTTTCCTGTAGTAAAGAAATTAACAACATTGCTGTTCTACTGTAAACTCATATAATCTGTGGAGTATTAAGAGTACTCATAACTGCATGTTGGTCTGGCTCAACAGGAGGCTGCACCAGATGCAGTACACCATCACCATCAACTGATAGAATATGAGGTTTATCCAGGTCACTTATAACTTACAAGGGACCAAATGGCAATTAACAAACATACCAATCACCTTACACTTCATTGTCATTATGCTCTCAAAGACAACCAAGACTGAGGGAAGGCAAAATCAGTAGGAAAATAACTTCACTACAAAATAATTCATTATGGTAAAGAGTTTATCAAATGAATGTGTCGCACTGCAAAGGTGACTGTGAAGAAAGGATGTATGCACATCATGTATTATTTTGAATTTACCTCTTATGTAGGCACTTGTGTCTTGCGGGGTTACTGACTCAGAGGATGTCCCCGCAGAGATGCCTTCAGCCACAGGGCGCCCACTGTTTTGGCTGAGGGCCAACTGCTCAGCCTCTGTGAGTGGTGGTGGTGGAGGACCCCCACCTGTTTTTCAGGCCTCCGCTTTTTTTCTGTTGGCTATAACGGGGTCACATTTGAGCATACAGAGTAAGCAAATATGTACTTGTAATGTGCTCAGATAATTTCAATAAGTGCTTACAGAAGGAAAATTAATGTAGCCTCTAACTGCAATTGATTTACATGGGACAAACAGACCAAGCACTATGGCTCATAATACAATTACACCTTACCTGTTTGGACTATATTTTTATATTTCATTTTTACTTGCTGCCAGGAACGTTTGGGGCCTGTTGGGTTGCACCTGCGCTCACATCACGTCACAAAATAAAATGTATAAAATAAAAAATAAAATAAAATAACGTGTTAAATGGGTGGAAATCCCTAGATCAATGTTTAAAGTAACACTCACGCATTGACTCTGTCGGCTATGTTTTGCCATGCATGCTCCCTTTGTTTCGCAGCTGAGGCTGTGTTACTTTTTTTCCGCAAAATTTGCATGTTATCGGCATATGCTGCCATCAGAATTTCGGCCTCAAGCGCTGTAAAATACATTGACCGCGCCTTCTTTCCCTCCGTCTCCATGGTGACTCGCTTAATCTGTGCTCCACTAATCAGGGCTTTATGTATCCTCGTGCGCGCGCTTGACTTGGGGTTAAAGCAACTCCGCGTTGATTGAACTGATTGTTATCAGCCTTTCTGAAACCGAATATTCCGAGTTGGGCAGTTCGGGGTTACTCAACCCTGAGTATCGTTTTTCACTCTGAGTTTTCTAAACCGGCTTCCTGAAATAGGGCCCTGACATTTGATGCTTTCATGAAAGAAGGTTAGAATATCAGGATAAAACAAGATAACAACGTTTACCTGGTCAATAAACAAGCTTAATTATATTCTAAGTCAACTACCTAAGTTGATAATTGTTTCTACTTCAACAATGAATGAGAATTACCTATATTCTTAAGCTTCATCTCATCAATATTTTGTGAAGACATAGCCTTACTCTACCATTTGATAAGAAAATGCATGGCCTTTTTTTTTTTTTTAACAATTTCTGTAACATTTCTTTTCTCTTACCTTACTTCAGTGTGCCTAAAATTTAACATACCAGAAGGCAGACAGCTAGATATGAAGGTGTTTGACCAGTCTGACACAGAAGTAGACGCAGAGGTGTTTGAAGAAATAGTGAAGGGGTCACCTGTAACCTTCCGAGTCATGCTGAGCAATGAAGAACTTGGTAATCACTCACATACGTATATGTTTATATGAAATTTAAAGGTTGAGATTGAAGCATTAACAGTTAAATTTAATGCTTCTGCTTTGGTCATGTTCCTTAATGCACAGGTGTATCTCTGTCATCATCATCTTCTCCATCGGATGATACAATCATTCTAAACTTCACAATGTGTGAACCTCCTGAAGAAGCAGCAACCACTGAAGGAAGACAACCTAAAAGGCCATGCCATATAAACTATGAGGCAAAAGCTGTGGGTAGTGAACATTGTTAGTCTAATTTGCATGTTTGATGTGAAGTGTTTTTATGTAATCGTTTTCCAGTTTTTCTCAAGGTTTAAAAAATTTCTGACTTCATATTTTATGTCTATTTAAGTTGATTGAAAAAATCCTAACAACAAAGCCTGGTGGTGAACACATCATACAAGAGTATGCAAAAACCAAATCTCTGACAGATGCAACTAGAAGACAGATGATAAACATACTTGCTGCTGAGATGACAGAAGCACATGGGTAAGAATCATAAATGTAGTCTATAAAGAAACATTTTTAGTATTGTATTATTTTTAATTGTGATGTTCAATGCCAATTGAGTGACGGTCATCACTGAATTTATACATTAGGACATCTCCCCCTAAAAGTGTAAGAGTGATGTATGCGCAGGGGATTGTTGCTCTGTTTCCATATCTGGAAGACCCATATTCACAACATGGATATGTAAGTAAAGGGGACTTTGCAACATTAAACACATAGTTGCCCTCAGAAATGTTGATAACATTCTGCTTGTATTTAATTACATAAGAACATTACTATGATCCAGAGAGCGGTTCAGGATACCTTGCGTGGCGGTTGAAGACAATTCAAAGAAAAGCTGCAGAGGAAAGAAGTGTCTCACTTTCCAAATCTCCTAAAAGTAAGTTCACTTGTGATTTAAATGATTCTGATCTAATTTGTAGGCAGGAGTCAATCAAATTGTTTTTTCTTAAGTTGGCGGGCCAGGCCGTGGTCGATCCAGACCACTCACCACTGAGACAGTGTTATCAGATGAGGATGTAAAAGCAGCTATTGCTCTTTTGAGACACTCTGCTGATGAAGACACTATCCGTGAAAAGATGAAAGCTACCTTCATTTATCGGCATTCAATGGTCAGCGATGATAAGAATGCAGCAGATGTCTTCATAGTCTTCCCGCGGTTTCTGGACACACCAGGACTGGTAAGACATCTTCATTTGTTGAATCACTGAAATATTCCATGCAGCTTGCAATTTCACTCATTACACCTCTTATCTTCTATTTTTGCATTATAGATAGAACAAGATTTCAGACTCCTGTTTGATGAGGTCACTGCCAACAAATTCTTGGAGAGGTGGCCCATCGATCTCAAATCAAAGATTGTAAAGGAAAGTCATGGACTTGTACCCACCTCGGAGCTCTTGGAGTTGATGTGCAATGCTGAGTCAGCTACTGAAGTTGAGAATGGTATGACTGACTGTTTTTATTTGCCATTGTTGGTTATATAGGCAATTCTGTCTATCGAATGTATTTTTGGAGTAATTCTTTGTTTATTCGTCTGTAGGCTGGGACAGTGACATGTCTGCTATCTTGCTGCTGCTACATCTGCTACCGCCATCTGCACAAGGGTGAAAGAGACCAGGAAAGATGTCTGCATCTCAAGCTGTCGATAACCTCATCAAATTCCTAAAGGTATGTTATTTAAAATATATATTCCATCACCGCCATTGTAATGTACAGTAAGGTGATCTAATCTAATGGGATAGTCACTAAATACTGCTGTTTAATGTGTTGTTGTAGGCTGGAACCAGTGTACAGCAGCATCTAGACAACATCACCCGAAGCAGTCAGCCCTACCTTCTTGCTCAGGGACCCACAAGAAGCAGCATCCACACCTTCTTCATTGTGATTGACAAGCATGCACTTCCATGTAAAGCGACAGGTTCAGTAGGAGCCCTTGATGAACTCTTTAAGGCCCATTATGTCTTTGATACGTCATATAGTTCATCCCTGACCAACTTTTTCACTTTTCTGCAAACAACCATTTACAACATTGATGTTGGGGAAACAAAGGAAACTCCCAGAGTTGCGAGCAAGAATGGTGCGTTAGTATCCATTGAGATCAAAATAATGAAGTGCTTTCTTTGCAAAAGTGATCATGGTAGACCAAACAGCCTTGTAAAACACCTTAAGGTAATTCATGGTCTCTGTACTGGGAGGACACTATATCTCAAATGTGGCCAAGTGGGATGCTCACGTTCTTTTAGTAGTTTTTCTGGCTTTAGAAAGCACCTGAACAAATGCCACGTAAGCAGTTCATTTGATTCTGCAGAACTAGATTTTTCACCAGTTCAAAGTGTTACGGACACAAGTACTACTGCTAATGTTGATGTGGTGCCTGAACACTTAGAGCATAGGTGTCAAACTCTGGCCCGCGGGCCAGATTTGGCCCGCAGCCTGATTACATTTGGCCCGCGAAGCCATACCAAATTACTATTAGAGCTGGCCTACTGGTAGTATACAGTTAATATATATATTGTTTAGTATTAAGCTTTGCTTGTTCCATATTCAGGTTTTCAGCAAAACTTGTTTGAGTCCATAAAAAAAGATTCATTCTTATATCTAGAGGAAGATTTTTTTTCTCAATAAATATTAATGTTAGCCCGCGACTTTGTTCCAGTTTTGAATTTTGGCCCACTGTGTATTTGAGTTTGACACCCCTGATTTAGAGGCTGAGTCGGAATTATCTTCAGCAGACCTTGTAAATAGTTGTGCAGCTGTTATTTCTGATCTAAAGGCAGCAGGTGTAGGCCAAAGTGTAGTGAATTCTGTAGTGAATTCCATGGAAGAGATTGTTCAAGATATCCAACAACATGCTAAAGAAACAGTCATTAAGCATGTATTTAGTAATGAAAGAGAAACAGAAATGTGCAAGAAAGTTGAAGCATGTTTTGATGAGTTAGAGAATCCTTTCTCAGTTCTTAATTCTGAGTACAAGAGGTCAAAATATTTATCAGACAAGTGGGAAACTGTAGAACCAGTTGAATGTGTAATTGGCTCAAGATTTGACACAAGGCGAAATAAAAAGACTGGAACATATGATCAGGCAGTTGTTCAAGATAAATTCATGTATGTTCCAGTTTTATCAACATTGGAATCAATATTTAAGAGTCAGCATGTTGGAGAAATGTTGAAAAAATCAGACACTTGTGATTCAAGACGCAGAGATATTTGTGATGGATCTCTATTGAAGACACGCCCTCTTTTTTTCAACAGAAAAGCACACAGTTCAGATCCAAATGTTCTATGATGACTTTGAGGTTGCAAATCCTCTTGGTTCCAAGCGAGGTATTCACAAGTTGGGTGCAGTATATTTTACCTTAAGAAACTTCTCTCCCAAATGGAATTCTTTTTTGGCCAACATACACCTTTGTGCCTTATTTCATGCACAAGATCTGAAACGTTATGGTTTTAGTGAAATTCTTGTTCCTATTGTTCGAGACATTAAAGTGTTAGAGAGCGATGGTATTGAGATTCCACTATTCGGTGGTTATGTTCGTGGTAGTGTGGTACAGGTCACTGGTGATAATTTAGGCTTACATAGCTTGTTTGGTCTGGTGGAGTCTTTCAGTGCAAGGTACTGTTGCAGGTTTTGTTTAGCTGATAAAGATGACTTTCAAACAGAATTCTCTGAAGATTTCCCCAAAATAGTGTTGCGCACCAAAGACAACCACACTGCTCACTGTCAGGAAATGTCTAATAATCCATTGCTTCCTTATGTTTTTGGTGTAAAGAGTTCATGCTTATTGAATTCACTGACATATTTTCACACAACTGAGAACTTCTCAGTTGATGTGATGCATGATGTTTTGGAAGGAGTGGCCCAGTACAAACTGAAGTTATTGTTTTTGTATTTAAAAGAACAACATCTTACATTGGGAGAAGTGAATTTGAGAATACAAAGTTTTGATTATGGATTCATGGAGAAAAACAATAGGCCAGTAGCTGTGAATTTAGGTGGAGAGTCTAATGATCTGGGACTGAATGCTATTCAGACATGGTGCTTACTGAGGAATGTTCCCCTCATGTTTGGAGATTTGGTAACCTCTACTGACCAACATCGGGGCCTACTACTTTTATTACTACAGATAGTTAACATTGTATTTTCTCCTATGTTATCTCAAGGTATGTGTGTATATTTAAAACATTTGATTGTGGAACACCACAAACTGTTCAAGATGTTGTATCCCCAGAAAAAACTTTTACCAAAGCACCATTTTCTTATCCATTATCCTCGCTGCATCCAAAAAATAGGGCCTGTACTTCATAGTTGGTGCATGCGCTATGAAGGTAAGCACAATTTTTTCAAGAAACTGCTCAAATCATTCAAAAATGTCACCAAAACGCTGGCCAAAAAAACACCAGAATTATATGGCATACATTTGGCAATCTTCAACAACCTTTAGTCGGTTAGACATTGGTCCAGGAAAAATGGTGTCTTTAGATATGGTAAAAGGAGGTTCTGGAATTGCAATAGCAATGCAACTGCCCAATAGAGTTCAAGTTATGAAAGTGAACTGGGCTAAACAGAATGGTATTGTTTACCGCCCGCATTTGGTTATTTGTGGCAAAGTAGTGTCTGAAATGCCTGTGTTTTACCAGATTGAGTCAGTTCTGATAATACATGAGAAACTGGTACTTCTCATTTTGCCATTATGTACAGTAGCCTTTCAAGAACATTTCCATGCTTATGAGTTGACCAGGACAAAGCAAGATTTAGTTGTCTTTCATGTTGACAGCCTGCATTATCCCAGGCCTTTTGACATACAATTGTCGTATGGAGTGAATGACAACTGTCATTACTTACTGTCATTTGTAAGAGTTTGTTATGCTAATAAATGCTGTTACTGTAACCTGTATGTTTGTAGTTATTTTCATAATATAGGATAGATCACAGCCATTTAGAAATATAGCATCATATGATAAATATGAAAAAATAATGAAAATGAAATATTATTACACATTAGAGTGAACTTGGACTAAAAATAACTCTATAAAGTGAAATCATATTACTCTAAACAGTGTGAATAACCCTCAGTGTTAAATATTTTTACACATTTTGTTGTTAATTTTGACACTAAACTGAGTAGAATTAACACTAAAAAGTTAACACTGGCCATAGAGTAAATTTTACCCTAATTTTGAGTGGGACCAAATGTTATCTGAAACAGAGTTAAAATCAACTCTCTAAGTGTAAAATTGACAGTTTTTTACTGTGTGGCCTCATATCAAATGTGAAGGCAGAATGAGTCTACGTTTGACGTTTGTTTATATCTAATCTTCCTTTTCAAACATTTAAACAGCAGCGAGTCTGCAGCTGAGGGAACACAAACTCAAATTGTCGGAACAGGTTTGCTCGTTTCTTGGATTCATTTGGTGATTTATTAAATGTATAACTGTTATTCTAATCTGCTGCTGGGTCTCTTACACTTTTCTTTATGCTGTATATTTTCACGTCTCTGGAATAGTTGGCAGTTAGTCAGCTGGGAAACTCTGCATATCGTGGATATGCTGACCTCGCTCCGTGGTGTACAGGGCCGTTTACCCTCATGATTAATATTCACAATAAAAATATTAGCCGAACATCATGAAGTCTGTATGTGTTTCATAGTGTGGAACAACCTTTGTACAGTTAAAGCCAGCAGTTACTATGTTATGCCTTTTGGTCAAAAGTCAGTAGTTAGTGCATAGTCTGATTAAGTTACATAAGCAAAGTGATAAATAAGTTCAAAGTTAAGAAATATTATAAGTGATTCATGCTAAAAACAGTTAAAATGTATGGGTTTGTAATTTGCTCAGAGTGAGACATCGTTATCACAAGCGATCTTTGTATTGTATGTGCGGAAATGGGAGCGAGGGAGCGCTCTGATCATTAACATATCTTTGACGTATTTTCTCCGTTAATGCCGTGAAAAGTGTTTCGGCAGTATTAAAAGAGTGAACGAGTTCATGTACACGCTAAGAGTGCCCTACACGCTTGTACCTTGGGAAACGTTCGTCTTTGTCAGTATTAATATGTTCAGAGATAACTTTTATATGTGTTTACATGGAGTGAACTGTGATGCTAATGTAACGCACGTGTTAAGCTAGGCTAATCAGTAAGTTGTCATTAAGATGTGTATTAGCTAGCAATTTATTTTCATTTTCTGTATGTTTCAGTTACAAATGAGAAATAGCAAGGAGAAGCCTTGAGAGAGATAAGGCTTTAAAGGATCTTCATTAAAAGCAAGAAAGGCAAGCCTTGTGTGGAAGATCTCCTCTATTTTGTTCGCTAGCTGTCTAGCTTCACATGGTCACGTGTCGTGAGGGCAGCATATACTACATGACAGAAACACCAACGTTATCTCTTTTATGTGTTTATACACAGGTCACGCTGATTACTGAACAAAAACCCAAAGATCAGATGTTAAACAGATTTATTTGCTCTCTCTCCTCCTTAAACATGTTTTTAATGTTAGTTATAATTCAGAATTGGCGACTGAAACACGTAGGACACATAACATCAGGAAATAAAACACCGATAAATATAACCTCAGTAAAAGAAGTCAGCGGGGGTTACTACAGCTGTGTACCGGGGCCTGCGCTTTGTCGGTGGGATTGCTTGCGAGGCGAGCGGGTCTATCCCACGCTTTGCCGTGAGACTGGGCAGACGTCTCCGAAATCATCGAAGCACTTTTGCAAAGAGGCTGTATCTTGACAAACCGACCAGACACATGAAGATTAAACCACTACATTCTCGGCTAAAAAAATATTAAAACGGTATTTGGTGACACACAAACAGGGTTTTTCAAAGTTCAGTTCTGTTAGCTTCCACATGCCGGTTGTTGTGTGCTAGAAACAATGGCCACCAGGCCTAAGCAATGGTTTTGACTTGATCAGCGTTAACCCCGCCCCCTGAGTTTGATGGGTGAGGCTGACAGATAAAATTATTTCAAGATGAGAGCCAGGCGCCAGGACTGCCAAAATGAAATAAATAAATATATCATTAAATAATTAATTAAATGTGTCAATAATTAATTAATTAAATGTGTGTTGGCCCTGCGACAGACTGGCGACCTGTCCAGGGTGTACCCCGCCTCTCGCCCTATGACAGCTGGGATAGGCTCCAGCGCCCCCCGCGACCCTGAAAAGGATAAGCGGAAGCGAATGGATGGATGGATGGAATAATTAATTAAAATGTGAAATACATAAATAATTAATTAAACGTGTCAATAATTAATTAATTACATGTGTCATAACTATTTATTTAATTAATTAATTCCAATTTTAATTAATTATTGCCACATTTAATTCATTGCACACTCAGATGTGTGTGTGTTCTGCACGGCGTCGGCTGCACGGCGTCAATGCATTAGCGCCGTGATTACAGCCGGATTGGCGTCCTTGCGGTGGTGCCGTAATGTTTGGTGATAAGAAAAAATTCCAAATAATTCTGGCTATAGATTTTGTTTGGGCAAACAAACGTACTAATAATTGACATCAAAGAGAGACAAAATGGCAAAGATGAAGAAAGTCGAAGAAGATCTGGAAGAGATTAAGCATTCACTTAATTCGTTGACGTCGGAAATTGAAAAAGTAAATAAGCAACAAGGAATATTAATGTCGATGATGGAGCAAATCAAAGAACTAAAAGATCTGGTCAAGGAGAAAGATAAGACAATCCATTTTTTGGAAAGGAAGGTGGACGACCTAGAACAGCAGGCTCGACTCGAGGAAATGGTCATTACAGGTCTGGAAACTAAACACAGAACATATGCGAGAGTTACCGAATCTGGGACTGGTGCAAAACGAGGAGAGGACGTGCCCCCGATGGAGGAGCTACAATCGTTGGAACGGCAGGTTGTGGAATTCTTTTCGAGTAAAAATCTTCCCCTGCATAGTAACAATATATCTGCATGCTATACTCTTCCTAGAAGGCACAAAAATGCTCCTCCAGCAATTGTAGTGAGATTTGTTAATCGAAAACACAAAGTAGAATTGCTGAGACGGTCCAGCCTTTTGAAAGGAAGTGGAGTATATCTGAATGAACATCTTACAAAAAGAAATGCAGATATTGCAAGACAAGCTCGTATTTTACGGAAGGAGAAAAAGATTCAAGCAACCTGGACCAGGAATTGCAAAGTGATGATTAAACTGAATGGAACACCAGAAGAAGCCAAGGTTGTAACGATTAAGGAACTTGAGGAATTGGACAATTATACGTGATAATATGATTAAGATAGACAAATGGTTGCGACCAATTATGGCTATAACTAGTTTATTTTTGGCAAGGTCAAATGCTACTTCGGGAGGAAAAGGACAAAAGGAAATTGTAAAATTGGATATGGAAGATAACAAGATCAGCGGACTTTAAAATATGTTGATAAATGAATGTGAGATTGCTTAGGATCTTTTCTTTCCTTTTTCAGTTTTTTTTCTTTTTTTTTTTCTCCTTCTTTTCTCTTTTTTTGTTTCCTTCTCTTTCTTATGAGGTAATAGATAGCGCTAGAATAATTTATGCATTATGTTTGACGACACAGATTATAAATCATATGATTTTGAAGTAGGTATTGACCCTGAAAGGAATGTGCTTAATACAATTAATGTCACATGTGATTATTTTACAGAGGAGCAATTCAGGGATAAGGTTGATATAGCCAATACATTTTCTTTAATTCATATTAACTGCAGAAGTCTTTATAGAAGTTTTGCTTCGATTGAAGATTTTCTGTATAGTCTGAGAGGCAAGTTTCAAATAATTGCTCTGTCTGAAACATGGTTAGATGAGAATAAGGGTTGTAATTTTTGTATTGAAGGATACGATTTGTACTTTGTGAATAGAATTAAGACAAAGGCAGGAGGGGTGGCACTTTTCGTTAATTGTGATTTGAAATGTAAAAAAGTTGAATGTATGTCTGTTGTTATGGATGATTTAATGGAGTCTGTGACAGTAGAATTGGATATAGAAAAGAGAAGTAATATAATTGTAACGTGTATATATAGGAAACCGGGATCACAGATTGAGTTATTTACAGAAGCAGTAGAAAATTTATTGAGTAAGGTTAAGGGAAATAAGACTGTATGTTTGTGTGGTGATTACAATATTGATCTTTGTAAAGTGACAAATGATAAGGCTTCGTCAGATTTTTTTGAACTATTATATGGTAAAGGATTTTATCCTTTAATTATAAAGCCGAGTAGAATAACGGAGAAATCAGAAACACTAATTGATCATATTTTTATTAATAGTTTGGAGAATAATATTGAAAGTGGCCTCATCATAAATGATATAAGCGATCATCTACCAGTCTTTTTTATTTTCGATTTAAATATGAAAAGAAAGAAAGAAGCTAGTTTTGTGAGTTATAGAAGGTTAAGAAATGATGAAGCAATTAATAGGTTTAGACAAGATCTCATGGAAACGGACTGGAAGGAGGTTTATGTTAATGAGGTCAACATTGCATACGGAGTATTTCTAAATATATATTTGGCCTTGTATGATAAACATTGTCCATTGATATCATTTAAGCATAAGAAAAAGAATATAAATAGGAAACCTTGGATAACTAAGGGTCTTGCAAATGCGTGTAAAAAGAAAAATAATTTATATAGGGAGTATATAATATATAGAACTAAAAACGCGGAAATGAAATATAAACTATATAAAAATAAGTTGGTATTAATATTGAGGAAAGCTAAGAAAGATTACTATAATAAAGTTTTTCAGGAAAACAAAAATAATATTAAGGGCATTTGGAATATTTTTAAAGAGGTATTGGGTAATAAGAACACACCCAAAGTTCGGCCTAATTATTTTATTAATAATAATCAAGTTGTTAAAGATAAGACCGAAGTAGCAAACGAATTCAATTCTTTTTTTGTAAATGTTGGACCTACTTTAGCAAATCTAATCAGGAAAAATGATGATCCAGGAGATGAGGAAGCCTGGATAGGTGATAATAGAATGGTTAATTCCATATTCTTAGCCGATACTACCATAAAAGAAATAGTAGCAATCGTAAAAAATTGTAAAAATAAAAAATCTACTGATTGTGATGGTATAGACATGGTCATAATTAAAAAGACAATAGATTGTATAAGTACTCCTCTTTGTTATATTTTTAATCTTTCGCTACAGTCAGGAGTATTCCCTGACAGAATGAAAGTGGCAAAAGTAATACCATTATATAAATCAGGAGATAAGCATAGTTTTAACAATTATAGGCCAGTGTCTCTTTTATCACAGTTTTCAAAATTGCTAGAAAAACTCTTTGCACAAAGACTTGATAGTTTTATTGAAAAATATCAACTAATACATGAAAACCAATTTGGATTTCGTAAAAATAGGTCAACGGCATTAGCGTTGTTGACTTTTATTGAAGATATTTCATCTGCAACACATAATAATAAATACACAGTGGGAGTATTTGTTGATTTAAAAAAAGCTTTTGATACGATACAACATTCTATGTTGATTTCTAAATTGTATAACTATGGAGTGAGAGGAGTAGCATTGAATTGGTTAATGAGTTATTTAGAGAATAGGTTGCAATATGTTTATTATTTTGGCAATACTTCTGAAAGACTGAAGATTGTATGTGGTGTTCCTCAAGGTTCTATTTTGGGACCTAAACTCTTTAATTTATATATTAATGATATTTGTGACGTATCTAAAAGGTTAAATTCGATTTTATTTGCAGATGACACAAATTTTTATTGCTCTGGAGAGAATTTGAAAGACTTGGTTGAAATTATGACTTCTGAGATGTTAAGAATAAAAAAATGGTTTGATGTAAATAAATTATCTTTGAATCTGACAAAAACGAAATATATGATATTTGGCAATCGTGTAAAGGAGGATAAAGTCATTATGTTTATAGAGGAAGAATTGATTGAAAGAGTTACTGAATTTCGTTTTTTGGGTGTAATAGTGGATGAGAATTTGACATGGAAATCTCATATTGAACATATTAGAAAGAAAATGGTCAAAAGTATTTATATTTTGGGTAGTATAAGAGATTTATTAAATTATAAAACAATGCGTATTTTATATTTTTCTTTGTTTTTTTCATATATCAACTATTGTGTTGAAGTTTGGGGGAATACATATGAGAATACCATAAAACCTTTAAACCTATTACAGAAGAAAGTTATACGAATAATTCATAATGTTAAATATAGAGAACATACAAATAAATTATTTATAGAATCAAAATTATTAAAATTAGGAGATTTAGTGAAATTACGGACATTATTAATTATGTTTAAGGCTAAAAATAATATTTTGCCTTTTAAGTTACAAAGAGTATTTTTGATGTGTTCAAGGGGAGAAGAGAATAGAAGGAAATTTTATTTTAAACATCAGTTAGCCAGGACTACACAAAGATTAATGAGCACAACGGTTAGGGGTATAAGACTGTGGAATTCACTTCATTATAATTTAAAGAATTGTATAAATTTACAATGTTTTAAAAAGTGTTATATGTTTAAAACGATAACTCAGTATGAAGAATGCGAATGAATGTGATGTTGGTTTGGGATTCGACCGGAGAGAAATGTCAATATTAGTTTGTTCCTGATTTTTGGTGCCCACCGGTGATATAAGTTCGATGGTAGATAGGGGGCAGGGTTTAATAAGAATATTTTCTTCTTCCTGCTCCTTTTCACACATGGTTGTTGTGTTTTGTTGACAGAAGATGTGGTTGTTTTGTTTGATTGTAGTACCAAGTGTGAAATAAATAAAAATGAAATGAAATGAAATGAAATTATTTAATGGTGTATTTAATTAATTCATTATGGCAGTCCTGGCGCTCCATAGGCACCAGCGCCAGAGGTGAGGTTGAATACAAAGACTGTCCTCTGGACACCGTATAACATGCCCGATCCCAAGGCCCTATATGTATGTGTTATGAGAGTGTGAGTAATGTGGATGTCTAGGTTGTGGAATAAAATCAGTCTGCTGATAAAACAGTGAGCACAGTGAGAAGATCTTCACTGAGCTGATCCATCTCATCTCATAAAATTGAGGCACAGGTGACCAGGAGGGGACAGAGGGGGAACGACCTTTTATTGCTTTTTTCTACAACAATTTCTTAGTTCAGCTGCAGTATTTGATATCCTGTAATGACTAAAATGATAATTTAAACTAATTTACATAAAAAGATTGTCTTTTAAATGTTAAGTTTATTTAACAACTTTAAAGGCTGAGCAGTGCTATTTTTAAATGAAAAACTCACAGGCTCACATGTTCCAGGATTGAATTAGTGTCTGATAACCCTCCCTCTTCCTGCTCTCTAACTCAGCACCTCCTCTCTGTCCACATGTTCCCTTGTTCCCTCCCCTTCTGATCTGCAGTTTGAAGATGGGTGCAACCAACATGTGGTGACGTATAAGAGCTGACAGATCCCATTCGCTACAGAAACCTATGTTGTTTAGATCAGAGCAGTTTCAGTTCTGAGGAAGTGAAACTCACACAGTCACTGACACTGTTGGGTGAAATGGCGCAGAAAAGTGTTCAGCTGGACCGAGAAACCTTCTCTTGTTCGATCTGTTTGGATCTACTGAAGGATCCGGTGGCTCTTCCCTGTGGACACAGCTACTGCATGAAGTGTATTGAAAGCTTCTGGGATGAAGAGGAAAAGAAGAAAATCTACAGCTGCCCTCAGTGCCGGAGGACTTTCACAGCGAGGCCTGTCCTGGTGAAAAACACCATGTTAGCAGTTTTAGTGGAGGAGCTGAAGAAGACTGGACTCCAAGCTGCTCCTGCTGATCACTGCTATGCTGGACCTGAAGATGTGGCCTGTGATTTCTGCACTGGAAGAAAAATGAAAGCCTTCAAGTCCTGTTTATTCTGTCTGGCATCTTACTGTGAGAAACACCTTCAGCCTCATTATGATGTGGCTCCATTAAAGAAACACAAGCTGGTGGAGCCCTCCAAGAAGCTCCAGGAGAACATCTGCTCTCGTCATGATGAGGTGATGAAGATGTTCTGCCGTACTGATCAGCAGAGTATCTGTTATCTCTGCTCTGTGGATGAACATAAAGGCCACGACACAGTCTCAGCTGCAGCAGAAAGGACTGAGAGGCAGAGAGAGCTGGAGGTGAGTCGACAAAACATCCAGCAGAGAATCCAGGACAGAGAGAAAGATGTGAAGCTGCTTCAACAGGAGGTGGAGGCCATCAATCAGTCTGCTGATCAAACAGTGGAGCACAGTGAGAAGATCTTCACTGAGCTGATCCATCTCATCCAGAAAAGAAGCTCTGATGTGAAGCAGCAGATCAGATCCCAGCAGGAAACTGAAGTGAGTCGAGTCAAAGAGCTTCAGGAGAAGCTGGAGCAGGAGATCACTGAGCTGAAGAGGAAAGATGCTGAGCTGAAGCAGCTCTCACACACAGAGGATCACATCCAGTTTCTACACAACTACCCCTCACTGTCAGCACTCAGTGAGTCTACAGACTCATCCAGCATCAATATCCGTCCTCTGAGCTACTTTGAGGATGTGACAGCAGCTGTGTCAGAGGTCAGAGATAAACTACAGGACATTCTGAGAGAGGAACGGACAAACATCTCACTGACAGTCACTGAAGTGGATGTTTTACTGTCACAACCAGAGCCAAAGACCAGAGCTGGATTCTTAAAATATTCATGTGAAATCACACTGGATCCAAACACAGCAAACAAAGAGCTGTTATTATCAGAGGGGAACAGAAAAGCAACATATATGGAACAACAACAGTCTTATTGTGATCATCCAGACAGATTCAATGAATGGTCTCAGGTCCTGAGTAGAGAGAGTCTGACTGGACGTTGTTACTGGGAGGTGGAGTGGAGAGGGGGAGGAGGTTATGTAGCAGTCGCATACAAGAATATCAGCAGAAAAGGAGATGAATGTGGATTTGGATGTAATGACAAATCTTGGTCATTAGATTGTTACAACAACAGTTTTACATTTTCGTACAACAACATTGAAACTCCTGTCTCAGGTCCTCGTTCCTCCAGAGTAGGAGTGTACCTGGATCACAGAGCAGGTATTTTGTCCTTCTACAGCGTCTCTGAAACCATGACTCTCCTCCACAGAGTCCAGACCACATTCACTCAGCCGCTCTATGCTGGACTGATGTTTTACTATGATTATGGAGACACTGCTGAGTTGATTAAAGTGAAATAGACTGAAGTCTTTCATATTGTTGTAAGTTTAAATCTGTATTTTAGTTCCCTTTTAGTTTCTCTCCATCATTATTGTGGTATTTATGTGCTGCACATAAATCAGATGTCAGTCAAACATTATGGGCAGTACCTCGACATCTTCAACATGTTGTCTTGATGTTTTTACGTTTTATAGGTGGAGCTCTTTCCTGTGTCTGTTCAGCCATGGAGACTATCAATGCTTATGGATATTTTTATTTGAAAAATTTCTCCACATGACAACATAAACTTCTCTATCTTCTAAATGTTTACTGAATATTTTTCTTAGGTATTTGTATGTTGTTGTTTCTCTTCACTGATCTTAACAGAGAAGTCTACAGACCTTCCTTTATCACACAGATTTTATTCTCATTTGTACATTTATAAAGAAAACAATTAATTACAGAGCAATAAGAAATTTTAAGAAAGTGCACTATATCATAATTTATAGTAAAGTGTATTAAAGCATCGTTAGTTAGTCACTTATTTAGTTTGGAGCTGTATCATCTGACACTGTAGAAACATTTCCTCCAGCTTCAGCACAGAATGTTAAAAACAGAACTATTAATGAGAACAAACAGTAGGAACACAGTATCAGCAAACATCATGGCTTAAAATGGAGAGTAAAAATCTAAAAAGAAATAAACAAATTAGTAAAAAGGATTTCCTGTTGACATGTTATTGGTCCTATCTTGTCTGCAGCACCTCCAGGATGCTTCTTATATGTTTCTGGTTATTTTTGCACCAATTTTAGTTTTTGTCAGTAGGAAGTTCAAGTTCAACTCAGTGTGTTTGTTTGTTTTTTTTCAAACTGATGCCTGACCTTGAACACCAAACATCTGTCAATAAAGCAATGATATAAAATGCTTATATTAGTACTGAAAAACTGCATATCCACTTTACAAATATAAATAATGATATAAATCCACAGCTGAACTGGAGGAGCAGCTGATCTAGTTCACTCATGTGTTTCTGGACTAAGAGTTGGAGCAAATACCTTATGATTCAGTGATGTTTGTTTTTGTTCAATATTTTGTAGATCCAAGAGTGAGTTTGACTCATGATGATGATGTTCCGAATGAAACAAAGTTGGTCACAAATTCTTCAAAGCTGTTTATTAAGAATATATTCACTTGGACTCATGAGACAGGCTTGTGATCCAAGGGAGCCATCAACTGGACAATTACTGACATGACAACAAAAAAGCTAAGTACAGAGGGGGGAACAGAGGTGAAAAGACTTGCTTTAAAGGATTGTAATGTTTCCTTTTAAAATAAGTCTCTAAGGTCAGACAAAGGGACAGAAACTCATAGCTTTCTACCAGCCCAATGACAAAACTATAAGTTGTTTTTTAACATCTACTTTTTCATCTATTTGGCAGTCACAGTGAAAAGTATAAACATTGGCACGCTTTGTCTTGTGATTCTGCTGTTCGTAAAAAATGACCATGCGCAAAGTACCAGACTTTAAGGCTTTGACTTGATGCCAATGGCCTGAGGAGGACAGTATTACCCTTGGACATGTGTAGTCTGCCGTCTACTCAATAGAAGAAGAAGAAGCGCGGAAATGGCACAACTGTCTTCAGTTTCTGGGAGAGTTTAACAATGAGAGACTGATGATGCAGAAGAAATCTCCGTGGTTAAAAACATTAAAAACAGTCGTCCAGGATGATGAGATCCGCCACTGGCTCAGACTGCTGTATATCAGCCGGAGACCCGAGATGAAGTCACGCAGCAGGTATGTAAAACTGTGATGTTCTCAATGAACTAACACAGGAACGATCTGAGCTCAGTCTGTAAGCTAACAGGCTAAAATCAGAGAGCAGCTAATCAAACAAGTGCGTCCGTTTTTTTTAAAGGTAAACTTTTAACAATAGACTTTCATGAGACACATCAAAACCAAACAGGGAGGGAAAGCTTCGGTTTTCTGCACTGTGCCACAGTTCGCTGTCTGCTTCGGTTCACGACGCCTCACTCCGGGGCTACAGACAGTTCTCTGCCGCCTGTGGTGCTCCTCACCTCCGTCTGCACCCACAGACTTCCCGAGGTGGAGGCAGGCCGGCAGGGACTTTGAGAGATGGGCTTTACTTTTAAAAATAGCCCTTAATCAGGGTCTAACTCACTAAAAGATGGCCACATGTCTCTCTCCAACTTAATCTCTTTCTTTTAAGTAATTGTTTTTCATTGAAATGAAATTAATTGTTCAATAAAATGATTACATTTATAATTTAGTTAAAGTTAAATGAATCAAGGTGATTTTGACTTTGCTAGTTAACAGGAAGAGAAACAAACTTACACAGGATAAAATGAAATTTGGACCCAGCAGAAAAAGTCAGATCACAGACAAACAGAAACATTCCTCTTTGGCTAAAATAAAATGCAGATTATTGCTCATCTGCAGTTTTAATCATGGTGAATAATTTATGATTCAGCCAAGTAAGATTCTTCTGTGTGGAGGTTTTTCCCCTGTCAAAAGGCATTGACCATTACCTTCATCTAAACATGGAATTTAAGTCATGTAGTTGCCGTTGTTTGTTTTTAAAGAGGTCATAATATTTTTGTGATGGTAGAAATTTATCTTCAAAGTAATAGTTATAAAGTGAATTAATAAGACTTTCCAACAAAGAGAGGGAGTCACATGGTGCTTCTGAAACATTTGTACAAACCTCTCTCACATATGTGAGCAACATGCTCACAGTGTACAGCCCTGCTGACTGAGGCTGCACCTTTACCTGTCTAATCTTTTTCTTTTTACTTTGTTCCTCAAGTCCCACATCAACATGAAGTGTAAGGAGGAGGAAGATCTGGCTGGCCAGCAGGTCTGGAAGCAGGAGAGGAACTTCAATCTGGACCAGGAGGACACAGATCCCCCACAGATCAAAGAGGAACAGGAGGAACTCTGCATCAGTCAAGAGGGAGAACAGCTTGTAGTGAAACACGAGGATGAAGGCATCGTCGTCTGGAGCGGGGAAGAGCGGCTCAGACAGCTGCATAACATCTGGAAACCTGAGAAAGATTTACAGACCAGCGGTAAAACTGTAATGGCTTTTCTGAAGTGTTAACATTAATATTAAACCTACAGTTTGTATCAGTCAGATCTATTTAATGTGTATTCGTGAAAACATGACAGGGAGTTTTAAATGGACTGGTTCTTATATAGCGCTTTTCTACTCAATCTTGAGCACTCAAAGCGCTTTACAAAACTTGTGCATTCACCCACTCACTCCCATTCGCACAAGCACATTTTTCTTAGTGCTTTCTACCAACATTCAGACACACATTCCACAGATCAAAGAGCAACTTGAGGCAACTTGGAGTTAGTATCTTGCCCAAGGATATTTGAAATGCAGACTAGGTGAAGCCGGGAATCGAACCGATCAGTAGATGATCTGCTCTACCGCCTGAGCTACAGCCACCCCCAATAGTGAAGATTATTTTGAAAAATATCAAGATGTAGATCAGTTTCGAGATCAACTCCAAAATAGATCATCAGTCAGTCAGTAATAAGTGAGTTCTTTTTTGTTTGAAAGGTTTTTTTTACTCTTAATGTTGCTGAAAAATGTCAGAACTCAAGTTCTCATTTGCATCAGAGTGCACAAATAACTTCATTTTTACACACTTTTAATTTCACCTGCAAATGTGAGCAACATGCCCTCATTACAGACTTTAACTAAAACTTTATCTTCTCAGAAGTGTTTTTCTATAATTACATTTTTTTTATTGTTCGTTTAGACCTCCACCAGCAAACTGCCTGTAAGGAGGAGGAGTTTGTCGCCAATCAGCAGGAGAGGAACTCAAGTCTGGACCAGGAGGACCCAGATCCTCCACAGATTAAAGAGGAACAGGAGGAACTCTGCACCAGTCAGGAGCTGGAGGAGATTGTACTGAAGCAGGAGATCAATAGTTTTATGGTGACTTCTAGTTTTGAGGAAAGTGACCTCAGTGAATCAGAACCAAACGATGACCAGCTCCTTGCTCTTAACTTTCCTGAACCAGAGCTTGAGGAACAGGAAGAAAACCAGCATGTGGACTCGGGATCAACTAGAAATGCGGAGCTGAAGAAAAGGAGACGTCACAAAAACCGAACAGATAAGTCTCGGAGTGAAACTGATACAAGTAAAAAATCTGGAAGCTGTGACACTTGTGGAAAAACTTTTCAGTGTAAATCCAACCTGACGAGACACATGAGAGTTCACACAAGTGAGAAGCCACATTCTTGTAGCACCTGTGGGAAAAGATTCATTTGGAAATCAGGATTGGAAACTCACGTAAGGATCCACACAGGCGAGAAGCCATATTTTTGCATCACCTGTGGGAAAAGATTTAATAAGAAATCCGGATTTGAAAGTCACGTGAGAATCCACACAGGCGAGAAGCCGTATTTCTGTAGCACATGTGGGAAAAGATTTGGTAAGAAATCAGGACTAGAAACTCATTTGAGAATCCACACCGGTGAGAAAGCGTATTCTTGCAACGTCTGTAGGAAAGAGTTTAGAGACTTGTCGACTATGAAAAGTCACAGAAGGATCCACACAGGTGAGAAACCATATATTTGTAGCTCCTGTGGGGAAAGATTCAGTTGGAAATCAGGACTGAATTTTCATCTAAGGATCCACCTGAGTGACAAACCAAATCACTGCAGCACCCGAGGTAGAAAATGACCTCATGCTCCAAGTCACGGTACATTTCCTGTCCACAGCAGTGAAGGGCACTCTATGTTGTTTGTTCCAGCCCTGACTTTATGTTTCTCTAAGTTTGATATTTTTTTATTGGTCTTTAAAGGTGACACAAATATTTATTGAACATGGATGCTCTTTTAATATTTACCACAGAAACTTGTATTTCTTCTTCAGTATAGAAGAAAACAAACATGAAAATGAGTTTTTCATCACTTGTTCCTTGTAACAACCATGATGTGATTCCTTTTTATCAGCCAATAAATAAGTTTTAATACACAGGACTAAAGATTTAAAAAAGTTCAAGACAAGTATACAATTTTTATTTAAATATGTTTTCTTTGTGATTTATGTTAATGAAGGTTATACTTCAGTATGGCTTTGACCTGGTTGTCCTGGTTATTCTTAGCAACATGTTGCAAGATTTGATTAAAAATTTTTGTGACTAATTTTGTGTATTGTGTAATCCCTGCTAAATAAAAGCAGTTAAATGTGCTATATTGGCTCATGATAAGTGTTTATATCATTTTGCCTAAATGCAAGTAAACTCAATGTTTGCCAACTCTGTGTGTGCAGTTTGCTTCATAAGTACAGTAACAGAACTTAAACTACATGGAGCCTATTTTGATTACATCATTACAGATGTAGATATTATTCATAGTTCATATTTCACAGTGTGCTGCAATCTTCTCCACAGACCTGCATTGCTCTCTGTTCAGACCCGTCATCTTCAAGATGTCCACTAGATGTCGTCAGAGTTCCCCCACTTTCCTCATCTATTGTGTTGCCATTACCTGAGCCTGCTTAAAACCTACAGTCCTTTACATATGGGTTCATTCAGGGTCATGTTTAGTGGGCAGGTTTAGTGCGATGAAGGAAACTCGTTTTCTTTAACTTTACCTCTGAGTAAGTAACTGGAGTAACAGACTCACTGATTCCTCCCCACCTGCTGGACATGAACCAGCTGACTGACACTTGTTTTCATTTTCTCATTCATAAAGTTGCTACCAGTTCAATTCATTTATATTTATATATAGTGCCAAAAAACAACAGTTGCCTCAAGGTGCTTTATATTGTAAGGTAAAGAATGTAAAAACCTCCACAATTGAACAAGCTGAAAAGAGCTGGTCAGTCATTTGTTGTGTTGCAATCGGTTACACTGAGGGAAAAAATTTCACAACTGGATCTCGGAGATAATGTGAATATTTGTGAAAATATGTGAAGATGAGGCTGAAATAACTCTGAGACTCTAAAACATGATGAAATGCTTACATATTGAAATGTGTGTAGTAACATGACCTACAGCTTGTTTAAGAACTCGTGATTTTTTTCCCCTGTTGGCATAAGGTGAAATCCTGCATAAAGGAGGTGACCTTTGCTCCCTGACTCAGACGTGATAAACATGACCCAAATCATTCACGTTGGTGCCAAATAATGTTTTGTTAAAGTTTAACAAGCTTTCCCAGCCTGAAACTGCCAGACAAACAAATCACCTGTTGGAGATGCTGGTTTAGCTCCCTGGGTAAAGTGGGTGACCCAGATGCTAAAGCCCAGCTATGACTCCTGCCTGAGGACTTTTAGTCTTGGTTTGCATCCAACTTTTCTGCCACAATAGTTCAATTTTCTTAATAAAACACCAAATTACAACAAGTTACCTCGAGACAGTTTATATTGAAGGCACTTTATTTGAAGGTAAAGATCCGACAATAATACAGAGAAACAACAGGTAGAAGCAATGGAAGATTGAAAATAACGGTTGTCATTACTTTTCATTCAGTCATATATTAAGATACAGAAACACCATCTGTTGTGTGTAAAGATGAACAGTAGGGGTAGGGTGATTTTCACCAGATCAAAGCCATGGATTCACAATTATGGTTTGGTGCTGTTGAGTACCTGGATAGAAAATGCACATGTGGAATGGTAGAAAGTGTTCAGCATGCTTTGATGATCTGCTTCAAGTATGCTGGGGTGAGCATTACAGACTGCTTCTTAAATTTAATAACCAAATTGCATCAATGGGGAACTATAAATTCTACATTTGGATTTCTGATTATTATTTCTGGCTGATTTTCATTAGATCGACCTGAGTAGGGCAGCGACAGATGTGTGCGGTCCAGAAGTAGAAGAAGAAGAAAGAGGAGAGCAGAAATGATGACATTCTAGGCTCGCTTTTCACCTTTGATGTACTCTTAGCTGGAAGACTTTGGTTTGGTGATGTGTTAGAGATAATTTAGTGGTTGAAGCTACTGTGGACTGACCAGATCTGCCATCAGCTCAGAGTGCTGGATATCACCGCAAACCTGAGACAAAGTCATACAGAACAGGTGTGTAAAACTGTGATGGTGTCAGTGAAATAACACTGACTCATGCAGGACTCTGATAAAAACTCAGCTTGTGGGCTAACAGACTAAAATCAAAGAATGCTTTGATTTTAGTTTGTTAATTTGATTTTAGTCTGAAAAAAGGACAAGTGACGGACAAGGTAAGCGACTCATGTTGTAACTGACGTCAGACGCCGGAGATTGTTGGCGGAAAATTAAAGCAAATGGTAGTTTAGATTTGAACAAATTCATTTAAGCTTCAGTAGGGGAGACCGGGGATAGTTGTAACATTTTTGACATTTCTGTCTGTAAATTGGAGCTCTTTTAAGGTAGTGGATTCAAAATGTAATGCAAAGTATTTACATGTCTCTGCTATTAAATAGTGCAGCTATTTTCTCTGCAGCACAATTACTCATTGCATGGTATGGTCTCAAACACGAAGAGTGAAATGTTACAATTAACCCCCTAGTCTGGGTTAGTTGTAACATATCCTGGGGTGAAATGTAACACAATGAAATAAGGGTACTAACAAAACATTAACATGTAATCTTTGTTTATTCAACACATGAATGCACTTAGAGCCATTTATGTAATTATGTGTGTGTGTGACAGAATGCAGAAATCCAGCTTTTGAACATATTCCAACCCCCCAAAAAAGACAAATTATGGAATTTTCTGCAACTGAATATTTCATTAATTTTGGTTGGTCTTCCTTGAGTTTGGCCTCATTGGCTCAGTGGGCATTATAACCGACAACTCTTGCACCAATTTTGAACATAACAATGAAGCTGAAAAAATGTAGTTGTTCACCAGCATCGCAATTCCATTACTTTTTATCATGGCTTACCTTGGTGTGGTTTGCAAAGTGCTTCAGAAAGATGAGGAAATCTGTTTCTTGCACCCATCCTGATTTATTTCCACTACCAGTACTTCCTACTGGTCCATCTCTGACACAGTGGTCTGCATAATGTATGTGTGGGAACACAAACAGTGGAGGAATTGTGTTGCCAATGGCATTAACCGCATATACAAAAGCGACCAGTGAACCTCTCTCTGCTGATGTCGTTGCCCCAACTTGTTTAATATAAGTTAAAGTAAAAGTGTGGTAAGTTGTAACATCTGCATTATTGTTACAACTAACCCAGACTGTTGCTGTTACAACTGACCCAGACTCCTATAGCCATGAACTAGCTAACATTACAGCCAACGGCTAAAACATTAGCACTAAAGACTTACACAGAATATATCCCCATAGACATACAAATAACATAATTTAAGTTTGATGAGTTTAACTGCAAAGCAGATAATGCTATTAGAAATTGAAATAAAGTAGAAAAACTTACTTTTTTTGATGTTAAATTGTCTGTGTTTGACAAAATGTGCTGATTTTTCACATGTGATAGCAGAACTGAATTGGGCATGCACAGGATGAGTCACATCATTTGAAACTTAGCCTTGATTGGAGAAATTGGAAGTGTTACAACTGACCCACGTTACAACTATCCCCGGTCTCCCCCTATTACCAAGTACACTTATCAATTGTCTTATAACTAACAATATTTGTCTAAATAATCTCCAACACCCTGGAGAACAACGGGGAGAGTTTAGAGACTCTCCAAGATTATATTGATCAGTGCTTTCAGGATCTCGTGATGAAGAAGGCCCAGTGTGCAGCTTCCCCGGCCAAAGCTGAGACGCCGTCGTCGAAAAGACAACGCCCGGCAGATTCCCCCGGCTCAACATCGCCAGCCGGCAAAGATATTGCCGACATACTGGAGTCAATCGACAAGCGATTGTCCAGTTTCGACGCAAGGCTGTCCTTGGTGGAGATTCTTCACCGAGAATTTAAATGCTTGCCAGAATCCCTGGAGTACAGCCAGCAGCAGGTGGAAACGCTTGCTGCTGAAAATGCCACGCTAAGGGAGTCGGTGAAATGTCTCACAGAAAATGTTACCCAGCTCAATAGAGAAAATAAAAAAATAAAAGAAACAGTTATTGATCTACAAGCTCGTAGCATGCGTGATAATCTGGTATTTTCTGGTATTCCAGAAGCCGCTGGAGAGGACGCGGAGACCACGGTAAAAAGCTTCATCAAAATCCACCTGAAGCTGCCGGAGGACACTGTGAAGAACATCGTCTTCGATCGGGTACATCGCCTCGGCCCTATTCGGGCTACGGCCGGGAGACCACGTCCTATCGTGGCCAAATTCGGCCACTTCAAACAAAAACAACAGGTGAAAAGCCGCGGCAGGGAATTAAAAGGAACGGACTTCAGCGTGAACGACCAGTTCCCCAAAGAGATCTTGGAACGACGCAGGGTCCTCTTCCCAATCCGACGCGGCTTCATCCAGAAGGGCTCCCGCGCTGTCATCGCTGTGGACCGGCTGTACGTGGACGGACAGCTCCACCGCGACCCCAACATCACTCCGTGTGTTACTCCCCTCGAGTCGTAATAAAGCTCAACTTGTTCCTTGTGTTTTAACTGACATTTATTTCGGACAGGAGGATTCTTCGACATGCCTTAACATGTAATGATGTCCAACCACAGCCGATACAATGCCGTCAGAACTAAAAAGAAATACAAACTTAAATGAATATTCTTAATAAAGCCCCTAAGCATTATATATGGCGAAACATTCCAACAAAACAATCAATAAAATACACATTACACCTCACACTGCGGTAATTGCACTAGAATATCACGCAACACTAGCATATTTACATACAACGAAAATAAACAAAAGAAAACATTTACCTCATTGGCCTCACTCAAAGGGAATAAAACTTTAATCCTTACATCGTGGGGAGGTCCAAAAAAGGCACTCTTTTATTTATCTTACTATTTACTATCTTACTGTGGACGTGCAAACCTCGTGGCTCGTCTCAATTAGCTTGCTGAGTGTGCCAGCCAAAAATACCCTCTTAGCAACAACAGACGGAACTATAGAAAAGGTTCCTATCTAATTGCACAATTAGTAAAAATAACACATTTAAACATATAAATCCAATGAACAAAACATGAATTACTATTGATTTATTTCTTAATATTTCAACTACTAATTGTTTCAACCTTACATATCTAATAAAATGAACTTAAATGCGAGAGTTGCCTATGACGGCAGCTACACCGTGGCTGTATTAACCTCACACCAGATAAGAATCAGCTACACCATTTCCCTATCCACTCACACTAACTTGCATTAACATCTGTTTAACTTACTAGTATCAAATCGCATCTTAAAGTGTGCTTTCATAGCAGAATTAACACCGTCACTCTCCGTCAGTGATTTAATTGGAATGTTTACGTTTTGTTTGTTTTTTTTTTCTTCTCGTTTTTTTTCTCTCTCTCTTTTCCCCCTCTTGCTTTTATGCTGCTCACCCCTGTCCTTGGTTTCTTTCTTTATTCCTTTCACTGCCTCGATCACCTGCTTCGACACTCATCCACAAACAACACCCTTTATTTCGACACATACACACCATGCGCTCAAGGGCAGCACATTTACTTCAGTCAGACAGCGCACACAGTCGTTTAGGATACACACACTTAAGCCAAGCCTACTCATATTAGTAACTATGCAAACACATAGTCAGACTCAGGGAGCATCTCGCCACACATTTTTTCTCTCTCTCCTTCTTTTTATTTATGAACAAGTGACGTATTCTCTCCACCTGTCTAAGCAACGCACACAGCATACATCCCTATACACAAACATCTATGGGTACACTGAGGTTCATTACATGGAATATAAATGGAGCTGGCTCCAGAGAAAAGAGGTTAAAAATATTTAACCAACTCAAAAAACTACAGGCAGATGTTGTCCTTTTACAAGAGATCCACAGACCTCTTAGAGGTTCGAACGAACTTAAAACACCTGAGTTTCCTAATATGTTCTCAGCTTGTTATAATTCTAGACAAAGGGGAGCAGCAATTTTAATACATAAAAATATTAATTTCACAGTACTCGATACAGTTATAGATCCAGAGGGCAGATTCTTAATCATTAAACTATCTATACTTGATAAAAAGCTATGTATTGCAAGTGTATATGGTCCAAATGTTGATGATCCCTCATTCTTTCACGGTTTTTTCAGTGCACTCTCTGAACACTTAGATGGCACACTTGTTCTTGGAGGCGACCTCAACCTTGGACTAAATGAAGACATGGATAGGCTCAATACAGCGGGAACTCAGCGTAATTGGCAGTCCACAAATATAATCAAACAGTATATGAGCGACTTTGGTCTTTGCGATGCATGGCGCTCCCTTCACCCCACCAGTAAGGAATATACTTTTTTCTCACATGTCCATCACTCCTACTCTCGTCTGGATTATTTTTTGGTCAGCAGCTCACTGCTGAGTGACATTTCAGACACTGAGATTCACCCTATAGCTGTCAGCGATCATGCTCCTGTATCTTTAACACTAATGCACAAGAATAATACTACGCCAAGAAAAAACTGGAGATTTAATATATCACTACTTAAAGATGAAGACTTTATTAAATATTTTAAAAAAGAGTGGACTTCATATTTAGACTATAATGACACTCCCGAAACATCAGCTTCTGTTCTATGGGAAGCAGGGAAAGCTATGATGAGAGGTAAAATAATTTCTTTCTCATCACATAAAAAGAAAAAAGAAAACAAAAATATTCAGGAATTAGAAAAAAACATCAAATCACTAGAAGAAGCCTACGCGTCCCACCAAGATCAGGAAACATTGAACAAAATACGCAAAACAAAACTAGAATTAAATGAAATTATTAATAAAAAAACACAATTCCTTATACAAAGACTACGCTTACAAAATTATGAACATGGTAATAAATCCGGTCAATTTCTAGCAAACCAGCTAAAAATAAATAAAGAAAAAACAACTATATGTGCTGTTCAAGATTCATCTGGGAACACAATATATGAACCGATACAAATAAACAACATTTTCAGGGATTTCTATAACACGTTGTATTCACCACAAATAAACCCATCTAAAAAAGAAATTGATCAGTTTTTGGACAACATAACTCTTCCAAAATTATTAGACACTCAAGCAATGGCACTGGATTCACCACTGACACCAGGTGAACTCCAGGAAGCCCTGATAAGTATGCCCAATAATAAGGCTCCAGGTCCAGACGGCTTTCCTGCAGAATTCTACAAAGAATTCTGGTCGATTCTAGCACCAGTTTTCTACAGAACGTTGTTGGAAATTAAAGAAAAGGGCAGACTTCCATCAAATATGAATTCTGCAAACATTAATCTCCTGCTAAAACCAGGCAAAGACCCTGTATATCCCTCAAGCTATCGTCCAATATCCCTTATAAATGTAGACCTTAAAATAATCTGCAAAGCTCTCTCAAAAAGACTGGAGAAAATAACCCCCCTCTTAATTCATCCTGACCAAACTGGTTTCATAAAAGGTAGGCACTCATCAACAAATACACGTAGATTACTTAATTTGATGGACTACTCATACAGTAAAAACCTAGAAACTACAATATTCTCTTTAGACGCAGAAAAAGCATTTGACAGAGTTAACTGGAAATTTCTATTTGCAACTTTACACAAATTTGGTTTTGGATCCTCTTTCATAAACTGGTTAAAAATATTATATAATTCCCCAACAGCTTGTGTCAGAACAAATGACCAGACATCCTCCAGCTTCTGTCTCTTGAGGGGCACCAGGCAGGGATGCCCACTCTCCCCTTCACTGTTTGCAATTTTTATTGAACCACTAGCAGCAGCAAT
The DNA here is from genome assembly GCF_965226115.1 of Aulonocara stuartgranti. NCBI lineage: Eukaryota > Metazoa > Chordata > Actinopteri > Cichliformes > Cichlidae > Aulonocara > Aulonocara stuartgranti. Next base: position 4,491,641 of record NC_138954.1, read on the forward strand.
TAGACAGAATTCAGTAATTAAGGGCATAAAATGCAAGAACGTGGAACATAAAATCAGCCTTTATGCGGATGATGTGTTACTCTTTCTCCAAAATTCACAAACCAATATCTCTGTGGTGATTGAATTGATAAACTCTTTTGCAAGAATATCAGATTACTCAATTAACTGGTCAAAATCTACAGTCCTACCGATTAATTGCTCCCTCCATAATTCCTCTTCAACACCACTGCAATCGGGAAATATAAAATATTTAGGTATTAATGTTTCTCCCAAGCTTGCAGATCTAACTAAATTAAACCACATCCCACTTTTAAAGAAGGTAGAAGGTGATCTGGCTAGGTGGAAATGTCTACCCATATCACTCATGGGAAGGGTTGCCGCTATAAAAATGATGGTCTTACCAAAAATAAATGATTTATTCTCAATGATCCCAACTAAACCGCCACAAGATTGGTTCAGATCTCTAGATTCATGTATGTCCAAATTGCTTTGGAAAAATAAACCCCCACGTATAAGCTTAAAAACACTACAAAAGACCAAGGATAAAGGAGGATTAGAACTACCTAACTTTCAGCACTACTTCTTAGCCAACAGGCTTCAGTTTATCTCAGGATGGCTAAAACATACCGTCTTAGATGAACCTTGGCTAGATGTAGAACAAGCACTTTGCAATAACCTAGAGATTTCAGATCTACCATTTATCAGCTCAAACATCCAACGACATGAATGCTTTAAAAGCGTCAACATCAGCTCTTCTCTGACAGCATGGTGGGAGTTTCTAAAATTCACGGAGTCTTCATTAATCCCATGCAAACGTACACCTATCTGGAACAACCCTGACATATTACAAAACAATAATATGATAAACTTTTCAGATTGGAGTGGTAAAGGAATCAAATATTTAGAACATATACTAGAAGGAACAGAATTTATTTCATTTGACGGACTAGTTACACAATATGGGATCAACAAGAAAAGATTTTTAGAATATCAACAAATTAAATCCATAGTAAAAAAGAAATTTAAACCGGGTCAAGTTGAACTACAAACACCACCAAGTGTGGTTCAATTTCTTACTCTTAAAACCCCCAAATTACTTTCCAAAATATACAGAATGCTTTCTAAAACAGATGAATCAGTATCACTTCCTATTGCAAAATGGGAAGCGGATTTATCAGCTAACTTAGACCAAAACTTCTGGTCTCAGACTTGCTTACAAACCTTTCATCTAATCAGAAATCCCAGTCTTCAATTAATTCAATACAAAATATTACATAGAGTGCACTATACAGGTCATCGGATGTTCAAGCAGGGGCGGAGCGTGGGGGAGGCTTACTGGGCTTAAGCCCGGGTTGTTTTGTCAGAAGCCCGGGGTCTTTTGGAGTGTAATTTTTTCATAGTTAGATGCCTGGCTGACAACTGTATAAAACAAAAAGTACACACAATATTCGAAGCACATAGTGCACACTGTGGGAATTTACGACTGTGCGTGAATCCCCCCTGATATTGGTATGATCCGAGCTCAGGCACTAAGCGACTGAGCGAGGGGGCGGGGCAGCTGCTGCCTGTGAGTGCACTGTTGGAGAAACGGAGCCAGCCATACTAAGGAGAGCTTAAGTTTGAGCAGGTACCAAAGCAAATCATTCGTACCGTACAAATAATGTAAATATGACGGTGCATCACGAAAGATTGATATCAAACTGATCACTTGACCAATATTACGTTACTTGCTCTTCAAGTGAATCAACAAATGGCGAAATGAAAAGCCGAACAAATGCTATTTTTTAGAGAATCTTAGCTTACGTGTGTTTATTTCATATTTTCAGTTCTTACCCTCCCCGACTAAATCGGTTTCAGTTATGTACTGAAATATAAGAATGGACATTAGAGGCTTCTTTCAAAGAAAAAACTCAGGTAAATGTTATTTTATATATTATGCTTTGTATGTTGTTCAGTATATTTCTATGCAAAACAAGAGGGATTTGAGTACACAGCAGGATATTCACATTTGTAACCAGATATTTACATACACTTTAGGGAGAAAACATAAAACATTTTTACTGTACAACATCAATTTAGAGTAAACTTTTGTTTTAGATAAATATTGAAATATCTTTTGAATTAGTTAAATGTCAGAATAAAGAGAGACAGAGCTGTCTATTTTTTATCACCACCACCACCACTTCCCTTGCCAGTGGCGGACTCCCTCAGACATCGGTGCGTTGGTGGTTCTTTGTGTCCGGGGATGGGCGTCCAGGTACACGCCGGCTCACTCCTTGGCGGCCGCTTATCGGGACCTGGAGCCTGGGGCTCGCTCGGGCCACTTCGGAGGTGGGGTGCCCCCGACCTCTCGGCCTGGGGCTCGGTCACTCAGGCACAGCTGGCTGCCGGCGGAGCTCACGGGCGCGTCACTGCAACTCCCCCTGCTCCGCGGCTGCTGAGTGAACCCTCATCTGGGACTCTCCTCAGCTCTTACTGGGACAGTGGCGCGGCTGCCCCTCTGTTGGTCTTCCTTGGTCTCTTGTGTTCTGGGGGCCTCTGGATGTCTGGAGTTTTGATCTCCTCCATACCTGCTTCATGCCCTGGAGGACGGGGCTGTGGCCCCCCCACACCCTCTAGCAGATCATTACATGAAGGAACCTTTTAAAAACAAGCGCGTCCATGCTCACAGGTGTACACACGGGTGATCACACCCACAAACTACACCCTTTTTGGCTCCTACCTCAAAGCACACTGTGTTCTGTTGATCTTATGTGCTGCACAATAATGTTTAATATTTAGTATTTACTGTCATATTCCCATAATCATTGTGATGTTGTTTATTCTATTACTCTTGTTTTCTTCTGCTTGTTCTCTTTTTTCTTTCTCAACAGGTGATCCAGGTGATTGATATATGCATTTTTTTTCTCTGCCCATTCTGTTGGTTTTTGGTTTTTGCCCTTCTCCCCCGTCCCCTTCTCAGCTGTTTCTCTTTCCCTCTTTCTTTCTCCCCTTCTTTCCCCCAGTCAAGTCTGTCCCGTATTCAGCAAGTGAAAATAAAATAAACAATAAAAGGTGAATCAAATGGACCATTACGGCAAGGCTGGGATGGTCAATTTGGTAAAGTAAATCCATTGGGCATCTTTCTTTGCCTTTAGACAACAATTCTGATGGCAAAGGAGCCAAATGGGACAGGCCAAAAAAAAAAAAAAAATGATGTGTGCGGTCCAGAAGTAGAAGAAGAAGAAAGAGGAGAGCAGAAATGATGACATTCTAGGCTCGCTTTTCACCTTTGATGTACTCTTAGCAGGAAGACTTTGGTTTGGTGATGTGTTAGAGATAATTTAGTGGTTGAAGCTACTGTGGACTGACCAGATCTGCCATCAGCTCAGAGTGCTGGATATCACCGCAAACCTGAGACAAAGTCATACAGAACAGGTGTGTAAAACTGTGATGGTGTCAGTGAAATAACACTGACTCATGCAGGACTCTGATAAAAACTCAGCTTGTGGGCTAACAGACTAAAATCAAAGAATGCTTCTCTTTTTCTCTTTTGTTAAAAACTTTGAACATCCAGTGAGACACAGAGTAAAGTGACTTTCCGAGATTGTTTCTTCTTCTACAGATTCAGATAAATGATGTCATTTTGAGCCAGAAAGAACATTTCCATCATAAAGTAGAATACTTTTATATTCTTTATTTATTTATCTGGTAAAAAGTCTCATTGACTTTAAAATGTCTTTTTCAAAAGAGATCTGGCCAAGACCAGAAGCTCCAGTTTTCTCTGCTTCTGTTTGCAGCAGAGCAAAAAGGACAGAGAGCAAGGGACGAGAGAAGACACGAGACAAAGACATGAACGGGACCAAATACTAACCAAGACAACCTAAACAACAAATACTGAATAAATTCAAGAGCGTAAGCCCTTGAATTCTGATTTAATAAAGTAAATCAGAATACTTTATTAATCCTGAAGGATTAATAAAGTATTCTGATTCTGATAACTAGGAAACATAAGATACACAGAGAACAGAATAATGATTAAACAAGACTCAAAAAACCACAAACACAAAACACTGGGTCAACGACCCAGGTACCCTAACAGCCGAGGGAAAAGATGACCTCCTATTCACATCACTATGGTATATTTTACTCCCATATCACTACTCAAAGATCATATTTTATTGTTGTAGGTTGTGGAGGTGACACACACACAAGCTGTAGTTCAACAATGACTTCATTCCTCTATTGACCTATAAAGAGGTCTTGTTACATAAGATTAAAGCTGGAAACTGACACACATAAGCCCAAACACATTGTGTTATTGTGGACGTTGAAGTCACTGCATGTGTTTTTCATGAAGATTAAACTTTCCTGTGCTGTTGGTTCTTTGTTTAATTCTGTTGATTCTTACTTTTTTGTTCCTAAAGTTTAAACTAAACTCTTGTTGGATACCAGGTGTTCATTTAATAAAGCTGCAGGTTCAAACTTCTAACTGCATGAAAATGTAATGTGTAATGTCATGTGTTTCTAAGTACCATCATTGATTTTGGTCATCAAATCAGCCATTACTCATTTAATTTGATGTAAATTTCCCATAATTTGCATATTCAGATTCAGTATTCAGTACCACATGTGAAAGTGACCCAGATCAGATTTGAAAATATTGGATTTGTGCCGTTCACACTGTCATAGCATGATCGGATATAGGGTCGCATAGGGTCAAAAAAATCGGATTTAATGCGCTTTCGCCTGCAGTGTGAATGTAGCCTTAGTTAGTTCTTAGAGTTTGGTTTCTGTGTTCCCCTCTATTTAGTGTCTGTACCGTGTCTCTGTGCATTTCCTGTTTTATTGTGAAGGTCCATGTCTTGTGTTAGTGTGTTCTGTTCACATTTCCCCTGTCTCGTGTAGTCAATTAGGATCAGCTGTGTCTTTGCCATTCCATGTCTCCCCCTGTGTGTATTTATACTATGTGTCCTCGTGTGCTCCTCGCCGGTTCATCTGTGTTTTTTCCTGCATCATTCTGTGTCGTCTCCCTGCATCTCCATTTTAGGTTTCAGTTCTGTGTTGTGTTAGTTTTTTCCAGTTTAGGTTTCACCTCCTGCTGGCCTCCTTCGCCCGTTCCTAGATGCCCCTGGTCTCATATCGCACTGGACTTCATCACTGGTCTCCCACCATCCTCAGGTAACAGTTATTCTGACCATCATCGATCGGTTCTCCAAAGCTGTGCATTTCATTGCTCTGCCTAAGCTCCCATCAGCTCTGAACACCAGCCAGATTCTTACACAGCATGTGTTCACGTTCTGGGTTTGGAGAGAGTTTTGCAAGGAACTAGGGGCTCAAGTCAGCTTACCATCCGGTTTCCATCTCAAACTAATGGGCAAATGGAACAGGCAAGCCACCTTGGCTTTCATACCTTGGCTCAGGCGATTAGAGGATCATCAGGGGGTCCTTTTGTCCCTCTGTGGGGGGGATACTCCCACTAGGTTTAAATCTGGGACTCCCCACCATTTGATCTTAGAACTGAAGAAGCTTCTCGGATGAGAGGTGATGAGAGGTGAAAAGTCTTCAAGCAACTTAAACAAGTCCAGACGCTTTTCTTTGCAAGCTGATTTGACTACGATGACCTGGATGACTGAGAACCTTCACAGACATAATAAACACAAAGTTTTTGTTCTATAACATTTTTCTATCATTGCTTTATTATGGATTAGGTGCAAGAGTTGTTAAAATGTATAATTAAATAATAGATGAATTCAATAGCAAACTGTGCCTCGTTCTCAGATGGACAGCAAGTGGAATGTGATAGATGAGATGAGGAGATGGAAGGAAGAAGAGAGGCAAAGAGTGATTCACAGGCAGAGCTTAGTTTATTTCCCAGTTTTGTTGCCTTATGGTTCCAAGCGCCGTGACCAATCTTTGCGTTTTATTATTATCTCATAACACTTGTTTAATCAGCTACCCTCTCTCCTGTGGACTGTTTAATCTCTACAGTCTCAGATCAACACAGCCCTGCCCTCCAGCACTATCAGCAGCAAGAGCAGAAGCAACCCCCCAAACAGCAACATTGTACCCATCAGGTAAAAAATGGGCTACGTTTGCTTTGCATTGTGCCCACCTGATGACAGTGATGTAGTGTGATGTGATTCCATATTAGATTCTTGATGAATGTGGGTTGTTGTTCTTCAGCCTGCTTCTATGTGCCCTTTTTAACTGTGAGCACCCGCCCCTTTAAACATCTCTGCACTGCCCTGACTAAATGTATATATAAACTGTCTCTATGGTTTACAGTCTGAGTCTGACAAGCTGTCAGCTGTTCATTTCTGCTATTTGAATTGTTAAAAGAAACAAACTATTCATTTAGCAGATTAACAAAAAGAATAGAGAGGCATCCAGTTATTGACATTTATATTATTTAGTTAAAGGTTTGAACAGAAAACAATTAAACACAGAGCCTCTTCCTGCTTTCTGGAATGAATCGCAGCATGAAAACCCTTCCTCTTCTTCCTGCTCTCTAGCTCAGCACCTCCTGTCTGTCCATATCGTTCTGTGTTCCCTCCCCTTTAGATCTACATTATGAAGATGGGTGTAACCAACGTGTGTTAGAGCTGGCAGGCCCCATTCACAGCAGCAACACATGTTGTTCAGATCAGACCAGTTTCTATAATAAGGAAGTGAAACTTACACAGTCACTGACACTGAGAGGAGAAATGGCGCAGAAAGGAGTTCAGCTAGATCGAGAAACCTTCTCTTGTTCGATCTGTTTGGATCTACTGAAGAATCCGGTGACTCTTCCCTGTGGACACAGCTACTGCATGAAGTGTATTGAAAGCTTCTGGGATGAAGAAGAAAATAAGAAAATCTACAGCTGCCCTCAGTGCAGACAGACTTTCACAGCGAGGCCTGTCCTGGTGAAAAACACCATGTTAGCAGTTTTAGTGGAGGAGCTGAAGAAGACTGGACTCCAAGCTGCTCCTGCTGATCACTGCTATGCTGGACCTGAAGATGTGGCCTGTGATGTCTGCACTGGAAGAAAAATCAAAGCAATGAAGTCCTGTCTGGTGTGTTTGGTCTCTTACTGTGAGAAACATGTTAAGCTTCATTATGAATGTCCTGCATTTGACAAACACAAGCTGGTGGAGCCCTCCAAGAAGCTCCGGGAGAACATCTGCTCTCGTCATGATGAGGTGATGAAGATGTTCTGCCGTACTGATCAGCAGAGTATCTGTTATCTCTGCTCTGTGGATGAACATAAAGGCCACGACACAGTCTCAGCTGCAGCAGAAAGGACTGAGAGGCAGAGAGAGCTGGAGGTGAGTCGACAAAACATCCAGCAGAGAATCCAGGACAGAGAGAAAGATGTGAAGCTGCTTCAACAGGAGGTGGAGGCCATCAATCAGTCTGCTGATCAAACAGTGGAGCACAGTGAGAAGATCTTCACTGAGCTGATCCATCTCATCCAGAAAAGAAGCTCTGATGTGAAGCAGCAGATCAGATCCCAGCAGGAAACTGAAGTGAGTCGAGTCAAAGAGCTTCAGGAGAAGCTGGAGCAGGAGATCACTGAGCTGAAGAGGAAAGATGCTGAGCTGAAGCAGCTCTCACACACAGAGGATCACATCCAGTTTCTACACAACTACCCCTCACTGTCAGCACTCAGTGAGTCTACAGACTCATCCAGCATCAATATCCGTCCTCTGAGCTACTTTGAGGATGTGACAGCAGCTGTGTCAGAGGTCAGAGATAAACTACAGGACATTCTGAGAGAGGAATGGACAAACATCTCACTGACAGTCACTGAAGTGGATGTTTTACTGTCAGATCCACCAGAGCCAAAGACCAGAGCTGGATTCTTAAAATATTCATGTGAAATCACACTGGATCCAAACACAGCAAACACATGGCTGTTATTATCAGAGGGGAACAGAAAAGTAAAAGTGAAACAACAACAGTCTTATTCTGATCATCCAGACAGATTCGCTGGATGGTCTCAGGTCCTGAGTAGAGAGAGTCTGACTGGACGTTGTTACTGGGAGGTGGAGTGGAGAGGGGGAGGAGTTATTGTAGCAGTCGCATACAAGAATATCAGCAGAAAAGGAGATGAATCTGAATTTGGACGTAATGACAAATCTTGGTCATTAAATTGTAACAACAACAGTTTTACATTTTGGTACAACAACATCCAAACTCGTGTCTCAGGTCCTCGTTCCTCCAGAGTAGGAGTGTACCTGGATCACAGAGCAGGTATTTTGTCCTTCTACAGCGTCTCTGAAACCATGACTCTCCTCCACAGAGTCCAGACCACATTCACTCAGCCGCTCTATGCTGGACTGTTGGTTTGGCAAAATGGAGCCACTGCTGAGTTGATTAAAGTGAAATAGACTGAAGTCTTTCATATTGTTGTAAGTTTAAATCTGTATTTTAGTTCCCTTTTAGTTTCTCTCCATCATTATTGTGGTATTTATGTGCTGCACATAAATCAGATGTCAGTCAAACATTATGGGCAGTACCTCGACATCTTCAACATGTTGTCTTGATGTTTTTACGTTTTATAGGTGGAGCTCTTTCCTGTGTCTGTTCAGCCATGGAGACTATCAATGCTTATGGATATTTTTATTTGAAAAATTTCTCCACATGACAACATAAACTTCTCTATCTTCTAAATGTTTACTGAATATTTTTCTTAGGTATTTGTATGTTGTTGTTTCTCTTCACTGATCTTAACAGAGAAGTCTACAGACCTTCCTTTATCACACAGATTTTATTCTCATTTGTACATTTATAAAGAAAACAATTAATTACAGAGCAATAAGAAATTTTAAGAAAGTGCACTATATCATAATTTATAGTAAAGTGTATTAAAGCATCGTTAGTTAGTCACTTATTTAGTTTGGAGCTGTATCATCTGACACTGTAGAAACATTTCCTCCAGCTTCAGCACAGAATGTTAAAAACAGAACTATTAATGAGAACAAACAGTAGGAACACAGTATCAGCAAACATCATGGCTTAAAATGGAGAGTAAAAATCTAAAAAGAAATAAACAAATTAGTAAAAAGGATTTCCTGTTGACATGTTATTGGTCCTATCTTGTCTGCAGCACCTCCAGGATGCTTCTTATATGTTTCTGGTTATTTTTGCACCAATTTTAGTTTTTGTCAGTAGGAAGTTCAAGTTCAACTCAGTGTGTTTGTTTGTTTTTTTCAAACTGATGCCTGACCTTGAACACCAAACATCTGTCAATAAAGCAATGATATAAAATGCTTATATTAGTACTGAAAAACTGCATATCCACTTTACAAATATAAATAATGATATAAATCCACAGCTGAACTGGAGGAGCAGCTGATCTAGTTCACTCATGTGTTTCTGGACTAAGAGTTGGAGCAAATACCTTATGATTCAGTGATGTTTGTTTTTGTTAAATATTTTGTAGATCCAAGAGTGAGTTTGACTCATGATGATGATGTTCCGAATTAAACAAAGTTGGTCACAAATTCTTCAAAGCTGTTTATTAAGAATATATTCACTTGGACTCATGAGACAGGCTTGTGATCCAAGGGAGCCATCAACTGGACAATTACTGACATGACAACAAAAAAGCTAAGTACAGAGGGGGGAACAGAGGTGAAAATACTTGCTTTAAAGGATTGTAATGTTTCCTTTTAAAATAAGTCTCTAAGGTCAGACAAAGGGACAGAAACTCATAGCTTTCTACCAGCCCAATGACAAAACTATAAGTTGTTTTTTAACATCTACTTTTTCATCTATTTGGCAGTCACAGTGAAAAGTATAAACATTGGCACGCTTTGTCTTGTGATTCTGCTGTTCGTAAAAAATGACCATGCGCAAAGTACCAGACTTTAAGGCTTTGACTTGATGCCAATGGCCTGAGGAGGACAGTATTACCCTTGGACATGTGTAGTCTGCCGTCTACTCAATAGAAGAAGAAGAAGCGCGGAAATGGCACAACTGTCTTCAGTTTCTGGGAGAGTTTAACAATGAGAGACTGATGATGCAGAAGAAATCTCCGTGGTTAAAAACATTAAAAACAGTCGTCCAGGATGATGAGATCCGCCACTGGCTCAGACTGCTGTATATCAGCCGGAGACCCGAGATGAAGTCACGCAGCAGGTATGTAAAACTGTGATGTTCTCAATGAACTAACACAGGAACGATCTGAGCTCAGTCTGTAAGCTAACAGGCTAAAATCAGAGAGCAGCTAATCAAACAAGTGCGTCCGTTTTTTTTAAAGGTCAACTTTTAACAATAGACTTTCATGAGACACATCAAAACCAAACAGGGAGGGAAAGCTTCGGTTTTCTGCACTGTGCCACAGTTCGCTGTCTGCTTCGGTTCACGACGCCTCACTCCGGGGCTACAGACAGTTCTCTGCCGCCTGTGGTGCTCCTCACCTCCGTCTGCACCCACAGACTTCCCGAGGTGGAGGCAGGCCGGCAGGGACTTTGAGAGATGGGCTTTACTTTTAAAAATACCCCTTAATCAGGGTCTAACTCACTAAAAGATGGCCACATGTCTCTCTCCAACTTAATCTCTTTCTTTTAAGTAATTGTTTTTCATTGAAATGAAATTAATTGTTCAATAAAATGATTACATTTATAATTGAATTAAAGTTAAATGAATCAAGGTGATTTTGACTTTGCTAGTTAACAGGAAGAGAAACAAACTTACACAGGATAAAATGAAATTTGGACCCAGCAGAAAAAGTCAGATCACAGACAAACAGAAACATTCCTCTTTGGCTAAAATAAAATGCAGATTATTGCTCATCTGCAGTTTTAATCATGGTGAATAATTTATGATTCAGCCAAGTAAGATTCTTCTGTGTGGAGGTTTTTCCCCTGTCAAAAGGCATTGACCATTACCTTCATCTAAACATGGAATTTAAGTCATGTAGTTGCCGTTGTTTGTTTTTAAAGAGGTCATAATATTTTTGTGATGGTAGAAATTTATCTTCAAAGTAATAGTTATAAAGTGAATTAATAAGACTTTCCAACAAAGAGAGGGAGTCACATGGTGCTTCTGAAACATTTGTACAAACCTCTCTCACATATGTGAGCAACATGCTCACAGTGTACAGCCCTGCTGACTGAGGCTGCACCTTTACCTGTCTAATCTTTTTCTTTTTACTTTGTTCCTCAAGTCCCACATCAACATGAAGTGTAAGGAGGAGGAAGATCTGGCTGGCCAGCAGGTCTGGAAGCAGGAGAGGAACTTCAATCTGGACCAGGAGGACACAGATCCCCCACAGATCAAAGAGGAACAGGAGGAACTCTGCATCAGTCAAGAGGGAGAACAGCTTGTAGTGAAACACGAGGATGAAGGCATCGTCGTCTGGAGCGGGGAAGAGCGGCTCAGACAGCTGCATAACATCTGGAAACCTGAGAAAGATTTACAGACCAGCGGTAAAACTGTAATCGCTTTTCTGAAGTGTTAACATTAATATTAAACCTACAGTTTGTATCAGTCAGATCTATTTAATGTGTATTCGTGAAAACATGACAGGGAGTTTTAAATGGACTGGTTCTTATATAGCGCTTTTCTACTCAATCTTGAGCACTCAAAGCGCTTTACAAAACTTGTGCATTCACCCACTCACTCCCATTTGCACAAGCACATTTTTCTTAGTGCTTTCTACCAACATTCAGACACACATTCCACAGATCAAAGAGCAACTTGAGGCAACTTGGAGTTAGTATCTTGCCCAAGGATATTTGAAATGCAGACTAGGTGAAGCCGGGAATCGAACCGATCAGTAGATGATCTGCTCTACCGCCTGAGCTACAGCCACCCCCAATAGTGAAGATTATTTTGAAAAATATCAAGATGTAGATCAGTTTCGAGATCAACTCCAAAATAGATCATCAGTCAGTCAGTAATAAGTGAGTTCTTTTTTGTTTGAAAGGTTTTTTTTACTCTTAATGTTGCTGAAAAATGTCAGAACTCAAGTTCTCATTTGCATCAGAGTGCACAAATAACTTCATTTTTACACACTTTTAATTTCACCTGCAAATGTGAGCAACATGCCCTCATTACAGACTTTAACTAAAACTTTATCTTCTCAGAAGTGTTTTTCTATAATTACATTTTTTTTATTGTTCGTTTAGACCTCCACCAGCAAACTGCCTGTAAGGAGGAGGAGTTTGTCGCCAATCAGCAGGAGAGGAACTCAAGTCTGGACCAGGAGGACCCAGATCCTCCACAGATTAAAGAGGAACAGGAGGAACTCTGCACCAGTCAGGAGCTGGAGGAGATTGTACTGAAGCAGGAGATCAATAGTTTTATGGTGACTTCTAGTTTTGAGGAAAGTGACCTCAGTGAATCAGAACCAAACGATGACCAGCTCCTTGCTCTTAACTTTCCTGAACCAGAGCTTGAGGAACAGGAAGAAAACCAGCATGTGGACTCGGGATCAACTAGAAATGCGGAGCTGAAGAAAAGGAGACGTCACAAAAACCGAACAGATAAGTCTCGGAGTGAAACTGATACAAGTAAAAAATCTGTAAGCTGTGACACTTGTGGAAAAACTTTTCAGTGTAAATCCAACCTGACGAGACACATGAGAGTTCACACAAGTGAGAAGCCACATTCTTGTAGCACCTGTGGGAAAAGATTCATTTGGAAATCAGGATTGGAAACTCACGTAAGGATCCACACAGGCGAGAAGCCATATTTTTGCATCACCTGTGGGAAAAGATTTGGTAAGAAATCAGGACTAGAAACTCATTTGAGAATCCACACCGGTGAGAAAGCGTATTCTTGCAACGTCTGTAGGAAAGAGTTTAGAGACTTGTCGACTATGAAAAGTCACAGAAGGATCCACACAGGTGAGAAACCATATATTTGTAGCTCCTGTGGGGAAAGATTCAGTTGGAAATCAGGACTGAATTTTCATCTAAGGATCCACCTGAGTGACAAACCAAATCACTGCAGCACCCGAGGTAGAAAATGACCTCATGCTCCAAGTCACGGTACATTTCCTGTCCACAGCAGTGAAGGGCACTCTATGTTGTTTGTTCCAGCCCTGACTTTATGTTTCTCTAAGTTTGATATTTTTTTTATTGGTCTTTAAAGGTGACACAAATATTTATTGAACATGGATGCTCTTTTAATATTTACCACAGAAACTTGTATTTCTTCTTCAGTATAGAAGAAAACAAACATGAAAATGAGTTTTTCATCACTTGTTCCTTGTAACAACCATGATGTGATTCCTTTTTATCAGCCAATAAATAAGTTTTGATACACAGGACTAAAGATTTAAAAAAGTTCAAGACAAGTATACAATTTTTATTTAAATATGTTTTCTTTGTGATTTATGTTAATGAAGGTTATACTTCAGTATGGCTTTGACCTGGTTGTCCTGGTTATTCTTAGCAACATGTTGCAAGATTTGATTAAAAATGTTTGTGACTAATTTTGTGTATTGTGTAATCCCTGCTAAATAAAAGCAGTTAAATGTGCTATATTGGCTCATGATAAGTGTTTATATCATTTTGCCTAAATGCAAGTAAACTCAATGTTTGCCAACTCTGTGTGTGCAGTTTGCTTCATAAGTACAGTAACAGAACTTAAACTACATGGAGCCTATTTTGATTACATCATTACAGATGTAGATATTATTCATAGTTCATATTTCACAGTGTGCTGCAATCTTCTCCACAGACCTGCATTGCTCTCTGTTCAGACCCGTCATCTTCAAGATGTCCACTAGATGTCGTCAGAGTTCCCCCACTTTCCTCATCTATTGTGTTGCCATTACCTGAGCCTGCTTAAAACCTACAGTCCTTTACATATGGGTTCATTCAGGGTCATGTTTAGTGGGCAGGTTTAGTGCGATGAAGGAAACTCGTTTTCTTTAACTTTACCTCTGAGTAAGTAACTGGAGTAACAGACTCACTGATTCCTCCCCACCTGCTGGACATGAACCAGCTGACTGACACTTGTTTTCATTTTCTCATTCATAAAGTTGCTACCAGTTCAATTCATTTATATTTATATATAGTGCCAAAAAACAACAGTTGCCTCAAGGTGCTTTATATTGTAAGGTAAAGAATGTAAAAACCTCCACAATTGAACAAGCTGAAAAGAGCAAATGCTTGGCAGCAGTGGCAGAAACAGGCTGTCTGTCGTAATCACTGTAAAACACTAATCACTGGTCAGTCATTTGTTCTACAAATTCTACATTTGGATTTCTGATTATTATTTCTGGCTGATTTTCATTAGATCGACCTGAGTAGGGCAGCGACAGATGTGTGCGGTCCAGAAGAAGAAGAAGAAGAAAGAGGAGAGCAGAAATGATGACATTTTAGGCTCGCTTTTCACCTTTGATGTACTCTTAGCAGGAAGACTTTGGTTTGGTGATGTGTTAGAGATAATTTAGTGGTTGAAGCTACTGTGGACTGACCAGATCTGCCATCAGCTCAGAGTGCTGGATATCACCGCAAACCTGAGACAAAGTCACACAGAACAGGTGTGTAAAACTGTGATGGTGTCAGTGAAATAACACTGACTCATGCAGGACTCTGATAAAAACTCAGCTTGTGGGCTAACAGACTAAAATCAAAGAATGCTTCTCTTTTTCTCTTTTGTTAAAAACTTTGAACATCCAGTGAGACACAGAGTAAAGTGACTTTCCGAGATTGTTTCTTCTTCTACAGATTCAGATAAATGATGTCATTTTGAGCCAGAAAGAACATTTCCATCATAAAGTAGGAGACTTTTATATTTTTTATTTATTTATCTGGTAAAAAGTCTCATTGACTTTGAAATGATCTGGCCAAGACCAGAAGCTCCAGTTTTTTCTGTTTGCAGCAGAGCAAAAAGGACAGAGAGCAAGGGACGAGAGAAGACATGAGACAAAGACATGAACGGGACCAAATACTAACCAAGACAACCTAAACAACAAATACTGAATAAATTCAAGAGCGTAAGCCCTTGAATTCTGATTTAATAAAGTAAATCAGAATACTTTATTAATCCTGAAGGATTAATAAAGTATTCTGATTCTGATAACTAGGAAACATAAGATACACAGTCTCTCATTTTTCTTTAAAGATAGACTTTAAGATTACCTATAGGATTCCTGCGGGTAATATTGAAATACAGTAAATGCTTGACTTTTCTCTGCATGTTTTATGTCTCCTACTTGGTTAATTATGGGTAATTATTAGAAGGGATACTAATAATTAGGGGCTGGTGTGTAGGAGCCATAATTGAATGTATTGAATTTTGATGATCACTGGGTTTTTATTTGTTTGGTTGTTATGGGAGTCACGTGGGTGCTAGCGGTGACATAAATGGGCGTTGTCACTCTGTCATTCACGGGTTTTGATTTTGACAGAGAGGAGGGCTGGGTAGCCGTAGTTTTTGTTGACCGCTGCACTACATGTTTCGCTTCGTTATATTAGAGCCTGTGATGTTGTAAGAGTTTGAATCAGGAGCCGATGATACTACTCTGTAAACTCTCAAAGCACTTTAATTAAACGAGCAAACAATTCCATCTCTCGCATTATTGCGTAACTTTGACAGCGCATCAGGCAAATAGGCAGGCTCCATCCCCGGCCTGTAGCGACTGTGGAAGTCGCTACAATGTTCTTTATTTATTTATCTGGTAAAAAGTCTCATTGACTTTAAAATGTCTTTTTCAAAAGAGATCTGGCCAAGACCAGAAGCTCCAGTTTTCTCTGCTTCTGTTTGCAGCAGAGCAAAAAGGACAGAGAGCAAGGGACGAGAGAAGACACGAGACAAAGACATGAACGGGACCAAATACTAACCAAGACAACCTAAACAACAAATACTGAATAAATTCAAGAGCGTAAGCCCTTGAATTCTGATTTAATAAAGTAAATCAGAATACTTTATTAATCCTGAAGGATTAATAAAGTATTCTGATTCTGATAACTAGGAAACATAAGATACACAGAGAACAGAATAATGATTAAACAAGACTCAAAAAACCACAAACACAAAACACTGGGTCAACGACCCAGGTACCCTAACAGCCGAGGGAAAAGATGACCTCCTATTCACATCAGTATGGTATATTTTACTCCCATATCACTACTCAAAGATCATATTTTATTGTTGTAGGTTGTGGAGGTGACACACACACAAGCTGTAGTTCAACAATGACTTCATTCCTCTATTGACCTATAAAGAGGTCTTGTTACATAAGATTAAAGCTGGAAACTGACACACATAAGCCCAAACACATTGTGTTATTGTGGACGTTGAAGTCACTGCATGTGTTTTTCATGAAGATTAAACTTTCCTGTGCTGTTGGTTCTTTGTTTAATTCTGTTGATTCTTACTTTTTTGTTCCTAAAGTTTAAACTAAACTCTTGTTGGATACCAGGTGTTCATTTAATAAAGCTGCAGGTTCAAACTTCTAACTGCATGAAAATGTAATGTGTAATGTCATGTGTTTCTAAGTACCATCATTGATTTTGGTCATCAAATCAGCCATTACTCATTTAATTTGATGTAAATTTCCCATAATTTGCATATTCAGATTCAGTATTCAGTACCACATGTGAAAGTGACCCAGATCAGATTTGAAAATATTGGATTTGTGCCGTTCACACTGTCATAGCATGATCGGATATAGGGTCGCATAGGGTCAAAAAAATCGGATTTAATGCGCTTTCGCCTGCAGTGTGAACGTAGCCTTAGTTAGTTCTTAGAGTTTGGTTTCTGTGTTCCCCTCTATTTAGTGTCTGTACCGTGTCTCTGTGCATTTCCTGTTTTATTGTGAAGGTCCATGTCTTGTGTTAGTGTGTTCTGTTCACATTTCCCCCTGTCTCGTGTAGTCAATTAGGATCAGCTGTGTCTTTGCCATTCCATGTCTCCCCCTGTGTGTATTTATACTATGTGTCCTCGTGTGCTCCTCGCCGGTTCATCTGTGTTTTTTCCTGCATCATTCTGTGTCGTCTCCCTGCATCTCCATTTTAGGTTTCAGTTCTGTGTTGTGTTAGTTTTTTCCAGTTTAGGTTTCACCTCCTGCTGGCCTCCTTCGCCCGTTCCTAGATGCCCCTGGTCTCATATCGCACTGGACTTCATCACTGGTCTCCCACCATCCTCAGGTAACAGTTATTCTGACCATCATCGATCGGTTCTCCAAAGCTGTGCATTTCATTGCTCTGCCTAAGCTCCCATCAGCTCTGAACACCAGCCAGATTCTTACACAGCATGTGTTCACGTTCTGGGTTTGGAGAGAGTTTTGCAAGGAACTAGGGGCTCAAGTCAGCTTACCATCCGGTTTCCATCTCAAACTAATGGGCAAATGGAACAGGCAAGCCACCTTGGCTTTCATACCTTGGCTCAGGCGATTAGAGGATCATCAGGGGGTCCTTTTGTCCCTCTGTGGGGGGATACTCCCACTAGTTTTAAATCTGGGACTCCCCACCATTTGATCTTAGAACTGAAGAAGCTTCTCGGATGAGAGGTGATGAGAGGTGAAAAGTCTTGTTGAGACTAGTAGTTAAACATATGCCATTTTATGACCAGTAGTCAATGTAGTAAATTAGCTTAACAGCTGTAGGCCATATATTATCCTTTAGTTCTAATGGTGTGCTATGTATGTAGTTTAGTCTCTATTATACTCTTGAATAAAAGTAACATAATCATTTGTAGTTCATTAGACAAAGTGTGCATTACTCTGTATCCTTGATCAGCTGTGAATGTCTGACACTGTTTTCTTGAGATGTTTTATTGCTGAATCATGTGAAGAAGGCTGTAAGAGGGAGACTAGGTGTCTGGGCAGAAGAGATAAAACCACATTCCTTACCCCCCTTCCTGCTTCACACAGAAAGACAGGGAGGCAAGGTCAGGAGCCAGGCTCGCTAAGAATTAGAAAAACATGTGAAGATGCAGCTTTTATGACAAAGAGGGGGGCTGTGACTAGCTATAAAAGTCTGTGAAAGTTGCTACCATTTTGAGACATGCTGTCGAACCTCTGCAGGCATCTCTCCCGTCCGGACGTTGTAATGCTCTGACTGTTGAATTGTATGGAAATAAATGATTGTTGATTGAGCATTTATACACCGAGTATTGTCCTTCCTTCAGCCCAAAGATTCAAAGAATTGGGAGATTTCAACAACTTGGTGCCGTGTGACCCGGATCTTTGGTGTGCTGAGGAAGTGGGGCGAGGCGAACGGAAGACCGGTCTAACAACAAAAAGGTAAGCACAGCCTGTTGTATTATACCAAATGTGCATATTGGGCTTTCCAAATTAATCTGTTCGCTGAGTCACATGTATTTTCACAGTAAATTTGTCGGTGTCTGGTTTTTGGCGCAAGATACTAACAACATAAGTTGAGGCTGAATTCCAGTGTGTTAAATAAACTGCTTCTACCGAGAAACTAATAACATACTACGTTGAGCTAGTTGCAGTAAACTGCTTCTACCGAGAAACTAATAAGACACTACGTTGAGCTAGTTGCAGCCACTTTACCTTCCACATTTAATTTTGTCTAATACTGGCTTCTGTAGCAATAATACGTTAGAATTTCTTCTGAAGACGCGGCCATTAGTCCAGTACATTGAAGTCGAGGTTTGTTTATTTTGTTTATGGTGTCAGTGACGTCCTGGCTTTTGCCGGCTATGAAATAGAAGTTGATTTAAGGAAAAGCAGATGCTGGCTTCACGGTGCAGTTGAACGCTGGCAACGCGAGAGCGAAACACGTCCGTAGGTTTGGTTTATGATACGGCGTGTTCCGGTGGTGCGGCCGTGAAGTGCAGTAGTGGTTGGTGCTAGTTTTAGTACATTGGATAGAGGTTTGACGGTGGTTTGTGGCGTCAGTCGAGTTTTAAGGGCTGCGGTCATAATACAAAGTAAAATTTTAAGTACATAGAGCAAAACCTGGTTTATGATGTCAGGTATAACTTCGGGGATGCAAGCATCACTTTTATGATGCGACTTTGCCCCGTTGTGGCGGTCATAAGCGCAGAGAAAGGGGTATTTTGGTCTATGGTGCAGTGTGCTTTAAGAAGATTTAATAGTTGAGCTCAGAGGTTTCTGTGTAAAATTCCCGCTGAGGAAAAGTGTTGTGTGTGTGTGTGTGAAGGCGCGCTCTGAGTGAGAGTGTGTGCGAAGCTGCGACGCGCGCTCTGGGTGCTGTCTTGTGTGTAAAGCGCGCTCTAGGTGTTGTTTTGAGTGTGAGTGAGGCGCGCTCTGAGTGTGTTTTTTGTGTGAAGTGTGAAGCGTGAACACAGTGACAGTGACGGTTGATGTGTTTGATTAGGAGGACATTAGAGCAAAGACACATTTTGCGAACAAAGGTTGAGTCTAGATTAGTTAAGAAATAAAAAGGTTAAAATTCCTCGTTTCAGTGGTTGAAATTGTTGTGTGCCTGTCCCCTGACGAGTGTGAAATTAGAATAAAGAGGGAATTTGGAGCCACATAGAGATAGACGGGCATAATTGGGTGTATTACTCTGTGGTGTAAACATTTAAAAAGTATTATAAAAAAAAAAAGGAGAGAGAGGGTGAGAAGTGTGTGGTGGTGTGAATATGTCGGGTCTTAAATCTGACATAGAAAAAGGAGTGATGCAGGGTGAGTGGAAAACTGTTGATGAGCAGGTGAAGGAGTTGTTGCGGGCGCTGAGGGTCATGCGACCTGGCAGCGTGGGTGAGAAAAAAATCAAAGGCTGCAGCTGTGGCAGCGAAAGTTAAAAAGTTGTGTGATAAGGAAGGAGTGAGAGGAGAAACAAGAGGTTCGTTGGCAAAATTGCTTCTGGGAATAGCACAGAAGCTCCAGGAAGAAGAGCAGGAGATTAGTACACAGTTAGAGGAGGCCTCTTTCTGGAGCAGGCGGAAACTCGGGAAAAAGTTGCAGGAAATTCAGGAGGAGAAAGCCCGTGTAACGAGGCACTCACTTTAAAAATCGAGATCTCGCTGAGGTGGAATGTATGTTGGGGTTGCAACATAGATATGGTACAGTTTACCATCCACAATCTCAGGGAAAAGTGGAAAGAATGAACCAAAATCTTAAAAACAAATTGGCAAAAATCTGTGCACAGACCAACTAGGTGCCTGGGCAGAAGAGATAAAACCACATTCCTTACCCCCCTTCCTGCTTCACACAGAAAGACAGGGAGGCAAGGTCAGGAGCCAGGCTCGCTAAGAATTAGAAAAACATGTGAAGATGCAGCTTTTATGACAAAGAGGGGGGCTGTGACTAGCTATAAAAGTCTGTGAAAGTTGCTACCATTTTGAGACATGCTGTCGAACCTCTGCAGGCATCTCTCCCGTCCGGACGTTGTAATGCTCTGACTGTTGAATTGTATGGAAATAAATGATTGTTGATTGAGCATTTATACACCGAGTATTGTCCTTCCTTCAGCCCAAAGATTCAAAGAATTGGGAGATTTCAACAGTCTTCAAGCAACTTAAACAAGTCCAGACGCTTTTCTTTGCAAGCTGATTTGACTACGATGACCTGGATGACTGAGAACCTTCACA
Organism: Aulonocara stuartgranti; assembly: GCF_965226115.1. Classification (NCBI taxonomy): domain Eukaryota; kingdom Metazoa; phylum Chordata; class Actinopteri; order Cichliformes; family Cichlidae; genus Aulonocara; species Aulonocara stuartgranti. Next base: position 4,512,098 of record NC_138954.1, read on the forward strand.
GACATAATAAACACAAAGTTTTTGTTCTATAACATTTTTCTATCATTGCTTTATTATGGATTAGGTGCAAGAGTTGTTAAAATGTATAATTAAATAATAGATGGATTCAATAGCAAACTGTGCCTCGTTCTCAGATGGACAGCAAGTGGAATGTGATAGATGAGATGAGGAGATGGAAGGAAGAAGAGAGGCAAAGAGTGATTCACAGGCAGAGCTTAGTTTATAACGAGGTGGGCTGTGACATGCCAGGGGGTGGAGCACTGGATGAGGGAGAGAAGGGAGGAGCCTGAGAAGCTGATGCTGCCGGCTTCTCCGGTGAAGTCATCGCTCACTGGTTTTCCCCCTCCCTATCAGGCCCCCGCCCTCCTTTACCCTGTGCTGAGGGTGGAGCAGGGCTGTCTCTCTGGTGAGAATGGCCAAGTTTTAGAAGTGACAGGAGGTTATGTGGATTGTGATATATCTAAAGAGCCCAAACGACCTACTCCAGCCCCGAAGAGTGAAAGAATAAAGCAAAGCTCCACTTTTGTTAATGAGGAGGGAGCTTGTGGCGGAGTGCAGTCACCGCCCATGAAACAGTCTCCCCAGCAGGTAGAGACTGAAGAAGAGCGGGCTGTGCGGCTGCTTGAAACAGCTATAATAACTCTAGAGCAGCGTCATCAAATTTCTGATGATGATGAGGCAGGTAGTGGAGTAGTTGTTGCACCACAGGTTGAGAAAGGTGAGGTGTGCGGGCCCGATGGGGACGCATACGAGGGCTGGTTATCCGGCACACTGGATGATAATACGCCAGTAAGTGTCTGGGAAAAGCAGAAATTAGATGCAGGGCCGGAGCTAGAGAAAAATCAGGAAGAGGCAGAGTAGTCAAGCCCAAACCTGCAAACAAACCACACCCCATGACGCGTCGGAGCCAGGAAGATAGGGACACTTTGTCTCTGCCGGGGACATTCCCCCTGGTGGTGACCGCTGGGGGTCACATGAAATACAAACCATACGGGGTGGGAGATGTAACTGCATTGACTGAGTTATTACCTCCTATTACGGACGGGGGTGCGGGGTGGTTGAGAGAGTTTGACAGAGCAACAACAGGTGTTCAACTGGCCCTAGGTGATTTCAGAGCTGTGGTGGCCAGATGTGTCAAAGGCACAGCACTGGATGACATAGAAAAAATAGCAGGTACAGCATTGATGGTTGATAGCACCCCGTTCTGCCGTGTTGTGAATGAAATATCTCATGCATTACGTGAAAAATATCCCACTCCAAATGCTGCTAAGATTTTGAAGTTGTTGTGGAAGCCTGATCAAACTCCAAGGAAGTACATAGAACAGGCTAAAGCCACATGGGCCCTTAACACTGGCCAGCATCCTGGTAGAGAGGGGATGCAACAATTGTGGTTTAGAGACGCTGTGTTAAAAGGTGTGCCCGAAAGGGTCAGAGTGGCCATGACTGATAATCCCGACATGGAGGGGGCGGAGTCTCACGTGTGGGAGAAACATCTGGTGCATCGCCTGCAGACAGCTCATGATGAGGTTATGGCTAAAACTGAGGAGACAGATAACATGAAAGAGCAATTGTTGAAATTACAGCTGGGTGAAATGAGGGGAAAGGCAAATGACAAGAAAAAGGATGAAAAAATAGCAAAAGTAATGGTAGCTCAAGGTTTCCAGCAAATGGGGACTGATGTTGATCCTAATGCATTGCCAGTAGACACACCGGGACCCGCGCGAGGCACAAATTGGGGTGGCCGTGGGGTCGGTAGAGGAAATTGGGGTTCACGTGGTGGTCAACGGGGAGGAGGCGGCGGCATGGGTAGACAAAGGGGTGCGCTTAGAGGTCCGTACGTGCCAGGTACTGTGTGTTTCAACTGTGGTCAGACTGGACATTGGGTTCGAGAGTGCCCAGAACCACCTCAGCAGTTCAATACCAACATGCCACGTTCGGCCAGAAGGGGGCGTGGACAATGGTCGGCCCCCAACTCACAGATGGCTCCTCCAGGCCAGTATTCAGTGGAATACTGGCAGCAGGGACAATACTGACACACCCCACAGAGAGGCCTGGGCATAGGGGGAGGGGCAGACCCCCTGGTGCCACTGAGGGTTCAAGGACGTAACCTGCCCTTTTTAGTGGACACAGGAGCGACGTATTCCACCATTCGTACGGCTCCTGACGACATCCCACTCACAGACACAAAAATCAGTGTTATCGGCTTCTCTGGGGTACCTATGACCTTGCCAGTGACCGTCCCTCTAAAGACGGAGTTAGGACGCCAGTCCTTAACACATTCATACATGATTTCATCACAAGTTCCAGTTAATCTGTTGGGCAGGGACCTGCTCATTAAGCTTGGAGCTACTATCATGTGTGGAGCTGATGGATTAACAGTGACTTTGAAAGATGGCACACAGCTGTCCTGTTTGCAATCAGGAATGAGAGGACAGTGGCTGTTATCTGAGGATTGTGAACGCACAGCGCAGATTTACTGGGCGCGACTGACCACATCAGATGGAATTCTGGCACAGTACCAACTCTGGCGTCCCTGGATAATGTCCATGTCGGTTTACTCACCCTTGCGTGACCCCTACCACGTGACCTTGTTTTATGATCGCGAGCGCACTGAGTGGTTTGAGGAATTGTTTAATGAGTGTTTAGATGAGACAACTTGGGAGCTTAACTCTCAGGACATTTATGTTGGTACAGCTGGAGTGGCAGCGTTTGTTCCACTCCCTGAAGATAAAATGAGTTGGTATAGAATGGGGGATGAAGCGGTTCCCCATGTGTCTTTGGCAGTGCACGAGGGTCATCAAGCAAAAGATTTAGGCCCCATGGTGAGAACAGCCACAAGGGCCACAGATTGGCAACAAACACAACTCACTGATGTCTCATACTCACCCAGTTGTAAAACATATCGAATTTCTGTGACTGCTACTGATCAGAGTGTGTTAGAACACAAACTTTTAAAGCGAACACATGGCAGGGAGAAATCTGATCACGAGGAAGCTGTTAAAGGCTTAACAGAACTCCCAGACACTCTGTGGTCTAAAGGTCCAACTGATGTGGGTTTAACATTTTGTTCACCCGTCACATTTGAGTTAAAGGATGACACCCCTATTTGGCGTTCACAATACAGACACAGCCCAGAGGCAGATAATGGGATTGCAGAAACTATTTCAGGGCTCCTGCAGGTGGGTGTGCTGGAGTCGTCTTCCTCTGCATGGAATACTCCGATCCTCCCAGTTGAAAAGTCAGGCACGGGCAAGTATCGCATGGCACATGACCTTAGGGCAATAAACGCTGTCCTTAAGACACAAACAGTACCTGTACCAAACCCGTACACAGCTCTGACTAATTTATCTCCAGATCAGCGGTGGTTCACATGCATAGATTTGGCAAATGCTTTCTTTTGTCTCCCTCTGCATCCATCCTTAAGAGATATTTTTTCATTTACTTACAGGGGCCAGCAGCTGCGTTACACACGGCTGCCACAGGGTTTTGCCCTTTCACCTGGCATTTTCAATCAGGTACTTAAAAATGCTCTTTCTCCATGTGTATTACCTGAAGGATGCACACTGATCCAATATGTGGACGATTTGCTGATTGCCGCTAAAACAGCTGATGCTTGTTTTCAAGCGACAATGACTGTGCTTCGTCAGCTGGCTAAAACAGGCTTTAAAGTAAGTAGAGAAAAACTCCAACTTGTCAGAACTGAAGTTACATTTCTAGGTCGTGTGGTGGCAATGCAGACGGTGGGCATGTTGGCGTCCCAGAGGGAAACAATTATGTCACACCCCCAGCCACGTACAGTTAAAGAAATGTTGTCATTTCTTGGGCTCACAGGTTACAGTAGACACTACATTCCTGACTATGTGGGCAAAACCAAACCTTTGAGGGATTTGGTGAAAGAACACGGCATGAGAGATCTCACAGCTAATCTCAACTGGACCACTGAAGCTGAAATGCGGTTCATTGAATTAAAGCAGGCCCTGTCTCGTGCAGCAGATTTGGCAATCCCCGATTATAACTCTGATTTCTCAGTTGATGTTTCTGAAACAAATGGAGTAGTAAATGGTGTGTTGTTTCAGAAAAAAGGGGGAAAGAGACAAGTGCTGATGTATATCAGCATTGGCCTGGATAACACAGAAAAAAGACACCCCATGTGCACACAACATGCAGCAGGGGTAGCAAAAATAATTCAGAAAGTGGCTCACATTGTGAGAGGGCACCCACTGAAAGTGCTCACAACACACAGTGTGGTGGCCTATGTGAACTCACAGGTATTTACAATGACCCCACTGAGACAACAGAGACTGACTAAGATTCTGGAGTCTCCAAACTTGACCTTCACACATGAAGGGATTAACATGGCAGATCAAATGGGGGGGGACACCTCATGACTGTACACAAATAGTAGAGGTTGAAGAGAAAGTAAGGTCTGATTTGAGAGCAGAACCGGTGAGTGAGGCAGATGATTATTTTACAGATGGATGTTGTTTTAGAGATCCGAGTGAAGGATTGAAAACAGGCTATGCAGTGGTGAAAGGAGTTGGAGACCAGCTGCTGGTGGAGAAATCAGGAACATTAGAAGGGCCTCAGTCAGCACAGAGAGCAGAGCTTATTGCAGTGATAGAAGCTCTGAGATTAGGGAAAGGAAAAAGAGTTAACATTTATACTGACTCAGCATATGTTTTTGGAGCAGCACATGTGGAGCTGGGGCAATGGAGGAGGGCTGGATTCAGAACAGCCACAAATAAACCGATCAAACATGAGGAGGAAATGAGACAGCTGGAGGACGCTCTGAAAGAACCTCTGGAGGTCGCTATCATAAAGTGTAAAGGGCATGACGAGTCTGACACTTGGGTGGCGAAAGGAAACAGAGCAGCCGACGAGGAAGCAAAACGGGCGGCAGGCTATAAGGAAGGAAAACAAATGGTAAGTATGGGTATGGAATGGGGAGACCTGCCAGCCCAACAGCGAGAGGACATCGAAAAGGCGCAAGGAGGAGCCTCACCCGAGGAAAAGGCGGTGTGGCAGGAAAGAGGGGCCGTACAATCAGAAGGATTGTGGAGAGGGCCCGATGGGCGGCCAGTGCTCGCAGCAGAAGTGGCCCAGGAGAAAATCAAAGAAGCTCATGGGCTAGGTCATGTGGGAGTGGCCCAGATGGAAAGGGATTTGTGTCATTGGTGGCATCCCTACATGAAAAACCTGGTAAGGGAACATGTGAGAACCTGCCTGATTTGTGGACAATACAATCCAAAGCCCACCGTGAAACCAGAAATGGGTAAGTTTCCTTTGCCAGAAAGACCAGACCAGGAAATTGTGATTGATTACACTGACATGATAACCACTGTTCGAGGGTTTAGATATCTGTTGGTGTGTGTGGATGGTCTGACTGGCTGGCCAGAGGCGTGGCCAACGCGCAGAGAGGATAGTAAAACAGTGATCAAATGTCTGGTGAATTATTATGTCCCCTGGCATGGATTCCCAGAGAAGGTAAGATCAGATAATGGCACTCACTTTAAAAATCGAGATCTCGCTGAGGTGGAATGTATGTTGGGGTTGCAACATAGATATGGTACAGTTTACCATCCACAATCTCAGGGAAAAGTGGAAAGAATGAACCAAAATCTTAAAAACAAATTGGCAAAAATCTGTGCACAGACCAACTAGGTGCCTGGGCAGAAGAGATAAAACCACATTCCTTACCCCCCTTCCTGCTTCACACAGAAAGACAGGGAGGCAAGGTCAGGAGCCAGGCTCGCTAAGAATTAGAAAAACATGTGAAGATGCAGCTTTTATGACAAAGAGGGGGGCTGTGACTAGCTATAAAAGTCTGTGAAAGTTGCTACCATTTTGAGACATGCTGTCGAACCTCTGCAGGCATCTCTCCCGTCCGGACGTTGTAATGCTCTGACTGTTGAATTGTATGGAAATAAATGATTGTTGATTGAGCATTTATACACCGAGTATTGTCCTTCCTTCAGCCCAAAGATTCAAAGAATTGGGAGATTTCAACAGTCTTCAAGCAACTTAAACAAGTCCAGACGCTTTTCTTTGCAAGCTGATTTGACTACGATGACCTGGATGACTGAGAACCTTCACAGACATAATAAACACAAAGTTTTTGTTCTATAACATTTTTCTATCATTGCTTTATTATGGATTAGGTGCAAGAGTTGTTAAAATGTATAATTAAATAATAGATGGATTCAATAGCAAACTGTGCCTCGTTCTCAGATGGACAGCAAGTGGAATGTGATAGATGAGATGAGGAGATGGAAGGAAGAAGAGAGGCAAAGAGTGATTCACAGGCAGAGCTTAGTTTATTTCCCAGTTTTGTTGCCTTATGGTTCCAAGCGCCGTGACCAATCTTTGCGTTTTATTATTATCTCATAACACTTGTTTAATCAGCTACCCTCTCTCATGTGGACTGTTTAATATCTACAGTCTCAGATCAACACAGCCCTGCCCTCCAGCATTATCAGCAGCAAGAGCAGAAGCAACCCCCCAAACAGCAACATTGTACCCCATCAGGTAAAAAATGGGCTACGTTTGCTTTGCATTGTGCCCACCTGATGACAGTGATGTAGTGTGATGTGATTCCATATTAGATTCTTGATGAATGTGGGTTGTTGTTCTTCAGCCTGCTTCTATGTGCCCTTTTTAACTGTGAGCACCCGCCCCTTTAAACATCTCTGCACTGCCCTGACTAAATGTATATATAAACTGTCTCTATGGTTTACAGTCTGAGTCTGACAAGCTGTCAGCTGTTCATTTCTGCTATTTGAATTGTTAAAAGAAACAAACTATTCATTTAGCAGATTAACAAAAAGAATAGAGAGGCATCCAGTTATTGACATTTATATTATTTAGTTAAAGGTTTGAACAAAAAACAATTAAACACAGAGCCTCTTCCTGCTTTCTGGAATGAATCACAGCATGAAAACCCTTCCTCTTCTTCCTGCTCTCTAGCTCAGCACCTCCTGTCTGTCCATATCGTTCTGTGTTCCCTCCCCTTTAGATCTACATTATGAAGATGGGTGTAACCAACGTGTGTTAGAGCTGGCAGGCCCCATTCACAGCAGCAACACTTGTTGTTCAGATCAGACCAGTTTCTATATTAAGGAAGTGAAACTTACACAGTCACTGACACTGAGAGGAGAAATGGCGCAGAAAGGAGTTCAGCTGGACCGAGAAACCTTCTCTTGTTCGATCTGTTTGGATCTACTGAAGGATCCGGTGACTCTTCCCTGTGGACACAGCTACTGCATGAACTGTATTAAAAGCTTCTGGGATGAAGAGGAAAAGAAGAAAATCTACAGCTGCCCTCAGTGCCGGAGGACTTTCACAGCGAGGCCTGTCCTGGAGAAAAACACCATGTTAGCAGTTTTAGTGGAGCAGCTGAAGAAGACTGGACTCCAAGCTGCGCCTGCTGATCACTGCTATGCTGGACCTGAAGATGTGGCCTGTGATGTCTGCACTGGGAGAAAAATGAAAGCCTTCAAGTCCTGTTTTGTGTGTTTGGTCTCTTACTGTGAGAAACACCTTCAGACTCATTATGTAGCAGCTCAGTTAAAGAAACACAAGCTGGTGGAGCCCTCCAAGAAGCTCCAGGAGAACATCTGCTCTCGTCATGATGAGGTGATGAAGATGTTCTGCCGTACTGATCAGCAGAGTATCTGTTATCTCTGCCCTGTGGATGAACATAAAGGCCACGACACAGTCTCAGCTGCAGCAGAAAGGACTGAGAGGCAGAGAGAGCTGGAGGTGAGTCGACAAAACATCCAGCAGAGAATCCAGGACAGAGAGAAAGATGTGAAGCTGCTTCAACAGGAGGTGGAGGCCATCAATCAGTCTGCTGATCAAACAGTGGAGCACAGTGAGAAGATCTTCACTGAGCTGATCCATCTCATCCAGAAAAGAAGCTCTGATGTGAAGCAGCAGATCAGATCCCAGCAGGAAACTGAAGTGAGTCGAGTCAAAGAGCTTCAGGAGAAGCTGGAGCAGGAGATCACTGAGCTGAAGAGGAAAGATGCTGAGCTGAAGCAGCTCTCACACACAGAGGATCACATCCAGTTTCTACACAACTACCCCTCACTGTCAGCACTCAGTGAGTCTACAGACTCATCCAGCATCAATATCCGTCCTCTGAGCTACTTTGAGGATGTGACAGCAGCTGTGTCAGAGGTCAGAGATAAACTACAGGACATTCTGAGAGAGGACTGGACAAACATCTCACTGACAGTCACTGAAGTGGATGTTTTACTGTCACAACCAGAGCCAAAGACCAGAGCTGGATTCTTAATATTCATGTGAAATCACACTGGATCCAAACACAGCAAACACATGGCTGTTATTATCAGAGGGGAACAGAAAAGCAACATTTATGAATCAACAACAGTCTTATTCTGATCATCCAGACAGATTCACTAACAGGTCTCAGGTCCTGAGTAGAGAGAGTCTGACTGGACGTTGTTACTGGGAGGTGGAGTGGAGAGGGGGAGTTTTTGTAGCAGTCGCATACAAGAATATCAGCAGAAAAGGATATGAATGTGTTTTTGGATATAATGACAAATCTTGGGCATTAGATTGTATCAACAACAGTTTTATATTTCGGTACAACAACATCCAAACTCGTGTCTCAGGTCCTCGTTCCTCCAGAGTAGGAGTGTACCTGGATCACAGAGCAGGTATTTTGTCCTTCTACAGCGTCTCTGAAACCATGACTCTCCTCCACAGAGTCCAGACCACATTCACTCAGCCGCTCTATGCTGGACTGTTGGTTTACGATGATTATGGAGCCACTGCTGAGTTGATTAAAGTGAAATAGACTGAAGTCTTTCATATTGTTGTAAGTTTAAATCTGTATTTTAGTTCCCTTTTAGTTTCTCTCCATCATTATTGTGGTATTTATGTGCTGCACATAAATCAGATGTCAGTCAAACATTATGGGCAGTACCTCGACATCTTCAACATGTTGTCTTGATGTTTTTACGTTTTATAGGTGGAGCTCTTTCCTGTGTCTGTTCAGCCATGGAGACTATCAATGCTTATGGATATTTTTATTTGAAAAATTTCTCCACATGACAACATAAACTTCTCTATCTTCTAAATGTTTACTGAATATTTTTCTTAGGTATTTGTATGTTGTTGTTTCTCTTCACTGATCTTAACAGAGAAGTCTACAGACCTTCCTTTATCACACAGATTTTATTCTCATTTGTACATTTATAAAGAAAACAATTAATTACAGAGCAATAAGAAATTTTAAGAAAGTGCACTATATCATAATTTATAGTAAAGTGTATTAAAGCATCGTTAGTTAGTCACTTATTTAGTTTGGAGCTGTATCATCTGACACTGTAGAAACATTTCCTCCAGCTTCAGCACAGAATGTTAAAAACAGAACTATTAATGAGAACAAACAGTAGGAACACAGTATCAGCAAACATCATGGCTTAAAATGGAGAGTAAAAATCTAAAAAGAAATAAACAAATTAGTAAAAAGGATTTCCTGTTGACATGTTATTGGTCCTATCTTGTCTGCAGCACCTCCAGGATGCTTCTTATATGTTTCTGGTTATTTTTGCACCAATTTTAGTTTTTGTCAGTAGGAAGTTCAAGTTCAACTCAGTGTGTTTGTTTGTTTTTTTCAAACTGATGCCTGACCTTGAACACCAAACATCTGTCAATAAAGCAATGATATAAAATGCTTATATTAGTACTGAAAAACTGCATATCCACTTTACAAATATAAATAATGATATAAATCCACAGCTGAACTGGAGGAGCAGCTGATCTAGTTCACTCATGTGTTTCTGGACTAAGAGTTGGAGCAAATACCTTATGATTCAGTGATGTTTGTTTTTGTTAAATATTTTGTAGATCCAAGAGTGAGTTTGACTCATGATGATGATGTTCCGAATTAAACAAAGTTGGTCACAAATTCTTCAAAGCTGTTTATTAAGAATATATTCACTTGGACTCATGAGACAGGCTTGTGATCCAAGGGAGCCATCAACTGGACAATTACTGACATGACAACAAAAAAGCTAAGTACAGAGGGGGGAACAGAGGTGAAAATACTTGCTTTAAAGGATTGTAATGTTTCCTTTTAAAATAAGTCTCTAAGGTCAGACAAAGGGACAGAAACTCATAGCTTTCTACCAGCCCAATGACAAAACTATAAGTTGTTTTTTAACATCTACTTTTTCATCTATTTGGCAGTCACAGTGAAAAGTATAAACATTGGCACGCTTTGTCTTGTGATTCTGCTGTTCGTAAAAAATGACCATGCGCAAAGTACCAGACTTTAAGGCTTTGACTTGATGCCAATGGCCTGAGGAGGACAGTATTACCCTTGGACATGTGTAGTCTGCCGTCTACTCAATAGAAGAAGAAGAAGCGCGGAAATGGCACAACTGTCTTCAGTTTCTGGGAGAGTTTAACAATGAGAGACTGATGATGCAGAAGAAATCTCCGTGGTTAAAAACATTAAAAACAGTCGTCCAGGATGATGAGATCCGCCACTGGCTCAGACTGCTGTATATCAGCCGGAGACCCGAGATGAAGTCACGCAGCAGGTATGTAAAACTGTGATGTTCTCAATGAACTAACACAGGAACGATCTGAGCTCAGTCTGTAAGCTAACAGGCTAAAATCAGAGAGCAGCTAATCAAACAAGTGCGTCCGTTTTTTTTAAAGGTAAACTTTTAACAATAGACTTTCATGAGACACATCAAAACCAAACAGGGAGGGAAAGCTTCGGTTTTCTGCACTGTGCCACAGTTCGCTGTCTGCTTCGGTTCACGACGCCTCACTCCGGGGCTACAGACAGTTCTCTGCCGCCTGTGGTGCTCCTCACCTCCGTCTGCACCCACAGACTTCCCGAGGTGGAGGCAGGCCGGCAGGGACTTTGAGAGATGGGCTTTACTTTTAAAAATACCCCTTAATCAGGGTCTAACTCACTAAAAGATGGCCACATGTCTCTCTCCAACTTAATCTCTTTCTTTTAAGTAATTGTTTTTCATTGAAATGAAATTAATTGTTCAATAAAATGATTACATTTATAATTGAATTAAAGTTAAATGAATCAAGGTGATTTTGACTTTGCTAGTTAACAGGAAGAGAAACAAACTTACACAGGATAAAATGAAATTTGGACCCAGCAGAAAAAGTCAGATCACAGACAAACAGAAACATTCCTCTTTGGCTAAAATAAAATGCAGATTATTGCTCATCTGCAGTTTTAATCATGGTGAATAATTTATGATTCAGCCAAGTAAGATTCTTCTGTGTGGAGGTTTTTCCCCTGTCAAAAGGCATTGACCATTACCTTCATCTAAACATGGAATTTAAGTCATGTAGTTGCCGTTGTTTGTTTTTAAAGAGGTCATAATATTTTTGTGATGGTAGAAATTTATCTTCAAAGTAATAGTTATAAAGTGAATTAATAAGACTTTCCAACAAAGAGAGGGAGTCACATGGTGCTTCTGAAACATTTGTACAAACCTCTCTCACATATGTGAGCAACATGCTCACAGTGTACAGCCCTGCTGACTGAGGCTGCACCTTTACCTGTCTAATCTTTTTCTTTTTACTTTGTTCCTCAAGTCCCACATCAACATGAAGTGTAAGGAGGAGGAAGATCTGGCTGGCCAGCAGGTCTGGAAGCAGGAGAGGAACTTCAATCTGGACCAGGAGGACACAGATCCCCCACAGATCAAAGAGGAACAGGAGGAACTCTGCATCAGTCAAGAGGGAGAACAGCTTGTAGTGAAACACGAGGATGAAGGCATCGTCGTCTGGAGCGGGGAAGAGCGGCTCAGACAGCTGCGTAACATCTGGAAACCTGAGAAAGATTTACAGACCAGCGGTAAAACTGTAATCGCTTTTCTGAAGTGTTAACATTAATATTAAACCTACAGTTTGTATCAGTCAGATCTATTTAATGTGTATTCGTGAAAACATGACAGGGAGTTTTAAATGGACTGGTTCTTATATAGCGCTTTTCTACTCAATCTTGAGCACTCAAAGCGCTTTACAAAACTTGTGCATTCACCCACTCACTCCCATTCGCACAAGCACATTTTTCTTAGTGCTTTCTACCAACATTCAGACACACATTCCACAGATCAAAGAGCAACTTGAGGCAACTTGGAGTTAGTATCTTGCCCAAGGATATTTGAAATGCAGACTAGGTGAAGCCGGGAATCGAACCGATCAGTAGATGATCTGCTCTACCGCCTGAGCTACAGCCACCCCCAATAGTGAAGATTATTTTGAAAAATATCAAGATGTAGATCAGTTTCGAGATCAACTCCAAAATAGATCATCAGTCAGTCAGTAATAAGTGAGTTCTTTTTTGTTTGAAAGGTTTTTTTTACTCTTAATGTTGCTGAAAAATGTCAGAACTCAAGTTCTCATTTGCATCAGAGTGCACAAATAACTTCATTTTTACACACTTTTAATTTCACCTGCAAATGTGAGCAACATGCCCTCATTACAGACTTTAACTAAAACTTTATCTTCTCAGAAGTGTTTTTCTATAATTACATTTTTTTTATTGTTCGTTTAGACCTCCACCAGCAAACTGCCTGTAAGGAGGAGGAGTTTGTCGCCAATCAGCAGGAGAGGAACTCAAGTCTGGACCAGGAGGACCCAGATCCTCCACAGATTAAAGAGGAACAGGAGGAACTCTGCACCAGTCAGGAGCTGGAGGAGATTGTACTGAAGCAGGAGATCAATAGTTTTATGGTGACTTCTAGTTTTGAGGAAAGTGACCTCAGTGAATCAGAACCAAACGATGACCAGCTCCTTGCTCTTAACTTTCCTGAACCAGAGCTTGAGGAACAGGAAGAAAACCAGCATGTGGACTCGGGATCAACTAGAAATGCGGAGCTGAAGAAAAGGAGACGTCACAAAAACCGAACAGATAAGTCTCGGAGTGAAACTGATACAAGTAAAAAATCTGTAAGCTGTGACACTTGTGGAAAAACTTTTCAGTGTAAATCCAACCTGACGAGACACATGAGAGTTCACACAAGTGAGAAGCCACATTCTTGTAGCACCTGTGGGAAAAGATTCATTTGGAAATCAGGATTGGAAACTCGCGTAAGGATCCACACAGGCGAGAAGCCATATTTTTGCATCACCTGTGGGAAAAGATTTAATAAGAAATCCGGATTTGAAAGTCACGTGAGAATCCACACAGGCGAGAAGCCGTATTTCTGTAGCACATGTGGGAAAAGATTTGGTAAGAAATCAGGACTAGAAACTCATTTGAGAATCCACACCGGTGAGAAAGCGTATTCTTGCAACGTCTGTAGGAAAGAGTTTAGAGACTTGTCGACTATGAAAAGTCACAGAAGGATCCACACAGGTGAGAAACCATATATTTGTAGCTCCTGTGGGGAAAGATTCAGTTGGAAATCAGGACTGAATTTTCATCTAAGGATCCACCTGAGTGACAAACCAAATCACTGCAGCACCCGAGGTAGAAAATGACCTCATGCTCCAAGTCACGGTACATTTCCTGTCCACAGCAGTGAAGGGCACTCTATGTTGTTTGTTCCAGCCCTGACTTTATGTTTCTCTAAGCTTGATATTTTTTTTATTGGTCTTTAAAGGTGACACAAATATTTATTGAACATGGATGCTCTTTTAATATTTACCACAGAAACTTGTATTTCTTCTTCAGTATAGAAGAAAACAAACATGAAAATGAGTTTTTCATCACTTGTTCCTTGTAACAACCATGATGTGATTCCTTTTTATCAGCCAATAAATAAGTTTTGATACACAGGACTAAAGATTTAAAAAAGTTCAAGACAAGTATACAATTTTTATTTAAATATGTTTTCTTTGTGATTTATGTTAATGAAGGTTATACTTCAGTATGGCTTTGACCTGGTTGTCCTGGTTCTTCTTAGCAACATGTTGCAAGATTTGATTAAAAATGTTTGTGACTAATTTTGTGTATTGTGTAATCCCTGCTAAATAAAAGCAGTTAAATGTGCTATATTGGCTCATGATAAGTGTTTATATCATTTTGCCTAAATGCAAGTAAACTCAATGTTTGCCAACTCTGTGTGTGCAGTTTGCTTCATAAGTACAGTAACAGAACTTAAACTACATGGAGCCTATTTTGATTACATCATTACAGTTGTAGATATTATTCATAGTTCATATTTCACAGTGTGCTGCAATCTTCTCCACAGACCTGCATTGCTCTCTGTTCAGACCCGTCATCTTCAAGATGTCCACTAGATGTCGTCAGAGTTCCCCCACTTTCCTCATCTATTGTGTTGCCATTACGTGAGCCTGCTTAAAACCTACAGTCCTTTACATATGGGTTCATTCAGGGTCATGTTTAGTGGGCAGGTTTAGTGCGATGAAGGAAACTCGTTTTCTTTAACTTTACCTCTCAGTAAGTAACTGGAGTAACAGACTCACTGATTCCTCCCCACCTGCTGGACATGAACCAGCTGACTGACACTTGTTTTCATTTTCTCATTCATAAAGTTGCTACCAGTTCAATTCATTTATATTTATATATAGTGCCAAAAAAACAACAGTTGCCTCAAGGTGCTTTATATTGTAAGGTAAAGAATGTAAAAACCTCCACAATTGAACAAGCTGAAAAGAGCAAATGCTTGGCAGCAGTGGCAGAAACAGGCTTTCTGTCGTAATCACTGTAAAACACTAATCACTGGTCAGTCATTTGTTGTGTTGCAATCGGTTACACTGAGGGAAAAAATTTCACAACTGGATCTCGGAGATAATGTGAATATTTGTGAAAATATGTGAAGATGAGGCTGAAATAACTCTGAGACTCTAAAACATGATGAAATGCTTACATATTGAAATGTGTGTAGTAACATGACCTACAGCTTGTTTAAGAACTCGTGATTTTTTTCCCCTGTTGGCATAAGGTGAAATCCTGCATAAAGGAGGTGACCTTTGCTCCCTGACTCAGACGTGATAAACATGACCCAAATCATTCACGTTGGTGCCAAATAATGTTTTGTTAAAGTTTAACAAGCTTTCCCAGCCTGAAACTGCCAGACAAACAAATCACCTGTTGGAGATGCTGGTTTAGCTCCCTGGGTAAAGTGGGTGACCCAGATGCTAAAGCCCAGCTATGACTCCTGCCTGAGGACTTTTAGTCTTGGTTTGCATCCAACTTTTCTGCCACAATAGTTCAATTTTCTTAATAAAACACCAAATTACAACAAGTTACCTCGAGGCAGTTTATATTGAAGGCACTTTATTTGAAGGTAAAGATCCGACAATAATACAGAGAAACAACAGGTAGAAGCAATGGAAGATTGAAAATAACGGTTGTCATTACTTTTCATTCAGTCATATATTAAGATACAGAAACACCATCTGTTGTGTGTAAAGATGAACAGTAGGGGTAGGGTGATTTTCACCAGATCAAAGCCATGGATTCACAATTATGGTTTGGTGCTGTTGAGTACCTGGATAGAAAATGCACATGTGGAATGGTAGAAAGTGTTCAGCATGCTTTGATGATCTGCTTCAACTATGCTGGGGTGAGCATTACAGACTGCTTCTTAAATTTAATAACCAAATTGCATCAATGGGGAACTATAAATTCTACATTTGGATTTCTGATTATTATTTCTGGCTGATTTTCATTAGATCGACCTGAGTAGGGCAGCGACAGATGTGTGCGGTCCAGAAGTAGAAGAAGAAGAAAGAGGAGAGCAGAAATGATGACATTCTAGGCTCGCTTTTCACCTTTGATGTACTCTTAGCAGGAAGACTTTGGTTTGGTGATGTGTTAGAGATAATTTAGTGGTTGAAGCTACTGTGGACTGACCAGATCTGCCATCAGCTCAGAGTGCTGGATATCACCGCAAACCTGAGACAAAGTCATACAGAACAGGTGTGTAAAACTGTGATGGTCACTGTGATGGGTGCATGCAACCACACAACTGAGACACTTAGTAATATTCATTTGGTCTTTTGTCTTATGTTTACGTTATGCTTTAAAGTTTCTGTGATCATAAGTTAACTAATTTGACGTTTTGAGGTTACCTGTAGTGATGTGACGTTCTGTATCGAGGCTTCGGAGCGTGTGTCGAGTAATGGAGGGGGCGTTTCCGCGATGCGCGTATCGAGGCTTGCTTCATTTATGGGAGGAGCTGAAAATGATGACGTCCGAAGCCTCGCTGCCCGGCTGTACCACGTGACTGGTTCATGAAGTGGTTCGAACTTTGCCGCGAGATATGACAGCGATATAAACCCTCAGACTTCATTCAAAATGTGGGTGTTTGATGGAGAGTTGCGGTTAGTGAGAGTTTGGAGACAGTTTGGAGGTTTATGAGAGTGAGGAGAGAAAGTCAGGAGAGAATGGAGCCAGCTAAGAAGAGGAGGATGTCCTCCCCTGTGTGGGAACATTGTGATTTTATTCCTCCCAACAAGCTATGTAAATTTCTACAGAAGATGTATTTTCATGATACTGATGCTGCAATACAATTTATGTTAAGCTGTCTTGACTTTTGTACAAGGTGAAGTGTTTGCTATGTGCCAGGGAGCTGGGATATAACAACAACACCTCATCCATGCTTAGGCACTACAGAGCTTTGCATGAGAATAAGGGGAACACCGATTGTGGAGCAAGACCAGGTGAGCCATCAAATGCCATGATAATACAGCATGCAGTAATGTTACTAAATGATATAACAATATTATACAACTGTAATAAGTTACATGTGTGATATTTATATTTGTGCTTTGTCTTTATTGTCTTTCCTCAGGAGAACAATCTCAAATAGATGAAGACCTGGTCAGCATGGTGATTGAGGACTCCCAGCCATTTAGCATTGTGGAGGACAAAGGATTCAAAAGATGTGTTAAATCATTAAATCCTAGCTATGTTCTCCCCACTAAAAAGGCCATAAAAGCAGTGAAAATTTAGTTTTTACAGAATAAAATGTGAACAGGCAGGACTGTGTAGCTGTCCATACCTCAACGTTACAACCGCACAACCACTGTCCACACCCCAACCACACCTCACCTCACAGTAAATGATCATTTGCATTTTAAGCATTTCCAAATAATAATTTTCCATACTGCCAGTATAAATATACACAGTATACTGCCATCACTACAATATACATGTTTTACACACTCCTTTTGTTGTTGACATTTACAGGCTGTGTGCAAAAGGCCACACTCTTCAAATTCATGCCAGCTATTATTTTTACGTCCAGTAGGTGTCCTGCTAGAGCAAATGAAGCTTCAAGAAGCTTTGCACTGGGGTGAACCAATTGGATGAAAAGCTTCAGTGCTTCACGAAGCTTCATCTGCCCATCACTAGCATAGACTTTGCTTTGCATTGTTTGTTATTTTATATAGGTATGTTATATTGATTATATTTCTGCTCTTTCTCAGTTACCTGACCTCCGCTCCAGTCCTTCCTGGTTTGGCTGAAAGAGGAGGCTGAGGGTGGAGCTGGTTTAAATGCAGAAGCCAATAAAGTGGAGTGGACCATCTATTGTGATCATGCAGGGGGAATGGGGTTCTTCTTGAATGATGGTTATCTGTTATCCCTTTAGTTTTCACCTTTGGTTTATATAATGGTTTATTCATTTGCTATATAACTGGAGCTGTTTCTCATTTGGGCAGGTCAGTTTGAGTTATGTTTTTGTTAAGTGATTTTTGAGTAGCAGTCTGTTAAGGTAACCTCTTTTATGGGCCCACTTGGTTCTTACAAACTTTATTTTTTGTTATTTTGAATTTTTGTAATCATTTTGTCCTTTTTGGGGTATAATAAAACCCATTTTTTTGAAGATTACATTTGTGCCTGTGTGTTCCTGGCGGCTTGGATCATGACAATTGGTGGCAGCAGTGGGATTCAGCCAGTGTAAAAGAAAAAATACACACACAAAAAAGGCACAGGTTTTTTTTGTTTTTTTTTCTCTTTCCCCCCCACTCCTTATCAAACCATGCAGAGGAGCACGGAGTGCGAGAGCAGTCCGAGGAGATGTACCAAGCCAGCAAATGGGCTCAGAAGGACAAGTCGATGGAGAACAGGAGGAGAATGGAACTTCTGGAGGGGTAGACAGCACTGAGGGCCGAGGTAGGGAACCAACGATATCGGATCTGATCTCTCTTCTCCGTTCACATATGGGGCAGCAGGAGGCCAGAGAGGTTAAACAGAAGGAGCAAAGTGCAAAGCAAGAAGAACATTTTAAAGCACTTCAACACCAGTTTCAGTTGTTACAGGTAGAAGTACAAGCCCGCACTTCTCCAGTGCCTGAAGGTCAGGCAGCTGAATCACCTGATCCAGAATCTCTAGATGACGACATTGTTCCTCAAGCTGGTCCTAGTATATCAGCTACTGGTTTATCAGGTCAGTCCCATTTTCTGGAGCCTAAGTTGCAAAAACTTACCAACGAGGATGATATTGAACATTTTTTGATTACCTTCGAACGCATTGCACTGGCCTGTCGGTGGCGGAGACATGATTGGGTTTTTCACCTTGTACCGCTGCTTACGGGCAAAGCAAGAGGTGCATATGTACATATGGATGTTGATGATTCTTTGGATTATGATAAGGTTAAGGCAGCTATTCTTTATAAACATGATATCAATCCTGAGACCTATAGGCAGAGATTTCGATCTCTTGATGTAAACCCTGCAGAAAGCCCTAAAGAGTTGTATGCACGGCTGAAGGAGCTTTATGTAAAATGGGTCCACCCTGAAGATAAAACCGTTCAGGACATTGGGGAAATCATCATTCTTGAGCAATATTTACGAATGCTATCTCCTGAGTTGCAGGTGTGGATAAAAGAGCATAATCCACCCTCTGCTGCAGAGGCTGCAAAGCTGGCTGATGTTTTTGTGGCGGCACGGAAAAAGGGACAGCCTTGGAGCTTTATGACTTGGAAAACGAAGGACAGCCGGAAATCACTCCCGCAGAGACGAGCTGCCAATGTGAGTAGGGCTTCATATAGCCATTCACCCGATGGGTCTTTGAAGTCCCCGGCCAAAACCTTGGTATGCTATCTTTGTGGTATGGAAGGTCATACAAAGCCCATGTGCCCTGAAAACTCAGCTAAATTAACCCAAATGTGCTTTGTGCCCCGAAGCCATGATAACTGAGATAAAATTAGACAGAGGGTTAAAGATGACATCAGTTGAGATTAATGGTGATACATTAAAGGCACTAATTGATACAGGTAGTACACAGACTCTTGTACACAGACAGTTTGTCCCCTTAAATAGTATTAATATGACTGAAACGATTCCTGTTTGTTGTGTTCATGGAGATGAAAAGCCTTATCCAACAGCGGATCTATACATCAAGGTGCAAGGACAGGTTTATCTCCTGAATATTGGGGTTGCGGATAATTTGCCATTCCCTGTTATATTAGGCCGAGATCTACCTGTGCTGTTTGACCTTTTGGATTATAGCCACACATGCAATGTTGCAGTAACTAGGGCTCAAGCTAGGAAGCCAGCAGATGCCACTCAGACCCTTAGTGCTCTGCCATTTTATGAGGCAGAATTAGAGACGGCACCCGGGAAATTGCGCAAGTCCCGCAGGGAGAGGAGGCGAGAGAAGTTTCATCATACTATTGTGAAAGCATCTCCCGTCTGTGAACCTGAGATGCCTTTGGACTTTAAAGTCCCAGCTAATATCACTGAGATGCAACACAATGATCCAGTATTAGCACCCTTTTTTCAGAAAGCCAAAAAACAAGGACATGAGATGGAACCAGATATTAACAGCAGTGAGGAATTTTTTCTGAAAGATGGCATTCTTTATCGCCGGCAAAGATCACAGGTACAGCTGATGGTTCCTAGTGGAGTCAGGGAGGTGGTACTGAATTTGGGGCACTCTGTGCCGTGGGCAGGACATTTAGGGAAGCATAAAACCATGGCTCGCATTAGGAAGTATTTCCACTGGCCGGGCCTGCGTGCTGACGTGGCCCAATTTTGTAAAAGCTGCCCTCAGTGCCAAAAGACTTCCATCAAAACCCCCTCCAGGGCTCCACTTCAGCCTTTGCCAGTTATTAGCACCCCATTTGAACGGTTGGGGATGGATGTTGTCGGACCTGTTGAGAAAAGCAGGGCAGGGAACCGTTACATGCTGGTAATAACTGATTATGCCACAAAGTACCCTGAAGTTTTTCCTCTGAAATCTGTAAAGGCCAAGTCTGTGGCTTTTTGTCTGGTGCAATTTTTCTCAAGGGTGGGATTCCCTCGTGAGATCCTGACAGACCGTGGGACTAATTTTATGTCAACTTTATTAAAGCAGGTCCACCAGCTTCTTGGCATCAAAGGGCTAAGGACTACTCCATACCATCCTCAAACGGATGGCCTGACGGAGCGCTTTAACCAGACCCTGAAGCAGATGTTGCGCAAGTTTGTGAATGACACTGGTACTGACTGGGATCAGTGGCTGCCTTATCTGCTCTTTGCGTATAGAGAAGTACCCCAAGCTTCTACTGGCTTCTCACCTTTTGAACTGTTATATGGTCACGAAGTAAGGGGGCCCCTCTCTTTGCTGAAAGAAATGTGGGAGGGTGACCGAAGTGGGGCAGGGGCTACTAATGTCATCTCATATGTTATACAGATGAGGGAGCGACTGGAGAAGATGACTGAGCTAGCCCAAGCTCATATGGGAGCTGCCCAGCAACATCAGAAGGTCTGGTATGATCGGTCAGCTCGGGAGAGGTCATTTGAACCTGGACAAAAGGTACTTGTACTCCTTCCGAGTGAACCATCTAAGAGCGAGTGGTGCAACCCAGTGGTTTTGGTCCCAAAGAAGGATAGTAGCCTGCGGTTTTGTATTGATTTCAAGTACTTGAATGCCATCTCAAAGTTCGATTCATACCCTACACCTAGGGTTGATGATCTGATTGAGCGACTTGGGAAAGCCCAGTACCTGACGACTCTAGATCTCTGCAAAGGCTATTGGCAGGTGCCACTTACTCAGCGCTCAAGGGAACTGACTGCCTTCCGGACACCATGGGGGCTATTCCAATTCACAGTCCTGCCTTTTGGTTTGCATGGAGCCCCTGCAACCTTTCAGAGGCTGATGGATCGGGTACTGTGTGGTTTGTCAGAGTTCGCGGCAGCATATCTGGACGATATTGTGATTTACAGCCAAACCTGGGAGGAGCACCTCAAACATCTAGAAAAGGTACTAGAGCGTCTCAGAGAAGCTGGGCTGACTGCTAATTCGGCAAAATGTGTTTTTGCCAAGGCTGAAACTGAATACCTGGGATTTGTCATAGGTAATGGGGTGATAAAACCACAAGTGAGCAAAATCAGCGCCATTGAATCCTGCAGTTTGCCACAGACAAGGAAACAACTTAGATCATTTCTTGGCATGGCAGGGTTCTACCACAGATTTATCCCTCATTTCTCTGCCAGGGCGTCTCCCCTCACTGATCTAACAGGTTCTAGGTGCCCTAACCCTCAGCACTATCAGCAGCAAGAGCAGAAGCAACCCCCCAAACAGCAACATTGTACCCCATCAGGTAAAAAATGGGCTACGTTTGCTTTGCATTGTGCCCACCTGATGACAGTGATGTAGTGTGATGCGATTCCATATTAGATTCTTGATGAATGTGGGTTGTTGTTCTTCAGCCTGCTTCTATGTGCCCTTTTTAACTGTGAGCACCCGCCCCTTTAAACATCTCTGCACTGCCCTGACTAAATGTATATATAAACTGTCTCTATGGTTTACAGTCTGAGTCTGACAAGCTGTCAGCTGTTCATTTCTGCTATTTGAATTGTTAAAAGAAACAAACTATTCATTTAGCAGATTAACAAAAAGAATAGAGAGGCATCCAGTTATTGACATTTATATTATTTAGTTAAAGGTTTGAACAAAAAACAATTAAACACAGAGCCTCTTCCTGCTTTCTGGAATGAATCACAGCATGAAAACCCTTCCTCTTCTTCCTGCTCTCTAGCTCAGCACCTCCTGTCTGTCCATATCGTTCTGTGTTCCCTCCCCTTTAGATCTACATTATGAAGATGGGTGTAACCAACGTGTGTTAGAGCTGGCAGGCCCCATTCACAGCAGCAACACTTGTTGTTCAGATCAGACCAGTTTCTATAATAAGGAAGTGAAACTCACACAGTCACTGACACTGAGAGGAGAAATGGCGCAGAAAGGAGTTCAGCTGGACCGAGAAACCTTCTCTTGTTCGATCTGTTTGGATCTACTGAAGAATCCGGTGGCTCTTCCCTGTGGACACAGCTACTGCATGAAGTGTATTGAAAGCTTCTGGGATGAAGAGGAAAAGAAGAAAATCTACAGCTGCCCTCAGTGCCGGAGGACTTTCACAGCGAGGCCTGTCCTGGAGAAAAACACCATGTTAGCAGTTTTAGTGGAGCAGCTGAAGAAGACTGGACTCCAAGCTGCTCCTGCTGATCACTGCTATGCTGGACCTGAAGATGTGGCCTGTGATGTCTGCACTGGAAGAAAAATGAAAGCCTTCAAGTCCTGTTTAGTCTGTCTGGCATCTTACTGTGAGAAACACCTTCAGCCTCATTATGATGTGGCTCCATTAAAGAAACACAAGCTGGTGGAGCCCTCCAAGAAGCTCCAGGAGAACATCTGCTCTCGTCATGATGAGGTGATGAAGATGTTCTGCCGTACTGATCAGCAGAGTATCTGTTATCTCTGCCCTGTGGATGAACATAAAGGCCACGACACAGTCTCAGCTGCAGCAGAAAGGACTGAGAGGCAGAGAGAGCTGGAGGTGAGTCGACAAAACATCCAGCAGAGAATCCAGGACAGAGAGAAAGATGTGAAGCTGCTTCAACAGGAGGTGGAGGCCATCAATCAGTCTGCTGATCAAACAGTGGAGCACAGTGAGAAGATCTTCACTGAGCTGATCCATCTCATCCAGAAAAGAAGCTCTGATGTGAAGCAGCAGATCAGATCCCAGCAGGAAACTGAAGTGAGTCGAGTCAAAGAGCTTCAGGAGAAGCTGGAGCAGGAGATCACTGAGCTGAAGAGGAAAGATGCTGAGCTGAAGCAGCTCTCACACACAGAGGATCACATCCAGTTTCTACACAACTACCCCTCACTGTCAGCACTCAGTGAGTCTACAGACTCATCCAGCATCAATATCCGTCCTCTGAGCTACTTTGAGGATGTGACAGCAGCTGTGTCAGAGGTCAGAGATAAACTACAGGACATTCTGAGAGAGGAATGGACAAACATCTCACTGACAGTCACTGAAGTGGATGTTTCACTGTCACAACCAGAGCCAAAGACCAGAGCTGAATTCTTAAAATATTCATGTGAAATCACACTGGATCCAAACACAGCAAACACACATCTGTTATTATCAGAGGGGAACAGAAAAGCAACATTTATGGAACAACAACAGTCTTATTCTCATCATCCAGACAGATTCACTAACAGGCGTCAGGTCCTGAGTAGAGAGAGTCTGACTGGACGTTGTTACTGGGAGGTGGAGTGGAGAGGGAGAGTTTATGTAGCAGTCGCATACAAGAATATCAGCAGAAAAGGATATGGATGGGGTTATGAATGTGGATTTGGATGTAATGACAAATCTTGGTCATTAGAGTGTTACAACAACAGTTTTACATTTTGGTACAACAACATCCAAACTCCTGTCTCAGGTCCTCGTTCCTCCAGAGTAGGAGTGTACCTGGATCACAGAGCAGGTATTTTGTCCTTCTACAGCGTCTCTGAAACCATGACTCTCCTCCACAGAGTCCAGACCACATTCACTCAGCCGCTCTATGCTGGACTGTTGGTTGGAGCCACTGCTGAGTTGATTAAAGTGAAATAGACTGAAGTCTTTCATATTGTTGTAAGTTTAAATCTGTATTTTAGTTCCCTTTTAGTTTCTCTCCATCATTATTGTGGTATTTATGTGCTGCACATAAATCAGATGTCAGTCAAACATTATGGGCAGTACCTCGACATCTTCAACATGTTGTCTTGATGTTTTTACGTTTTATAGGTGGAGCTCTTTCCTGTGTCTGTTCAGCCATGGAGACTATCAATGCTTATGGATATTTTTATTTGAAAAATTTCTCCACATGACAACATAAACTTCTCTATCTTCTAAATGTTTACTGAATATTTTTCTTAGGTATTTGTATGTTGTTGTTTCTCTTCACTGATCTTAACAGAGAAGTCTACAGACCTTCCTTTATCACACAGATTTTATTCTCATTTGTACATTTATAAAGAAAACAATTAATTACAGAGCAATAAGAAATTTTAAGAAAGTGCACTATATCATAATTTATAGTAAAGTGTATTAAAGCATCGTTAGTTAGTCACTTATTTAGTTTGGAGCTGTATCATCTGACACTGTAGAAACATTTCCTCCAGCTTCAGCACAGAATGTTAAAAACAGAACTATTAATGAGAACAAACAGTAGGAACACAGTATCAGCAAACATCATGGCTTAAAATGGAGAGTAAAAATCTAAAAAGAAATAAACAAATTAGTAAAAAGGATTTCCTGTTGACATGTTATTGGTCCTATCTTGTCTGCAGCACCTCCAGGATGCTTCTTATATGTTTCTGGTTATTTTTGCACCAATTTTAGTTTTTGTCAGTAGGAAGTTCAAGTTCAACTCAGTGTGTTTGTTTGTTTTTTTCAAACTGATGCCTGACCTTGAACACCAAACATCTGTCAATAAAGCAATGATATAAAATGCTTATATTAGTACTGAAAAACTGCATATCCACTTTACAAATATAAATAATGATATAAATCCACAGCTGAACTGGAGGAGCAGCTGATCTAGTTCACTCATGTGTTTCTGGACTAAGAGTTGGAGCAAATACCTTATGATTCAGTGATGTTTGTTTTTGTTAAATATTTTGTAGATCCAAGAGTGAGTTTGACTCATGATGATGATGTTCCGAATTAAACAAAGTTGGTCACAAATTCTTCAAAGCTGTTTATTAAGAATATATTCACTTGGACTCATGAGACAGGCTTGTGATCCAAGGGAGCCATCAACTGGACAATTACTGACATGACAACAAAAAAGCTAAGTACAGAGGGGGGAACAGAGGTGAAAATACTTGCTTTAAAGGATTGTAATGTTTCCTTTTAAAATAAGTCTCTAAGGTCAGACAAAGGGACAGAAACTCATAGCTTTCTACCAGCCCAATGACAAAACTATAAGTTGTTTTTTAACATCTACTTTTTCATCTATTTGGCAGTCACAGTGAAAAGTATAAACATTGGCACGCTTTGTCTTGTGATTCTGCTGTTCGTAAAAAATGACCATGCGCAAAGTACCAGACTTTAAGGCTTTGACTTGATGCCAATGGCCTGAGGAGGACAGTATTACCCTTGGACATGTGTAGTCTGCCGTCTACTCAATAGAAGAAGAAGAAGCGCGGAAATGGCACAACTGTCTTCAGTTTCTGGGAGAGTTTAACAATGAGAGACTGATGATGCAGAAGAAATCTCCGTGGTTAAAAACATTAAAAACAGTCGTCCAGGATGATGAGATCCGCCACTGGCTCAGACTGCTGTATATCAGCCGGAGACCCGAGATGAAGTCACGCAGCAGGTATGTAAAACTGTGATGTTCTCAATGAACTAACACAGGAACGATCTGAGCTCAGTCTGTAAGCTAACAGGCTAAAATCAGAGAGCAGCTAATCAAACAAGTGCGTCCGTTTTTTTTAAAGGTCAACTTTTAACAATAGACTTTCATGAGACACATCAAAACCAAACAGGGAGGGAAAGCTTCGGTTTTCTGCACTGTGCCACAGTTCGCTGTCTGCTTCGGTTCACGACGCCTCACTCCGGGGCTACAGACAGTTCTCTGCCGCCTGTGGTGCTCCTCACCTCCGTCTGCACCCACAGACTTCCCGAGGTGGAGGCAGGCCGGCAGGGACTTTGAGAGATGGGCTTTACTTTTAAAAATACCCCTTAATCAGGGTCTAACTCACTAAAAGATGGCCACATGTCTCTCTCCAACTTAATCTCTTTCTTTTAAGTAATTGTTTTTCATTGAAATGAAATTAATTGTTCAATAAAATGATTACATTTATAATTTGATTAAAGTTAAATGAATCAAGGTGATTTTGACTTTGCTAGTTAACAGGAAGAGAAACAAACTTACACAGGATAAAATGAAATTTGGACCCAGCAGAAAAAGTCAGATCACAGACAAACAGAAACATTCCTCTTTGGCTAAAATAAAATGCAGATTATTGCTCATCTGCAGTTTTAATCATGGTGAATAATTTATGATTCAGCCAAGTAAGATTCTTCTGTGTGGAGGTTTTTCCCCTGTCAAAAGGCATTGACCATTACCTTCATCTAAACATGGAATTTAAGTCATGTAGTTGCCGTTGTTTGTTTTTAAAGAGGTCATAATATTTTTGTGATGGTAGAAATTTATCTTCAAAGTAATAGTTATAAAGTGAATTAATAAGACTTTCCAACAAAGAGAGGGAGTCACATGGTGCTTCTGAAACATTTGTACAAACCTCTCTCACATATGTGAGCAACATGCTCACAGTGTACAGCCCTGCTGACTGAGGCTGCACCTTTACCTGTCTAATCTTTTTCTTTTTACTTTGTTCCTCAAGTCCCACATCAACATGAAGTGTAAGGAGGAGGAAGATCTGGCTGGCCAGCAGGTCTGGAAGCAGGAGAGGAACTTCAATCTGGACCAGGAGGACACAGATCCCCCACAGATCAAAGAGGAACAGGAGGAACTCTGCATCAGTCAAGAGGGAGAACAGCTTGTAGTGAAACACGAGGATGAAGGCATCGTCGTCTGGAGCGGGGAAGAGCGGCTCAGACAGCTGCATAACATCTGGAAACCTGAGAAAGATTTACAGACCAGCGGTAAAACTGTAATCGCTTTTCTGAAGTGTTAACATTAATATTAAACCTACAGTTTGTATCAGTCAGATCTATTTAATGTGTATTCGTGAAAACATGACAGGGAGTTTTAAATGGACTGGTTCTTATATAGCGCTTTTCTACTCAATCTTGAGCACTCAAAGCGCTTTACAAAACTTGTGCATTCACCCACTCACTCCCATTCGCACAAGCACATTTTTCTTAGTGCTTTCTACCAACATTCAGACACACATTCCACAGATCAAAGAGCAACTTGAGGCAACTTGGAGTTAGTATCTTGCCCAAGGATATTTGAAATGCAGACTAGGTGAAGCCGGGAATCGAACCGATCAGTAGATGATCTGCTCTACCGCCTGAGCTACAGCCACCCCCAATAGTGAAGATTATTTTGAAAAATATCAAGATGTAGATCAGTTTCGAGATCAACTCCAAAATAGATCATCAGTCAGTCAGTAATAAGTGAGTTCTTTTTTGTTTGAAAGGTTTTTTTTACTCTTAATGTTGCTGAAAAATGTCAGAACTCAAGTTCTCATTTGCATCAGAGTGCACAAATAACTTCATTTTTACACACTTTTAATTTCACCTGCAAATGTGAGCAACATGCCCTCATTACAGACTTTAACTAAAACTTTATCTTCTCAGAAGTGTTTTTCTATAATTACATTTTTTTTATTGTTCGTTTAGAAGCAATAGTGGAGAGACCGGCTGACTGCTGCAGAAGAAATCTGCTCTGAGGTTAACAGAACGTCTGATCGTCCAGTATGAGATCAACCTTCAGCAGAGACTGCTGGATATCAGCCGGAAACCCGAGATAAAGTTACGCATAACAGGTAAAACTGCGATGGTCTCAGTGGACTAACACAAGAATACAACTCATGTAGGACCTGATCAGAGCTCAGCTTGTAGGCTAACATACTGAAATCAGGGAGCGGCTAATCACACAAGTGCGTCTCTTTTTTACGGTAAACTTTTAGCATTAAACAAACCTTGAGACCGAGAGAAAGTGCCTTTATAGAAGATTTATTTAGAAGATTAAGATAAAGGAGGCAGGGAGGGAAAGCTTCTGTTTTCTGCACTGTGCCACAGTTCGCTGTCTGCTTCGGCTCTCTGACCCTCACTCCGGGGCTACAGACAGTCCTCTGCCGCCTGTGGTGCTCCTCACCTCCGTCTGCACCCACAGGCTTCCCGAGGTGGAGGCAGGCCGGCAGGGACTTTGAGAGATGGGCTTTACTTTTAAAACTACCCCTTAATCAGGGTCTAACCCTACAAGACCATCGTGCCTCCCCCACCATCCTCACCTCATTTTAAAATGTATATTTTTCAACTGAATTATATTTGGGTTCAAGAAAATGATGAAGTTTTTAAAATAACTTTGTAATGTTCTAATAAACAGTCTTAACTCGAACTAAATCAGCTCAAATCTCACAGATGTCAGTGTTATTCACAAAGCATGGAAACATAGTTGTTAGTTTTGAATGCAGCCACAGCAGGCAAACTATGGCTGCATGCTCCAAAGAACAGGAGCACAGTAACTGAACACACTCTTAGCACACTTACATCTGATTTTGGGAACAGTTAACAGATCTGAACCTGATGACCTGAGAGGTTTAACTGGGTCAAAGGTCGAGAGCCAATTGAGAACTGTCCAGTTAAACCAACTAAATGATGAAACCTTTGATTTAAAATGTCATGATCAACAGTATCAAAGGCAGCAATGAGATCAAATAGAACTAAGACTGAAACTCTGAGTCCCTAATAATCTTCAGATCACTGATGACTTTAGTTGGGTTGATTCTGTGCAATGACTGGCTGTGAAACCTGACTGGTACTTATCTGCTATGGCACTGTGAGATTTTCAGTTTAATCTACAACAATGACAAACATTTACTTGCAGCGTGAAGCTGGCAGCAGCTACCTGAATGATTTGTACTCTGAACTTTCCTAATAAGAGTATCAGAGCTCGAGAGTAACTTACACTTTCATTGTTCACGTTTGTACAGTTTAAATTTCACTCCCATATGAGGACATGCTCAGAGTGGACTATATTTGCTCAGATGTGTTTTCCTGTCATCACATTATTAACCTTTTTCCTCAGTGACCCTTTGTTCCTCAAGATCTCCCCCTAACATGAAGTGTGAGGAAGAGGAGGGCCTGTATGACCAGCAGGTCTCCAACCAGGAGAGGAACTCCAGTCTGGACCAGGAGGGCCCAGATCCTCCACAGATCAAAGAGGAAGAGGAGGAACTCTGCATCAGCGATGACGTAGAAAAGATTGTACTCAAACAGGAGGATGAAGGCCTCATCTGGACTGAAGAAGAGCAGCTCAGACAGCTGGATAACATCTGGAAACCTGAAATGAACTTACACAGCAGGGGTATGTAAAACCGTAATGGTCTTACCTAAAAATTAATATGACTTTAATTCATTCAATGAAGATATTTTGGAAACACATCAGAGTTCTTCAAGGCCAGTGTTTAAATAAACTCAGCTGATTGTTAGTCGAGGTTTTCTGAGAGCTTCGCTGCTTTTTATCCCCATATTTTAATCCTACTTTTAAATTTCCCCTTCTGTCTGATGTTTGTCTTATCATTTACATAAACATGTTTCCAACAGTAATTGGTGGACAAACTGTGATTGGTGCATAGAAATTTACTAACGTGTTAGAAGTGAGTGCATGAAATCTTATTTTAACAGTTTCCAGGTCTGGGTAAATGATATGATGATATTTCGGATGATATTTTGATTAAACTCTGTTGTAGAGTTGGAAATGGACAGCTGTAGACACCACTGCCGAGTAGTCATTCTTGTTATACTTCTATATTTATCTAAGACAAGTAATTTTGTCCATTTGTCACCTCAGCTTTCCCACAACAGCATGAATGTGAGGAGGAACTGGTTTTTGGGGACCAGGAGAGAAACTTCAGCCTCGACCAGGAGGATCCGGAGCTTCCACACATAAAAGAGGAAGAGGAGGAACCTTGCACCAGTCAGGACGTAGATCAGCTTGTAGTGAAGCAGGAGACTGAAGGCATTATTATCTTCATGGTGGCTCCTACTTATGAGGAAAGTGAGCCAGAGCTGGACAGTGAACATCTCCTTTCTTCCAGCTCTCCTGAACCAGAGAGCAGAGATCAGCAAGACAACTTTCCTGTGTCAGAGAGTCAGCGTAAAACTGACACAAGTAAAAAGTTTGTGAAATGTGAGATTTGTGGAAAAACCTTTGAGTACAGATCCAAACTAACGAGACATATGAGGGTTCACACAGGTGAGAAGCCACATTCTTGCAGCACCTGCGGAAAAAGATTCAGCCTGATGATAAACTTGAAAACTCACATGAGAATCCACACAGGTGAAAAGCTTCATTCAGAGGATACAGTTACAAAGACACATGAGGATTCACACTAGTTAAAAGTGGGAGAACTGTCAGATGAAGCAGTCCACTGAGAAGCCAGATCAGAGCAGATCAGATGACCTCCTTCCTTAAAAAACTCTGTATTGTTTATTGTATGTAGGGGTGGGAGATATAGCCTCAAAATAATATTTCAAGAAACTTACATTTAAAAAAAATAATGTACATTTTATCAGCTCGGCAGGCAGCAGCATTTATATGTGTAAGTAAATGATGGATTTTCCATCTTTCTCTTCCAGTGAGCTGCTGTCACTGATGACAGCTTAGCTAATTCAAAGTGTGAAAATGTGGCCACCTCAAGGTGCTTGATATTGTAAGGTAAAGACCCAACAATAATACAATGAAAACAGAGAAAACCCAAACAGTCATATGACCCCCTATTAGCAAGCGTTTTGGCGACAGTGGGAAGGAAAAACTCCTTTTTAACAGGAAGAAACCTCCAGCAGAACCAGGCTCAGGGAGGGACCCCCATCTGCAACAAGGAAAGTTTTAAGTCTAATCTTAAAAGCTGAAGGCTCTGCCTCCCATTCTACCTTTAAATACTCTATGAACAACATTATAGTGCAATGTTAGTGACACGGCATACATGAAATATGAGCACATAAGTATCCTCAGGGGTGTTTTTCCTGGAAGTTTTAAGAAAAGTGTATTACAAGTGCTTACACTCTAGCTTAATATCCAAAATAACCTTGTAATGCGGAGCCTGCACAATTCTGTCATATAAGCAGAGGTGGAAAGTAACGAATTACATTTACTTGCGTTACTGTAATTGAGTAGTTTTTTTGTGTATTTGTACTTTTTAAAGTCATTTTTCAAGTCTGTAATTTTACTTTTACTTAAGTATATTTTTTAAAAAGTATTGTAGTTCGCTACGTTTTCAATCACACCCGTTACTGAGTAAATTAAAAAAACCATTGCGCTTCGGAAATACTGCAGGGAATGATGGGTAGTAGAACAAATTGGCGCTAAGGTCACGTTAAAGATGGAGTCTGACATCGGTGTTATGGATCCAGTGAAAAAAGAAGCCCCGTCGAATTCTGCTGACCCTGAACTCGAAGAAACGGATGTGAACCCCTGGCCGTATTTAAGGGACCATTTCGGCTTCAAGTGCAAGAAAGGCAACAGCTTTATTATGCAGTGTAAGCTGTGTTTGCCCAGAGAGACCGAGTTAGCAGCTTTTAAAAATTCCACATCAAACCTGCGCAAGCATGTGGAGGTAAGTTAAATACAACTCGTACCGTTATGGTAGCAAAAAGGCTGTGTTCAAATTAATCACATTAAGTTAAGACATCTGTGAAGAACACAGATAACGTTGGTTGGTACTAGCAACTTGCTGTAATCGGGCACGTTGTTGTCCACGCAACTTACATTTTTTTTACTGGGTTGGTAAATTGCCAAAAGAAAATGTGTTTACCTACGTTTTTCCTGTTTGTTAATAATAAGAATTTATTTTAAAAAATAGTTAAATTAAAGACAGAAGCGGCTACTTTCTTACTTAACCCACATATGTTCACACTGCAGGCAAAAGAATAACAGAGCGCTCACTTACCTTAGATTAGTCAAAGACAGCTGACTTCTGTTACTTGTTAATTAGCACTTGCAACCTCCCGTTAACTAGCCTGTTACTGTCCAATAAAAAAAACCCCACGAGGTATATTGGTATAATTTACCAGCGGTAGCTATGTAATGCATTGATGTCTTATTAGGGACATCAAAAAACTTTCTCTCAAACTTAACACTGGCCTGCCTGCCTCAGCTGCCTTCGAGCGTCTCTTTAGCTGTGCTGGACTACTGTTCACTGCAAAGTGAGCAAGGATGAACTCTACTAACTCTGAAAATCAACTGCTCCTCAAAATTAACAGGAAGTTCAGAGAGTAACACTCTAGGATGGATACAAAGGAACTTTAATCTAGAGGTACAGTAGGGCAGGGCCAAGTTTAAAAAATTCAAAAACATTTTTAAAGCAGCTGCCGTTCAGTTCAGTACTTGTTCTCTTATTTGACAGTTTAGAACACATTCTCATGTGAAAGAATGATATAGTTTTGTATTGAAAACACTGTGATACCTGACGGTTTGGTTTGGTTGATTGGTTTGGTGACCATTATCCATTTTCATGTATAGACTTGCAGTTTAACTGCCACTGCACTTTAATTTGTAAAGTTTTTCTTTTCACTAAAAAAGAACTACTTTGAGATTTATATCCCACTGTCCTTTTTTGCACTACTCAGAAGCGGCTGTCCTCCTGCTGACAGAAAAGTAACTATGTAACTTTTACTCTGAGTACATTTTAAATGAGCTACTTTTTACTTTTACTTGAGTACATTTTTAGACAGGTAATTTTACTTGTACTTGAGTAAAATTTCAGCAAAGTAATAGTACTTTTACTTGAGTAAAATATTTTAGTACTCTTTCCACCTCTGCATATAAGGAAAAGAAATTCTACCTGGTTTGTTTCATCTTGGGTCGAGCTTTTTAACCTCCTGCTTTTCCACCGTGTAGCACATCAGTAATTTCCATCCACTGACTGCTCTTGCTGTTATATGAAATGTAACTCGCGAGTGCTCCAGTGATGCATGGTTGAATCATTTGTTTACCTTTGGGTCGCACATCACTGCTGCTAGTATCTCCTGCTCACGTGCCTTCACAGCCCGGTTGTACTCAAGTGTGTTTTTGCTTAAAGTGTTGTAACAGGTTTGCTTTTTTCACTTTCAGTGGGAAAAGTTTTCTTGCATATTTTGCGAACATTCAGCTACCAAACTGTGACTGGAGCCCGACATATGGCTCTGGCTGTGAGACATGACTGGGGTTGACTCATTGGGGTGAATGCAAACACATGATGTTCCTCTAAACACACTTTTTTGTAAACATTTATACCAGTATTATTGCAGATCATATGATATGTCACAGCCCTAATTCTGTTTGTTGCATATTCCATTAAAACCTGTAATGAAGATGAAACACGTATTTACATTCATTTGATGTGATATTTGTATCGTGTTGAGCTGTGGAGGTGACAAAAAAGTTGCTGAGATGTTTTATTTTTTTGTTTAGTGGAGAGGTTTTACTCCACAGAGTCAAAGCTGGAAAGAAACACACATGAGACCAAACATTTTGTGATTTAATCTTGATTTTCATGAAGACTGAATTTCAGCATGTGCTCATCCTGTTGATTCGTATGTTGGTGTTGGTTATGTGTCTTAAAAGTGAAATAAAGATTTCTTTAAAACTTCTTGTGGCTATTTTTTTAAGGCACAATCTTTACAACATGAAACAACGTCTGTGAAGCACATTTTGTACAGTGGGCAGGGAGACTTGCCCATCACTGTGGTGGTGGGGTGGATGAGATTTGCCTGCGGTCACTTAAGGCTCTGTATGTTGTGGGTCTGTCCTGGTTGTCCTGCTCAAACATTGTATGGAAGTTGAGGTCAGTGCCTTCAGACCGGCCAACTATGGTGGTAATCATGGTCCCCTGTTTTATGAAGGGAGTGTAGAGGGTATGTTTGCACTTCAGGCCTCCCTAGGAAGGTCTATATCTGTAGTCACTTTCACTGTTTTCTTATTGCTGTTTCAAATTGTTGTTTCTGTTTGTAGCCTTTTTATTGAAGGATTTTGGTTTATATTATTAATATGTGCATTTGTTGTTATTAATAATATTTGCTTCACTCTCCATTTGATGTGTTTTTGGTATGTTTTACTTTTAATTGTTCTATGATTATGTTTATGTGGGGTCCATCCATCCATCTTCATCCGCTTTATCCGAGGTCGGGTCGCGGGGGCAGCAGCCTAAGCAAAGAGGCCCAGACCTCCCTCTCCCCAGCCACCTCCTCCAGCTTATCCGGGGGAATACCAAGGCGTTCCCAGGCCAGCCGAGAGATATAATCTCTCCAGCGTGTCCTGGGTCTGCCCCGGGGCCTCCTCCCGGTGGGACATGCCTGGAACACCTCACCCAGGGGGCATCCTTGTCAGATGCCCAAACCACCTCAGCTGGCTCCTTTTGATGTGGAGCAGCAGCAGCTCTACTCTGAGCCCCTCCCGGATGGCCGAACTTCTCACCCTATCTCTAAGGGAGAGGCCAGCCACCCTTCGGAGGAAGCTCATTTCCGCCGCTTGTATCCGCGATCTCGTTCTTTCGGTCACTACCCACAGCTCGTGGCCATAGGTGAGGGTAGGGACGTAGATCGACCGGTAAATTGAGAGCTTCGCTTTTACACTCAGCTCCCTCTTCACCACGACGGACTGGTGCAGCGTCCGCATTACTGCAGCTGCAGCCCCAATCCGTCTGTCGATCTCCGGCTCCCTTCTCCCATCACTCGCGAACAAGACCCCTCCACTTGGGGCAGGAACTCATCCCCGACCCGGAGTGGGCACTCCACCCTTTTCCGGCTGAGAACCATGGCCTCAGATTTGGAGGTGCTGATCCTCATTCCCGCTGCTTCACACTCGGCTGTGAACCGTTCCAGTGCGAGCTGGAGGCCCTCACCCGATGAAGCCAACAGAACCACATCATCCGCAAAAATCAGAGATGAGATTCTGAGGCCACCGAAGCGAAAGCCCTCCGCCACTTGGCTGCGCCTAGAAATCCTGTCCATAAAAGTTATGAACAGAACCGGAGACAAAGGGCAACCCTGGCGGAGCCCATCACCCACCGGGAACGAGTCCGACTTATTGCCGGCAATGCGAACCAAGCTCTTGCAACGGTTGTATAGGGATCGAATGGCCCGTAGCAAGGGGCCAGACACCCCATACTCCCGCAACACCTCCCACAGGACACCCCGAGGGACACGGTCGAATGCCTTCTCCAAGTCCACAAAACACATGTAGACTGGTTGGGCAAACTCCCATGCACCCTCAAGTATCCTCGAGAGGATAAAGAGCTGGTCCAGTGTTCCGCGACCAGGACGAAAACCGCATTGTTCCTCCTGTATCCGAGGTTCGACTAGCGGACGAACTCTCCTTTCCAGCACCCTGGCATAGACTTTCCCAGGGAGGCTGAGGAGTGTGATCCCCCTGTAGTTGGAACACACCCTCCGTTCCCCCTTCTTAAAGATTTTTTATGTGGGGTTTATAATTATATTTAAGTTCTGGGTTTTTTTATGAATAAAAGTGACTTAACTTGTCAGAGATATGAGACTTTGGGCATTTCCCCTTCTGTCTTATTCTCAGTGTCTTGTCTCCATGTTTATTTACCTCTGTGTTGCTATCTTTGTGTCTCTGTCTCTTTCTCTTCCCCTGTTCAGTGGGATTTAAGACTTCCAACAAATAATTTCAAAGGGTCAATTAAATTTTAATAAAACCATTTTACTCAACACTGCACTCGAATTTTAGCATTTTTTTTACTCAATCATAAAAAGGTTCATCTTAAAAGATGTTTTAGATACATTTTTATTACTTTTTCTTTCTTTCTTTCTTTCTTGTTTTTTAGCCATCAGAATTATTGTCTGAAGGCCAAAAAAGATGCCCAACTAACTTAATTTACCAAATGGACCATCACGGCCTTGCCATATTGGTCTATTTGATCAACCTTTGTTATTATTTATTTATTTTAATTTATTTTCAGTTGTTACAGATAGGACAGACATGACTGGGGGATAGGAAGGAAGGAAGGAAGGAAGAAAGAAAGAAAGAAAGAAAGAAAGAAAGAAAGAAAGAAAGAAAAGGGGAAGAGGGACAGTGAGAAAGGGCACTTAAAAAATATCTCCCAGGTCACCTGTTGAGAGAAGAAAATAAGAGAAAACAAGCAAAAAAGAGAGCAACATAATAACACAACACCATTGCAATAATCTAGCTAAGTGTAAATAACAGTAAATATTAAATACTGAATGTGATTGTGCAGCACGCAAGATTGACATCGCATAATGTGGTTTGAGGTAGCAGCCAAGAAAGGTGTAGCTTGTGTGTGTGAACACCTGTGTGGATGAGTGCTCGTCTATTCAAAAGGCTTCTCCATGTAACGATCTGCTAGAAGGTGTGGGGAGCCACAGCCTCGTCCCCCAGGGCATGAAGCAGGCATGGAGGAGATCCAGGCCCCAGACATCCAGAGGCCCCCAGAGTGCGAGCGCCCAAAGAGGACCACCGGAGGGGCAACCGTGCCACCTTCCTGGGAAGAGCTGAGGAGAACCCCAGATGAGGGGTCACCCAACAGTCACAGAGCAGAAGCCAGAGGGGGCGGCAGTGACGTACACGCAGGCTCTGCCGGCAGTCAGCTGTGCCAGAGTGAATCGAGCCCCCGCAAGGGGCCCGACCGAGCCACAGGCACCAGGCCCCACCAAGCAGCCGTACCGGGGAGTGAGCTGGTACAGACCTGAGCGCCCAGCCCTGGACACCAAGAACGCACCGATGTCTGAGGGCATCAGCCACCAGCAGGGAGTGTGGTGAGGGGAAATAAGCCTCCATACCTTGGAGGGCCTGAGATGTTCCAAGGGGGTGGAGTGTAAGACCCGAGCTGACATATAGACACAGACGAATAGGCGCACACAGACCTAAACATGCATTCCCACCCTCATGCACACATATACAAATACTCGGCGCTCATCCAACCTGGATACAGACACAAATGGACACTGTACATGTACTGTACAGCACGGCCCCTCCTGAGAACCCTCAATGTCTACATGCATTTAAAACTGAGAGGTGGGCACCGGCGCCAGAGGTGAGGTTGAATACAAAGACTGTCCTCTGGACACCGTATAACATGCCCGATCCCAAGGCCCTATATGTATGTGTTATGAGAGTGTGAGTAATGTGGATGTCTAGGTTGTGGAATAAAATCAGTCTGCTGATAAAACAGTGAGCACAGTGAGAAGATCTTCACTGAGCTGATCCATCTCATCTCATAAAATTGAGGCACAGGTGACCAGGAGGGGACAGAGGGGGAACGACCTTTTATTGCTTTTTTCTACAACAATTTCTTAGTTCAGCTGCAGTATTTGATATCCTGTAATGACTAAAATGATAATTTAAACTAATTTACATAAAAAGATTGTCTTTTAAATGTTAAGTTTATTTAACAACTTTAAAGGCTGAGCAGTGCTATTTTTAAATGAAAAACTCACAGGCTCACATGTTCCAGGATTGAATTAGTGTCTGATAACCCTCCCTCTTCCTGCTCTCTAACTCAGCACCTCCTCTCTGTCCACATGTTCCCTTGTTCCCTCCCCTTCTGATCTGCAGTTTGAAGATGGGTGCAACCAACATGTGGTGACGTATAAGAGCTGACAGATCCCATTCGCTACAGAAACCTATGTTGTTTAGATCAGAGCAGTTTCAGTTCTGAGGAAGTGAAACTCACACAGTCACTGACACTGTTGGGTGAAATGGCGCAGAAAAGTGTTCAGCTGGACCGAGAAACCTTCTCTTGTTCGATCTGTTTGGATCTACTGAAGAATCCGGTGGCTCTTCCCTGTGGACACAGCTACTGCATGAACTGTATTGAAAGCTTCTGGGATGAAGAGGAAAAGAAGAAAGTCTACAGCTGCCCTCAGTGCAGACAGACTTTCACACCGAGGCCTGTCCTGGAGAAAAACACCATGTTAGCAGTTTTAGTGGAGGAGCTGAAGAAGACTGGACTCCAAGCTGCTCCTGCTGATCACTGCTATGCTGGACCTGAAGATGTGGCCTGTGATGTCTGCACTGGAAGAAAAATGAAAGCCTTCAGGTCCTGTTTAGTCTGTCTGGCATCTTACTGTGAGAAACACCTTCAGCCTCATTATGATGTGGCTCCATTAAAGAAACACAAGCTGGTGGAGCCCTCCAAGAAGCTCCAGGAGAACATCTGCTCTCGTCATGATGAGGTGATGAAGATGTTCTGCCGTACTGATCAGCAGAGTATCTGTTATCTCTGCCCTGTGGATGAACATAAAGGCCACGACACAGTCTCAGCTGCAGCAGAAAGGACTGAGAGGCAGAGAGAGCTGGAGGTGAGTCGACAAAACATCCAGCAGAGAATCCAGGACAGAGAGAAAGATGTGAAGCTGCTTCAACAGGAGGTGGAGGCCATCAATCAGTCTGCTGATCAAACAGTGGAGCACAGTGAGAAGATCTTCACTGAGCTGATCCATCTCATCCAGAAAAGAAGCTCTGATGTGAAGCAGCAGATCAGATCCCAGCAGGAAACTGAAGTGAGTCGAGTCAAAGAGCTTCAGGAGAAGCTGGAGCAGGAGATCACTGAGCTGAAGAGGAAAGATGCTGAGCTGAAGCAGCTCTCACACACAGAGGATCACATCCAGTTTCTACACAACTACCCCTCACTGTCAGCACTCAGTGAGTCTACAGACTCATCCAGCATCAATATCCGTCCTCTGAGCTACTTTGAGGATGTGACAGCAGCTGTGTCAGAGGTCAGAGATAAACTACAGGACATTCTGAGAGAGGAATGGACAAACATCTCACTGACAGTCACTGAAGTGGATGTTTTACTGTCAGATCCACCAGAGCCAAAGACCAGAGCTGGATTCTTAAAATATTCATGTGAAATCACACTGGATCCAAACACAGCAAACAAACTGCTGTTATTATCAGAGGGGAACAGAAAAGTAACATTTATGAATCAACAACAGTCTTATTCTGATCATCCAGACAGATTCACTTGGTGGTGTCAGGTCCTGAGTAGAGAAAGTCTGACTGGACGTTGTTACTGGGAGGTGGAGTGGAGAGGGAGAGGAGTTTGTGTAGCAGTCGCATACAAGAATATC
The DNA here is from genome assembly GCF_965226115.1 of Aulonocara stuartgranti. Lineage (NCBI taxonomy): Eukaryota > Metazoa > Chordata > Actinopteri > Cichliformes > Cichlidae > Aulonocara > Aulonocara stuartgranti. Next base: position 4,551,073 of record NC_138954.1, read on the forward strand.
AGCAGAAAAGGAGGTGGTAATGAATGTTTATTTGGACATAATGACAAATCTTGGTCATTAGAGTGTTACAACAACAGATATACATTTTGGTACAACAACATCCACACTCCTGTCTCAGGTCCTCGTTCCTCCAGAGTAGGAGTGTACCTGGATCACAGAGCAGGTATTTTGTCCTTCTACAGCGTCTCTGAAACCATGACTCTCCTCCACAGAGTCCAGACCACATTCACTCAGCCGCTCTATGCTGGACTGATGCTTTACGATGATTATGGAGCCACAGCTGAGTTGATTAAAGTGAAATAGACTGAAGTCTTTCATATTGTTGTAAGTTTAAATCTGTATTTTAGTTCCCTTTTAGTTTCTCTCCATCATTATTGTGGTATTTATGTGCTGCACATAAATCAGATGTCAGTCAAACATTATGGGCAGTACCTCGACATCTTCAACATGTTGTCTTGATGTTTTTACGTTTTATAGGTGGAGCTCTTTCCTGTGTCTGTTCAGCCATGGAGACTATCAATGCTTATGGATATTTTTATTTGAAAAATTTCTCCACATGACAACATAAACTTCTCTATCTTCTAAATGTTTACTGAATATTTTTCTTAGGTATTTGTATGTTGTTGTTTCTCTTCACTGATCTTAACAGAGAAGTCTACAGACCTTCCTTTATCACACAGATTTTATTCTCATTTGTACATTTATAAAGAAAACAATTAATTACAGAGCAATAAGAAATTTTAAGAAAGTGCACTATATCATAATTTATAGTAAAGTGTATTAAAGCATCGTTAGTTAGTCACTTATTTAGTTTGGAGCTGTATCATCTGACACTGTAGAAACATTTCCTCCAGCTTCAGCACAGAATGTTAAAAACAGAACTATTAATGAGAACAAACAGTAGGAACACAGTATCAGCAAACATCATGGCTTAAAATGGAGAGTAAAAATCTAAAAAGAAATAAACAAATTAGTAAAAAGGATTTCCTGTTGACATGTTATTGGTCCTATCTTGTCTGCAGCACCTCCAGGATGCTTCTTATATGTTTCTGGTTATTTTTGCACCAATTTTAGTTTTTGTCAGTAGGAAGTTCAAGTTCAACTCAGTGTGTTTGTTTGTTTTTTTTTTTCAAACTGATGCCTGACCTTGAACACCAAACATCTGTCAATAAAGCAATGATATAAAATGCTTATATTAGTACTGAAAAACTGCATATCCACTTTACAAATATAAATAATGATATAAATCCACAGCTGAACTGGAGGAGCAGCTGATCTAGTTCACTCATGTGTTTCTGGACTAAGAGTTGGAGCAAATACCTTATGATTCAGTGATGTTTGTTTTTGTTAAATATTTTGTAGATCCAAGAGTGAGTTTGACTCATGATGATGATGTTCCGAATTAAACAAAGTTGGTCACAAATTCTTCAAAGCTGTTTATTAAGAATATATTCACTTGGACTCATGAGACAGGCTTGTGATCCAAGGGAGCCATCAACTGGACAATTACTGACATGACAACAAAAAAGCTAAGTACAGAGGGGGGAACAGAGGTGAAAATACTTGCTTTAAAGGATTGTAATGTTTCCTTTTAAAATAAGTCTCTAAGGTCAGACAAAGGGACAGAAACTCATAGCTTTCTACCAGCCCAATGACAAAACTATAAGTTGTTTTTTAACATCTACTTTTTCATCTATTTGGCAGTCACAGTGAAAAGTATAAACATTGGCACGCTTTGTCTTGTGATTCTGCTGTTCGTAAAAAATGACCATGCGCAAAGTACCAGACTTTAAGGCTTTGACTTGATGCCAATGGCCTGAGGAGGACAGTATTACCCTTGGACATGTGTAGTCTGCCGTCTACTCAATAGAAGAAGAAGAAGCGCGGAAATGGCACAACTGTCTTCAGTTTCTGGGAGAGTTTAACAATGAGAGACTGATGATGCAGAAGAAATCTCCGTGGTTAAAAACATTAAAAACAGTCGTCCAGGATGATGAGATCCGCCACTGGCTCAGACTGCTGTATATCAGCCGGAGACCCGAGATGAAGTCACGCAGCAGGTATGTAAAACTGTGATGTTCTCAATGAACTAACACAGGAACGATCTGAGCTCAGTCTGTAAGCTAACAGGCTAAAATCAGAGAGCAGCTAATCAAACAAGTGCGTCCGTTTTTTTTAAAGGTCAACTTTTAACAATAGACTTTCATGAGACACATCAAAACCAAACAGGGAGGGAAAGCTTCGGTTTTCTGCACTGTGCCACAGTTCGCTGTCTGCTTCGGTTCACGACGCCTCACTCCGGGGCTACAGACAGTTCTCTGCCGCCTGTGGTGCTCCTCACCTCCGTCTGCACCCACAGACTTCCCGAGGTGGAGGCAGGCCGGCAGGGACTTTGAGAGATGGGCTTTACTTTTAAAAATAGCCCTTAATCAGGGTCTAACTCACTAAAAGATGGCCACATGTCTCTCTCCAACTTAATCTCTTTCTTTTAAGTAATTGTTTTTCATTGAAATGAAATTAATTGTTCAATAAAATGATTACATTTATAATTGAATTAAAGTTAAATTAATCAAGGTGATTTTGACTTTGCTAGTTAACAGGAAGAGAAACAAACTTACACAGGATAAAATGAAATTTGGACCCAGCAGAAAAAGTCAGATCACAGACAAACAGAAACATTCCTCTTTGGCTAAAATAAAATGCAGATTATTGCTCATCTGCAGTTTTAATCATGGTGAATAATTTATGATTCAGCCAAGTAAGATTCTTCTGTGTGGAGGTTTTTCCCCTGTCAAAAGGCATTGACCATTACCTTCATCTAAACATGGAATTTAAGTCATGTAGTTGCCGTTGTTTGTTTTTAAAGAGGTCATAATATTTTTGTGATGGTAGAAATTTATCTTCAAAGTAATAGTTATAAAGTGAATTAATAAGACTTTCCAACAAAGAGAGGGAGTCACATGGTGCTTCTGAAACATTTGTACAAACCTCTCTCACATATGTGAGCAACATGCTCACAGTGTACAGCCCTGCTGACTGAGGCTGCACCTTTACCTGTCTAATCTTTTTCTTTTTACTTTGTTCCTCAAGTCCCACATCAACATGAAGTGTAAGGAGGAGGAAGATCTGGCTGGCCAGCAGGTCTGGAAGCAGGAGAGGAACTTCAATCTGGACCAGGAGGACACAGATCCCCCACAGATCAAAGAGGAACAGGAGGAACTCTGCATCAGTCAAGAGGGAGAACAGCTTGTAGTGAAACACGAGGATGAAGGCATCGTCGTCTGGAGCGGGGAAGAGCGGCTCAGACAGCTGCATAACATCTGGAAACCTGAGAAAGATTTACAGACCAGCGGTAAAACTGTAATCGCTTTTCTGAAGTGTTAACATTAATATTAAACCTACAGTTTGTATCAGTCAGATCTATTTAATGTGTATTCGTGAAAACATGACAGGGAGTTTTAAATGGACTGGTTCTTATATAGCGCTTTTCTACTCAATCTTGAGCACTCAAAGCGCTTTACAAAACTTGTGCATTCACCCACTCACTCCCATTCGCACAAGCACATTTTTCTTAGTGCTTTCTACCAACATTCAGACACACATTCCACAGATCAAAGAGCAACTTGAGGCAACTTGGAGTTAGTATCTTGCCCAAGGATATTTGAAATGCAGACTAGGTGAAGCCGGGAATCGAACCGATCAGTAGATGATCTGCTCTACCGCCTGAGCTACAGCCACCCCCAATAGTGAAGATTATTTTGAAAAATATCAAGATGTAGATCAGTTTCGAGATCAACTCCAAAATAGATCATCAGTCAGTCAGTAATAAGTGAGTTCTTTTTTGTTTGAAAGGTTTTTTTTACTCTTAATGTTGCTGAAAAATGTCAGAACTCAAGTTCTCATTTGCATCAGAGTGCACAAATAACTTCATTTTTACACACTTTTAATTTCACCTGCAAATGTGAGCAACATGCCCTCATTACAGACTTTAACTAAAACTTTATCTTCTCAGAAGTGTTTTTCTATAATTACATTTTTTTTATTGTTCGTTTAGACCTCCACCAGCAAACTGCCTGTAAGGAGGAGGAGTTTGTCGCCAATCAGCAGGAGAGGAACTCAAGTCTGGACCAGGAGGACCCAGATCCTCCACAGATTAAAGAGGAACAGGAGGAACTCTGCACCAGTCAGGAGCTGGAGGAGATTGTACTGAAGCAGGAGATCAATAGTTTTATGGTGACTTCTAGTTTTGAGGAAAGTGACCTCAGTGAATCAGAACCAAACGATGACCAGCTCCTTGCTCTTAACTTTCCTGAACCAGAGCTTGAGGAACAGGAAGAAAACCAGCATGTGGACTCGGGATCAACTAGAAATGCGGAGCTGAAGAAAAGGAGACGTCACAAAAACCGAACAGATAAGTCTCAGAGTGAAACTGATACAAGTAAAAAATCTGTAAGCTGTGACACTTGTGGAAAAACTTTTCAGTGTAAATCCAACCTGACGAGACACATGAGAGTTCACACAAGTGAGAAGCCACATTCTTGTAGCACCTGTGGGAAAAGATTCATTTGGAAATCAGGATTGGAAACTCACGTAAGGATCCACACAGGCGAGAAGCCGTATTTTTGCATCACCTGTGGGAAAAGATTTGGTAAGAAATCAGGACTAGAAACTCATTTGAGAATCCACACCGGTGAGAAAGCGTATTCTTGCAACGTCTGTAGGAAAGAGTTTAGAGACTTGTCGACTATGAAAAGTCACAGAAGGATCCACACAGGTGAGAAACCATATATTTGTAGCTCCTGTGGGGAAAGATTCAGTTGGAAATCAGGACTGAATTTTCATCTAAGGATCCACCTGAGTGACAAACCAAATCACTGCAGCACCCGAGGTAGAAAATGACCTCATGCTCCAAGTCACGGTACATTTCCTGTCCACAGCAGTGAAGGGCACTCTATGTTGTTTGTTCCAGCCCTGACTTTATGTTTCTCTAAGTTTGATTTTTTTTTTATTGGTCTTTAAAGGTGACACAAATATTTATTGAACATGGATGCTCTTTTAATATTTACCACAGAAACTTGTATTTCTTCTTCAGTATAGAAGAAAACAAACATGAAAATGAGTTTTTCATCACTTGTTCCTTGTAACAACCATGATGTGATTCCTTTTTATCAGCCAATAAATAAGTTTTGATACACAGGACTAAAGATTTAAAAAAAAGTTCAAGACAAGTATACAATTTTTATTTAAATATGTTTTCTTTGTGATTTATGTTAATGAAGGTTATACTTCAGTATGGCTTTGACCTGGTTGTCCTGGTTATTCTTAGCAACATGTTGCAAGATTTGATTAAAAATGTTTGTGACTAATTTTGTGTATTGTGTAATCCCTGCTAAATAAAAGCAGTTAAATGTGCTATATTGGCTCATGATAAGTGTTTATATCATTTTGCCTAAATGCAAGTAAACTCAATGTTTGCCAACTCTGTGTGTGCAGTTTGCTTCATAAGTACAGTAACAGAACTTGAACTACATGGAGCCTATTTTGATTACATCATTACAGATGTAGATATTATTCATAGTTCATATTTCACAGTGTGCTGCAATCTTCTCCACAGACCTGCATTGCTCTCTGTTCAGACCCGTCATCTTCAAGATGTCCACTAGATGTCGTCAGAGTTCCCCCACTTTCCTCATCTATTGTGTTGCCATTACCTGAGCCTGCTTAAAACCTACAGTCCTTTACATATGGGTTCATTCAGGGTCATGTTTAGTGGGCAGGTTTAGTGCGATGAAGGAAACTCGTTTTCTTTAACTTTACCTCTCAGTAAGTAACTGGAGTAACAGACTCACTGATTCCTCCCCACCTGCTGGACATGAACCAGCTGACTGACACTTGTTTTCATTTTCTCATTCATAAAGTTGCTACCAGTTCAATTCATTTATATTTATATATAGTGCCAAAAAAACAACAGTTGCCTCAAGGTGCTTTATATTGTAAGGTAAAGAATGTAAAAACCTCCACAATTGAACAAGCTGAAAAGAGCAAATGCTTGGCAGCAGTGGCAGAAACAGGCTTTCTGTCGTAATCACTGTAAAACACTAATCACTGGTCAGTCATTTGTTGTGTTGCAATCGGTTACACTGAGGGAAAAAATTTCACAACTGGATCTCGGAGATAATGTGAATATTTGTGAAAATATGTGAAGATGAGGCTGAAATAACTCTGAGACTCTAAAACATGATGAAATGCTTACATATTGAAATGTGTGTAGTAACATGACCTACAGCTTGTTTAAGAACTCGTGATTTTTTCCCCCTGTTGGCATAAGGTGAAATCCTGCATAAAGGAGGTGACCTTTGCTCCCTGACTCAGACGTGATAAACATGACCCAAATCATTCACGTTGGTGCCAAATAATGTTTTGTTAAAGTTTAACAAGCTTTCCCAGCCTGAAACTGCCAGACAAACAAATCACCTGTTGGAGATGCTGGTTTAGCTCCCTGGGTAAAGTGGGTGACCCAGATGCTAAAGCCCAGCTATGACTCCTGCCTGAGGACTTTTAGTCTTGGTTTGCATCCAACTTTTCTGCCACAATAGTTCAATTTTCTTAATAAAACACCAAATTACAACAAGTTACCTCAAGGCAGTTTATATTGAAGGCACTTTATTTGAAGGTAAAGATCCGACAATAATACAGAGAAACAACAGGTAGAAGCAATGGAAGATTGAAAATAACGGTTGTCATTACTTTTCATTCAGTCATATATTAAGATACAGAAACACCATCTGTTGTGTGTAAAGATGAACAGTAGGGGTAGGGTGATTTTCACCAGATCAAAGCCATGGATTCACAATTATGGTTTGGTGCTGTTGAGTACCTGGATAGAAAATGCACATGTGGAATGGTAGAAAGTGTTCAGCATGCTTTGATGATCTGCTTCAACTATGCTGGGGTGAGCATTACAGACTGCTTCTTAAATTTAATAACCAAATTGCATCAATGGGGAACTATAAATTCTACATTTGGATTTCTGATTATTATTTCTGGCTGATTTTCATTAGATCGACCTGAGTAGGGCAGCGACAGATGTGTGCGGTCCAGAAGTAGAAGAAGAAGAAAGAGGAGAGCAGAAATGATGACATTCTAGGCTCGCTTTTCACCTTTGATGTACTCTTAGCAGGAAGACTTTGGTTTGGTGATGTGTTAGAGATAATTTAGTGGTTGAAGCTACTGTGGACTGACCAGATCTGCCATCAGCTCAGAGTGCTGGATATCACCGCAAACCTGAGACAAAGTCATACAGAACAGGTGTGTAAAACTGTGATGGTCACTGTGATGGGTGCATGCAACCACACAACTGAGACACTTAGTAATATTCATTTGGTCTTTTGTCTTATGTTTACGTTATGCTTTAAGGTTTCTGTGATCACAAGTTAACTAATTTGACGTTTTGAGGTTACCTGTAGTGATGTGACGTTCTGTATCGAGGCTTCGGAGCGTGTGTCGGGTAATTGAGGGGGCGTTTCCGCGATGCGCGTATCGAGGCTTGCTTCATTTATGGGAGGAGCTGAAAATGATGACGTCCGAAGCCTCGCTGCCCGGCTGTACCACGTGACTGGTTCATGAAGTGGTTCGAACTTTGCCGCGAGATATGACAGCGATATAAACCCTCAGACTTCATTCAAAATGTGGGTGTTTGATGGAGAGTTGCGGTTAGTGAGAGTTTGGAGACAGTTTGGAGGTTTATGAGAGTGAGGAGAGAAAGTCAGGAGAGAATGGAGCCAGCTAAGAAGAGGAGGATGTCCTCCCCTGTGTGGGAACATTGTGATTTTATTCCTCCCAACAAGGTATGTAAATTTCTACAGAAGATGTATTTTCATAATACTGATGCTGCAATACAATTTATGTTGAGCTGTCTTGACTTTTGTACAAGGTGAAGTGTTTGCTATGTGCCAGGGAGCTGGGATATAACAACAACACCTCATCCATGCTTAGGCACTACAGAGCTTTGCATGAGAATAAGGGGAACACCGATTGTGGAGCAAGACCAGGTGAGCCATCAAATGCCATGATAATATAGCATGCAGTAATGTTACTAAATGATATAACAATATTATACAACTGTAATAAGTTACATGTGTGATATTTATATTTGTGCTTTGTCTTTATTGTCTTTCCTCAGGAGAACAATCTCAAATAGATGAAGACCTGGTCAGCATGGTGATTGAGGACTCCCAGCCATTTAGCATTGTGGAGGACAAAGGATTCAAAAGATGTGTTAAATCATTAAATCCTAGCTATGTTCTCCCCACTAAAAAGGTCATAAAAGCAGTGAAAATTTAGTTTTTACAGAATAAAATGTGAACAGGCAGGACTGTGTAGCTGTCCATACCTCAACGTTACAACCGCACAACCACTGTCCACACCCCAACCACACCTCACCTCACAGTAAATGATCATTTGCATTTTAAGCATTTCCAAATAATCATTTTCCATACTGCCAGTATAAATATACACAGTATACTGCCATCACTACAATATACATGTTTTACACACTCCTTTTGTTGTTGACATTTACAGGCTGTGTGCAAAAGGCCACACTCTTCAAATTCATGCCAGCTATTATTTTTACGTCCAGTAGGTGTCCTGCTAGAGCAAATGAAGCTTCAAGAAGCTTTGCGCTGGGGTGAACCAATTGGATGAAAAGCTTCAGTGCTTCACGAAGCTTCATCTGCCCATCACTAGCATAGACTTTGCTTTGCATTGTTTGTTATTTTATATAGGTATGTTATATTGATTATATTTCTGCTCTTTCTCAGTTACCTGACCTCCGCTCCAGTCCTTCCTGGTTTGGCTGAAAGAGGAGGCTGAGGGTGGAGCTGGTTTAAATGCAGAAGCCAATAAAGTGGACTGGACCATCTATTGTGATCATGCAGGGGGAATGGGGTTCTTCTTGAATGATGGTTATCTGTTATCCCTTTAGTTTTCACCTTTGGTTTATATAATGGTTTATTCATTTGCTATATAACTGGAGCTGTTTCTCATTTGGGCAGGTCAGTTTGAGTTATGTTTTTGTTAAGTGATTTTTGAGTAGCGGTCTGTTAAGGTAACCTCTTTTATGGGCCCACTTGGTTCTTACAAACTTTATTTTTTGTTATTTTGAATTTTTGTAATCATTTTGTCCTTTTTGGGGTATAATAAAACCCATTTTTTTTAAGATTACATTTGTGCCTGTGTGTTCCTGGCGGCTTGGATCATGACAGTCTCAGTGAAATAACACTGACTCATGCAGGACTCTGATAAAAACTCAGCTTGTGGGCTAACAGACTAAAATCAAAGAATGCTTCTCTTTTTCTCTTTTGTTAAAAACGTTGAACATCCAGTGAGACACAGAGTAAAGTGACTTTCCAAGATTGTTTCTTCTTCTACAGATTCAGATAAATGATGTCATTTTGAGCCAGAAAGAACATTTCCATCATAAAGTAGAAGACTTTTATATTCTTTATTTATTTATCTGGTAAAAAGTCTCATTGACTTTAAAATGTCTTTTTCAAAAGAGATCTGGCCAAGACCAGAAGCTCCAGTTTTCTCTGCTTCTGTTTGCAGCAGAGCAAAAAGGACAGAGCGCAAGGGACGAGAGAAGACACGAGACAAAGACATGAACGGGACCAAATACTAACCAAGACAACCTAAACAACAAATACTGAATAAATTCAAGAGCGTAAGCCCTTGAATTCTGATTTAATAAAGTAAATCAGAATACTTTATTAATCCTTCAGGATTAATAAAGTATTCTGATTCTGATAACTAGGAAACATAAGATACACAGAGAACAGAATAATGATTAAACAAGACTCAAAAAACCACAAATACAAAACACTGGGTCAACGACCCAGGTACCCTAACAGCCGAGGGAAAAGATGACCTCCTATTCACATCAGTATGGTATATTTTACTCCCATATCACTACTCAAAGATCATATTTTATTGTTGTAGGTTGTGGAGGTGACACACACACAAGCTGTAGTTCAACAATGACTTCATTCCTCTATTGACCTATAAAGAGGTCTTGTTACATAAGATTAAAGCTGGAAACTGACACACATAAGCCCAAACACATTGTGTTATTGTGGACGTTGAAGTCACTGCATGTGTTTTTCATGAAGATTAAACTTTCCTGTGCTGTTGGTTCTTTGTTTAATTCTGTTGATTCTTACTTTTTTGTTCCTAAAGTTTAAACTAAACTCTTGTTGGATACCAGGTGTTCATTTAATAAAGCTGCAGGTTCAAACTTCTAACTGCATGAAAATGTAATGTGTAATGTCATGTGTTTCTAAGTACCATCATTGATTTTGGTCATCAAATCAGCCATTACTCATTTAATTTGATGTAAATTTCCCCTAATTTGCATATTCAGATTCAGTATTCAGTACCACATGTGAAAGTGACCCAGATCAGATTTGAAAATATTGGATTTGTGCCGTTCACACTGTCATAGCATGATCGGATATAGGGTCGCATAGGGTCAAAAAAATCGGATTTAATGCGCTTTCGCCTGCAGTGTGAATGTAGCCTTAGTTAGTTCTTAGAGTTTGGTTTCTGTGTTCCCCTCTATTTAGTGTCTGTACCGTGTCTCTGTGCATTTCCTGTTTTATTGTGAAGGTCCATGTCTTATGTTAGTGTGTTCTGTTCACATTTCCCCTGTCTCGTGTAGTCAATTAGGATCAGCTGTGTCTTTGCCATTCCATGTCTCCCCCTGTGTGTATTTATACTATGTGTCCTCGTGTGCTCCTCGCCGGTTCATCTGTGTTTTTTCCTGCATCATTCTGTGTCGTCTCCCTGCATCTCCATTTTAGGTTTCAGTTCTGTGTTGTGTTAGTTTTTTCCAGTTTAGGTTTCACCTCCTGCTGGCCTCCTTCGCCCGTTCCTAGATGCCCCTGGTCTCATATCGCACTGGACTTCATCACTGGTCTCCCACTATCCTCAGGTAACAGTTATTCTGACCATCACCAAGATGGCGGCGCGTGAACAACGCGAGGCTCAGTGTCTCTCCAGAATCTGCTATTTAGCGGTTTTTTTATCTACTTTTAACCGGATTATTCGTCCAGAATTGCTGTGCGTTGCTGACCTACAGCAGACAAGAGCTTCTGGACATCTGGACTCACAACTCCAACAGTTTTATCGCCGATCTCCGACTCACCCCAGAGATCTCCAGAACACCGGAGGCTGCCCACTCTCCCCGGCTGGGCGGAAGTGCACGCAGACGGCGCCGAGATCGTAAACAAAGGCGAGGTAGGCGCGGAGGGCTACGGGCTAAGCTAAAGCTAACACCACACCGGCTGCCTTTACCCAGTATTTTTCTCGCCAATGTCCGTTCTCTGGCAAACAAAATGGATGAGATACGGCTCTCCATCACTAACAACAGACGGATTATGGACTCAAATGTCATGTTTTTCACCGAAACATGGCTGAACAACAGCTGCCCGGACAATGCTATCGAGTTAGCAGGACGCCACACACACCGAGCCGACAGGCTAGCAGATGACTCCGGCAAGACCAGAGGTGGAGGTTTGTGCATTTATATTAACAATGCTTGGTGCATGAACTCCACTACTACTGAGAGTCACTGCTCACCTAATGCGGAGTTTTTAATGGTCAAATGCAGACCTTATTATCTCCCCAGAGAATTCACTTCGATCATACTCACTGCCGTGTATATACCCCCCGACGCTAATGCTAGGTTGGCCATGAAAGAACTTTCTGCAGCCATTAACAAACACCAGAATAAACACCCCGAGGCTGCTTTTATTGTTGCTGGCGACTTCAACCACACCAACTTAAAGACAGTCCTCCCCAGATTCCACCAACATGTCTCCTGCCACACCAGAGGAGACAAGACTTTAGACCATGTGTATTCCAACCTGGCTGGAGCCTACAAAGCCACACCCCTCCCCCACATTGGACAATCGGACCATCTCTCCCTGTTCCTCACACCACGGTATTCACCACTCATCCAACGTGTGAAAGCTGCTGTGAGGACAATTAAAGTGTGGCCAGAGGGGACAGACGCAGTGCTCCAGGACAGATTTAAAAACACAGACTGGAATATGTTCACCCACACAGACCTGGACCAGTACGCCTCATCTGTACTGGATTACATCTCCAAAACCACAGACAGTGTCACCACCCAGAAACGGATCACCATGTACCCCAACCAGAAGCCTTGGATGAACCGGGATGTTCGTCTCCTCCTGAAGGCCCGCAACACTGCCTTTAGGTCAGGAGATGCACACGCCTACAGTACAGCCAGGGCTAATCTAAAGAAGGGCATCAAAAAAGCCAAACACCATTACAAAAAGAAGGTAGAAGAACACTTCTCCAACTCCAACCCCCGACGCATGTGGCAAGGACTCCAGACCATCACAGACTACAGGACCACCAAACCCTCTCCCGCATCCTCTGATGTCTCCTTCCTAAACGAGCTCAACAACTTTTATGCTCGTTTTGAGCGAGGGAACCCCACAACCACAACCAAAGCAGACATGACGCCAGACCACCAACCTATGACTCTCTCCCCCACCGATGTAGGAGCGGTGCTGAGCAGGATCAATGTCCACAAGGCTGCAGGCCCTGATGGCATCCCCGGGCGTGTTCTCAGAGCGTGTTCTGGGGAGCTTGCAGGAGTGCTCACAGACATATTCAATCTGTCCTTGGCCCACGCTGTGGTACCGGCCTGCTTCAAATCCACCTCCATCGTCCCGATACCCAAAAACTCCAACCCATCTTGCCTCAATGATTACCGCCCAGTAGCACTCACCCCCATCATCACTAAGTGCTTAGAGCGACTGGTCCTAGCACACTTCAAATCCTGTCTCCCCCCCACCCTGGACCCCCACCAATTCGCATACCGCCGGAACAGGAGCACAGAGGATGCAGTCTCCATCGCAATGCACTCTGTCCTCTCACACCTGGACAACAACAACACCTACGCCAGAATGCTGTTTATAGACTTCAGTTCAGCATTCAATACAATCCACCCCTCACAACTCATCAGGAAACTGACAGACCTGGGTATCAGTTCCCTCATCTGCAAATGGTTACTGGACTTCCTGACCAACCGCCCCCAACATGTCCGGCTGGATAACCGCTGCTCATCTACCATCACAATGAACACCGGTGTACCACAAGGCTGTGTGATGAGCCCTTTCCTCTACTCCCTCTTCACCCACGACTGCAGACCTGCTGATGGTTCCAACACCATCATTAAGTTTGCAGATGACACCACGGTGATTGGCCTCATCAGTGACAACGATGAGGCCGCCTACAGGGAGGAGGTGGATCGTCTGGCTGAGTGGTGCGACACAAACAACCTGCTGCTTAACACCGAGAAGACCAAGGGGCTCATCGTGGACTACAGGAGGAATGCTGACCCACATCCACCCATCCACATTAAGGGGACGGCTGTGGAGCGTGTGAGCAGCTTCAAGTTCCTGGGAGTCCACATCTCCGAGGATCTCACCTGGACGACCAACTGCTCCAAGCTGGTCAAGAAGGCTCACCAGCGCCTCTTCTTCTTGAGGACTCTGAGGAAGAACCACCTGTCCTCAGACATCCTGGTGAACTTCTATTGCTGCACCATCGAGAGCATCCTGACCAACTGTATAACAGTCTGGTACGGGAACTGCTCTGCCTCGGACCGGAAGGCGTTGCAGAGGGTCGTGAAAACTGCCCAGCGCATCGCCGGAGCACCACTTCCTGCCATAAAAGACATCTACAGGAAGCGGTGTCTGAAAAGGGCTGGGAAAATCATCAAAGACCCCAGTCACCCATCACATGGACTCTTCACCCTCCTGCCCTCTGGGAGGCGCCACAGGAGCCTCCGGACTAAGACCACCAGGTACCGGAACAGCTTCTTCCCCACAGCTGTCAGACTCCTGAACTCTGCCTCCTGACATCTGACCCACGTTAAACTCATGGACTGAACATACACACACACCCACAATGGACAACTGTACCCTCAAACACAATAATAACATGGACTGAACCACCACTCACAACCACTAGCACTTTATATAGCCTCTGTAGAAACTATCTACACCCTCACTTATCTTAACTGCACTACTGTATAGCTCTGTGTAAATAATCATTCTGTACATTCGATAATCTTTAATCCTACAACTGTTTACAACTTGCATAGTTCCCATTTCTGTATAGCTGTATATCCCAGATTCTGTAAAGTTATTTATTTCATATTCTGTATAGTTTTTCATATTTATATCCTGTTCATATCCTGTACATAGCTTGTACTCACTACAGCCTGTACATACTTATAGTTATAGAATATTCACAACATCATACCGTGTACATTATAACATACCATAATAGACCCATTTCTGTAATATACTCACATATCTATATTATTGCTAATATATATTGTAATATATCTATATCACTAAAGCACTTCTGGATGGATGCAAACTGCATTTCGTTGCCCTGTACCTGTGCATGTGCAATGACAATAAAGTTGAATTCTATTCTATCGATCGGTTCTCCAAAGCTGTGCATTTCATTGCTCTGCCTAAGGGGATTAGGTGCAAGAGTTGTTAAAATGTATAATTAAATAATAGATGAATTCAATAGCAAACTGTGCCTCGTTCTCAGATGGACAGCAAGTGGAATGTGATAGATGAGATGAGGAGATGGAAGGAAGAAGAGAGGCAAAGAGTGATTCACAGGCAGAGCTTAGTTTATTTCCCAGTTTGGTCACGGCGCTTGGAACCATAAGGCAACAAATCTTTGCGTTTTATTATTATCTCATAACACTTGTTTAATCAGCTACCCTCTCTCCTGTGGACTGTTTAATCTCTACAGTCTCAGATCAACACAGCCCTGCCCTCCAGCACTATCAGCAGCAAGAGCAGAAGCAACCCCCCAAACAGCAACATTGTACCCATCAGGTAAAAAATAGGCTACGTTTGCTTTGCATTGTGCCCACCTGATGACAGTGATGTAGTGTGATGTGATTCCATATTAGATTCTTGATGAATGTGGGTTGTTGTTCTTCAGCCTGCTTCTATGTGCCCTTTTTAACTGTGAGCACCCGCCCCTTTAAACATCTCTGCACTGCCCTGACTAAATGTATATATAAACTGTCTCTATGGTTTACAGTCTGAGTCTGACAAGCTGTCAGCTGTTCATTTCTGCTATTTGAATTGTTAAAAGAAACAAACTATTCATTTAGCAGATTAACAAAAAGAATAGAGAGGCATCCAGTTATTGACATTTATATTATTTAGTTAAAGGTTTGAACAAAAAACAATTAAACACAGAGCCTCTTCCTGCTTTCTGGAATGAATCACAGCATGAAAACCCTTCCTCTTCTTCCTGCTCTCTAGCTCAGCACCTCCTGTCTGTCCATATCGTTCTGTGTTCCCTCCCCTTTAGATCTACATTATGAAGATGGGTGTAACCAACGTGTGTTAGAGCTGGCAGGCCCCATTCACAGCAGCAACACTTGTTGTTCAGATCAGAGGTCAGACCAGTTTCTATAATAAGGAAGTGAAACTTACACAGTCACTGACACTGAGAGGAGAAATGGCGCAGAAAGGAGTTCAGCTAGACCGAGAAACCTTCTCTTGTTCGATCTGTTTGGATCTACTGAAGAATCCGGTGGCTCTTCCCTGTGGACACAGCTACTGCATGAAGTGTATTAAAAGCTTCTGGGATGAAGAGGAAAAGAAGAAAATCTACAGCTGCCCTCAGTGCAGACAGACTTTCACAGCGAGGCCTGTCCTGGTGAAAAACACCATGTTAGCAGTTTTAGTGGAGCAGCTGAAGAAGACTGGACTCCAAGCTGCTCCTGCTGATCACTGCTATGCTGGACCTGAAGATGTGGCCTGTGATGTCTGCACTGGAAGAAAAATGAAAGCCTTCAAGTCCTGTTTAGTCTGTCTGGCATCTTACTGTGAGAAACACCTTCAGACTCATAATATTGTTGCAGTTTCATTAAAGAAACACAAGCTGGTGGAGCCCTCCAAGAAGCTCCAGGAGAACATCTGCTCTCGTCATGATGAGGTGATGAAGATGTTCTGCCGTACTGATCAGCAGAGTATCTGTTATCTCTGCTCTGTGGATGAACATAAAGGCCACGACACAGTCTCAGCTGCAGCAGAAAGGACTGAGAGGCAGAGAGAGCTGGAGGTGAGTCGACAAAACATCCAGCAGAGGATCCAGGACAGAGAGAAAGATGTGAAGCTGCTTCAACAGGAGGTGGAGGCCATCAATCAGTCTGCTGATCAAACAGTGGAGCACAGTGAGAAGATCTTCACTGAGCTGATCCATCTCATCCAGAAAAGAAGCTCTGATGTGAAGCAGCAGATCAGATCCCAGCAGGAAACTGAAGTGAGTCGAGTCAAAGAGCTTCAGGAGAAGCTGGAGCAGGAGATCACTGAGCTGAAGAGGAAAGATGCTGAGCTGAAGCAGCTCTCACACACAGAGGATCACATCCAGTTTCTACACAACTACCCCTCACTGTCAGCACTCAGTGAGTCTACAGACTCATCCAGCATCAATATCCGTCCTCTGAGCTACTTTGAGGATGTGACAGCAGCTGTGTCAGAGGTCAGAGATAAACTACAGGACATTCTGAGAGAGGAACGGACAAACATCTCACTGACAGTCACTGAAGTGGATGTTTCACTGTCACAACCAGAGCCAAAGACCAGAGCTGGATTCTTAAAATATTCATGTGAAATCACACTGGATCCAAACACAGCACACACACAGCTGTTATTATCAGAGGGGAACAGAAAAGCAACATTTATGAGTCAACAACAGTCTTATTCTGATCATCCAGACAGATTCACTAACAGGTTGCAGGTCCTGAGTAGAGAGAGTCTGACTGGACGTTGTTACTGGGAGGTGGAGTGGAGAGGGAGAGGAGTTTATGTAGCAGTCGCATACAAGAATATCAGCAGAAAAGGAGATGAATCTGAATTTGGATGTAATGACAAATCTTGGTCATTAAATTGTAACAACAACAGTTTTACATTTCGGTACAACAACATCCAAACTCCTGTCTCAGGTCCTCGTTCCTCCAGAGTAGGAGTGTACCTGGATCACAGAGCAGGTATTTTGTCCTTCTACAGCGTCTCTGAAACCATGACTCTCCTCCACAGAGTCCAGACCACATTCACTCAGCCGCTCTATGCTGGACTGATGGTTTACTATAATTATGGTTATGGAACCACTGCTGAGTTGATTAAAGTGAAATAGACTGAAGTCTTTCATATTGTTGTAAGTTTAAATCTGTATTTTAGTTCCCTTTTAGTTTCTCTCCATCATTATTGTGGTATTTATGTGCTGCACATAAATCAGATGTCAGTCAAACATTATGGGCAGTACCTCGACATCTTCAACATGTTGTCTTGATGTTTTTACGTTTTATAGGTGGAGCTCTTTCCTGTGTCTGTTCAGCCATGGAGACTATCAATGCTTATGGATATTTTTATTTGAAAAATTTCTCCACATGACAACATAAACTTCTCTATCTTCTAAATGTTTACTGAATATTTTTCTTAGGTATTTGTATGTTGTTGTTTCTCTTCACTGATCTTAACAGAGAAGTCTACAGACCTTCCTTTATCACACAGATTTTATTCTCATTTGTACATTTATAAAGAAAACAATTAATTACAGAGCAATAAGAAATTTTAAGAAAGTGCACTATATCATAATTTATAGTAAAGTGTATTAAAGCATCGTTAGTTAGTCACTTATTTAGTTTGGAGCTGTATCATCTGACACTGTAGAAACATTTCCTCCAGCTTCAGCACAGAATGTTAAAAACAGAACTATTAATGAGAACAAACAGTAGGAACACAGTATCAGCAAACATCATGGCTTAAAATGGAGAGTAAAAATCTAAAAAGAAATAAACAAATTAGTAAAAAGGATTTCCTGTTGACATGTTATTGGTCCTATCTTGTCTGCAGCACCTCCAGGATGCTTCTTATATGTTTCTGGTTATTTTTGCACCAATTTTAGTTTTTGTCAGTAGGAAGTTCAAGTTCAACTCAGTGTGTTTGTTTGTTTTTTTCAAACTGATGCCTGACCTTGAACACCAAACATCTGTCAATAAAGCAATGATATAAAATGCTTATATTAGTACTGAAAAACTGCATATCCACTTTACAAATATAAATAATGATATAAATGCACAGCTGAACTGGAGGAGCAGCTGATCTAGTTCACTCATGTGTTTCTGGACTAAGAGTTGGAGCAAATACCTTATGATTCAGTGATGTTTGTTTTTGTTCAATATTTTGTAGATCCAAGAGTGAGTTTGACTCATGATGATGATGTTCCGAATTAAACAAAGTTGGTCACAAATTCTTCAAAGCTGTTTATTAAGAATATATTCACTTGGACTCATGAGACAGGCTTGTGATCCAAGGGAGCCATCAACTGGACAATTACTGACATGACAACAAAAAAGCTAAGTACAGAGGGGGGAACAGAGGTGAAAATACTTGCTTTAAAGGATTGTAATGTTTCCTTTTAAAATAAGTCTCTAAGGTCAGACAAAGGGACAGAAACTCATAGCTTTCTACCAGCCCAATGACAAAACTATAAGTTGTTTTTTAACATCTACTTTTTCATCTATTTGGCAGTCACAGTGAAAAGTATAAACATTGGCACGCTTTGTCTTGTGATTCTGCTGTTCGTAAAAAATGACCATGCGCAAAGTACCAGACTTTAAGGCTTTGACTTGATGCCAATGGCCTGAGGAGGACAGTATTACCCTTGGACATGTGTAGTCTGCCGTCTACTCAATAGAAGAAGAAGAAGCGCGGAAATGGCACAACTGTCTTCAGTTTCTGGGAGAGTTTAACAATGAGAGACTGATGATGCAGAAGAAATCTCCGTGGTTAAAAACATTAAAAACAGTCGTCCAGGATGATGAGATCCGCCACTGGCTCAGACTGCTGTATATCAGCCGGAGACCCGAGATGAAGTCACGCAGCAGGTATGTAAAACTGTGATGTTCTCAATGAACTAACACAGGAACGATCTGAGCTCAGTCTGTAAGCTAACAGGCTAAAATCAGAGAGCAGCTAATCAAACAAGTGCGTCCGTTTTTTTTAAAGGTCAACTTTTAACAATAGACTTTCATGAGACACATCAAAACCAAACAGGGAGGGAAAGCTTCGGTTTTCTGCACTGTGCCACAGTTCGCTGTCTGCTTCGGTTCACGACGCCTCACTCCGGGGCTACAGACAGTTCTCTGCCGCCTGTGGTGCTCCTCACCTCCGTCTGCACCCACAGACTTCCCGAGGTGGAGGCAGGCCGGCAGGGACTTTGAGAGATGGGCTTTACTTTTAAAAATAGCCCTTAATCAGGGTCTAACTCACTAAAAGATGGCCACATGTCTCTCTCCAACTTAATCTCTTTCTTTTAAGTAATTGTTTTTCATTGAAATGAAATTAATTGTTCAATAAAATGATTACATTTATAATTGAATTAAAGTTAAATGAATCAAGGTGATTTTGACTTTGCTAGTTAACAGGAAGAGAAACAAACTTACACAGGATAAAATGAAATTTGGACCCAGCAGAAAAAGTCAGATCACAGACAAACAGAAACATTCCTCTTTGGCTAAAATAAAATGCAGATTATTGCTCATCTGCAGTTTTAATCATGGTGAATAATTTATGATTCAGCCAAGTAAGATTCTTCTGTGTGGAGGTTTTTCCCCTGTCAAAAGGCATTGACCATTACCTTCATCTAAACATGGAATTTAAGTCATGTAGTTGCCGTTGTTTGTTTTTAAAGAGGTCATAATATTTTTGTGATGGTAGAAATTGATCTTCAAAGTAATAGTTATAAAGTGAATTAATAAGACTTTCCAACAAAGAGAGGGAGTCACATGGTGCTTCTGAAACATTTGTACAAACCTCTCTCACATATGTGAGCAACATGCTCACAGTGTACAGCCCTGCTGACTGAGGCTGCACCTTTACCTGTCTAATCTTTTTCTTTTTACTTTGTTCCTCAAGTCCCACATCAACATGAAGTGTAAGGAGGAGGAAGATCTGGCTGGCCAGCAGGTCTGGAAGCAGGAGAGGAACTTCAATCTGGACCAGGAGGACACAGATCCCCCACAGATCAAAGAGGAACAGGAGGAACTCTGCATCAGTCAAGAGGGAGAACAGCTTGTAGTGAAACACGAGGATGAAGGCATCGTCGTCTGGAGCGGGGAAGAGCGGCTCAGACAGCTGCGTAACATCTGGAAACCTGAGAAAGATTTACAGACCAGCGGTAAAACTGTAATCGCTTTTCTGAAGTGTTAACATTAATATTAAACCTACAGTTTGTATCAGTCAGATCTATTTAATGTGTATTCGTGAAAACATGACAGGGAGTTTTAAATGGACTGGTTCTTATATAGCGCTTTTCTACTCAATCTTGAGCACTCAAAGCGCTTTACAAAACTTGTGCATTCACCCACTCACTCCCATTCGCACAAGCACATTTTTCTTAGTGCTTTCTACCAACATTCAGACACACATTCCACAGATCAAAGAGCAACTTGAGGCAACTTGGAGTTAGTATCTTGCCCAAGGATATTTGAAATGCAGACTAGGTGAAGCCGGGAATCGAACCGATCAGTAGATGATCTGCTCTACCGCCTGAGCTACAGCCACCCCCAATAGTGAAGATTATTTTGAAAAATATCAAGATGTAGATCAGTTTCGAGATCAACTCCAAAATAGATCATCAGTCAGTCAGTAATAAGTGAGTTCTTTTTTGTTTGAAAGGTTTTTTTTACTCTTAATGTTGCTGAAAAATGTCAGAACTCAAGTTCTCATTTGCATCAGAGTGCACAAATAACTTCATTTTTACACACTTTTAATTTCACCTGCAAATGTGAGCAACATGCCCTCATTACAGACTTTAACTAAAACTTTATCTTCTCAGAAGTGTTTTTCTATAATTACATTTTTTTTATTGTTCGTTTAGAAGCAATAGTGGAGAGACTGGCTGACTGCTGCAGAAGAAATCTGCTCTGAGGTTAACAGAACGTCTGATCGTCCAGTATGAGATCAACCTTCAGCAGAGACTGCTGGATATCAGCCGGAAACCCGAGATAAAGTTACGCATAACAGGTAAAACTGCGATGGTCTCAGTGGACTAACACAAGAATACAACTCATGTAGGACCTGATCAGAGCTCAGCTTGTAGGCTAACATACTGAAATCAGGGAGCGGCTAATCACACAAGTGCGTCTCTTTTTTACGGTGAACTTTTAGCATTAAACAAACCTTGAGACCGAGAGAAAGTGCCTTTATAGAAGATTTATTTAGAAGATTAAGATAAAGGAGGCAGGGAGGGAAAGCTTCTGTTTTCTGCACTGTGCCACAGTTCGCTGTCTGCTTCGGCTCTCTGACCCTCACTCCGGGGCTACAGACAGTCCTCTGCCGCCTGTGGTGCTCCTCACCTCCGTCTGCACCCACAGGCTTCCCGAGGTGGAGGCAGGCCGGCAGGGACTTTGAGAGATGGGCTTTACTTTCAAAAATACCCCTTAATCAGGGTCTAACCCTACAAGACCATCGTGCCTCCCCCACCATCCTCACCTCATGTTAAAATGTATATTTTTCAACTGAATTATATTTGGGTTCAAGAAAATGATGAAGTTTTTAAAATAACTTTGTAATGTTCTAATAAACAGTCTTAACTCGAACTAAATCAGCTCAAATCTCACAGATGTCAGTGTTATTCACAAAGCATGGAAACATAGTTGTTAGTTTTGAATGCAGCCACAGCAGGCAAACTATGGCTGCATGCTCCAAAGAACAGGAGCACAGTAACTGAACACACTCTTAGCACACTTACATCTGATTTTGGGAACAGTTAACAGATCTGAACCTGATGACCTGAGAGGTTTAACTGGGTCAAAGGTCGAGAGCCAATTGAGAACTGTCCGGTTAAACCAACTAAATGATGAAACCTTTGATTTAAAATGTCATGATCAACAGTATCAAAGGCAGCAATGAGATCAAATAGAACTAAGACTGAAACTCTGAGTCCCTAATAATCTTCAGATCACTGATGACTTTAGTTGGGTTGATTCTGTGCAATGACTGGCTGTGAAACCTGACTGGTACTTATCTGCTATGGCACTGTGAGATTTTCAGTTTAATCTACAACAATGACAAACATTTACTTGCAGCGTGAAGCTGGCAGCAGCTACCTGAATGATTTGTACTCTGAACTTTCCTAATAAGAGTATCAGAGCTCGAGAGTAACTTACACTTTCATTTTTCACATTTGTACAGTTTAAATTTCACTCACATATGAGGACATGCTCAGAGTGGACTATATTTGCTCAGATGTGTTTTCCTGTCATCACATTATTAACCTTTTTCCTCAGTGACCCTTTGTTCCTCAAGATCTCCCCCTAACATGAAGTGTGAGGAAGAGGAGGGCCTGTATGACCAGCAGGTCTCCAACCAGGAGAGGAACTCCAGTCTGGACCAGGAGGGCCCAGATCCTCCACAGATCAAAGAGGAAGAGGAGGAACTCTGCATCAGCGATGACGTAGAAAAGATTGTACTCAAACAGGAGGATGAAGGCCTCATCTGGACTGAAGAAGAGCAGCTCAGACAGCTGGATAACATCTGGAAACCTGAAATGAACTTACACAGCAGGGGTATGTAAAACCGTAATGGTCTTACCTAAAAATTAATATGACTTTAATTCATTCAATAAAGATATTTTGGAAACACATCAGAGTTCTTCAAGGCCAGTGTTTAAATAAACTCAGCTGATTGTTAGTCGAGGTTTTCTGAGAGCTTCGCTGCTTTTTATCCCCATATTTTAATCCTACTTTTAAATTTCCCCTTCTGTCTGATGTTTGTCTTATCATTTACATAAACATCTTTCCAACAGTAATTGGTGGACAAACTGTGATTGGTGCATAGAAATTTACTAACGTGTTAGAAGTGAGTGCATGAAATCTTATTTTAACAGTTTCCAGGTCTGGGTAAATGATATGATGATATTTCGGATGATATTTTGATTAAACTCTGTTGTAGAGTTGGAAATGGACAGCTGTAGACACCACTGCCGAGTAGTCATTCTTGTTATACTTCTATATTTATCTAAGACAAGTAATTTTGTCCATTTGTCACCTCAGCTTTCCCACAACAGCATGAATGTGAGGAGGAACTGGTTTTTGGGGACCAGGAGAGAAACTTCAGCCTCGACCAGGAGGATCCGGAGCTTCCACAGATAAAAGAGGAAGAGGAGGAACCTTGCACCAGTCAGGACGTAGATCAGCTTGTAGTGAAGCAGGAGACTGAAGGCATTATTATCTTCATGGTGGCTCCTACTTATGAGGAAAGTGAGCCAGAGCTGGACAGTGAACGTCTCCTTTCTTCCAGCTCTCCTGAACCAGAGAGCAGAGATCAGCAAGACAACTTTCCTGTGTCAGAGAGTCAGCGTAAAACTGACACAAGTAAAAAGTTTGTGAAATGTGAGATTTGTGGAAAAACCTTTGAGTACAGATCCAAACTAACGAGACATATGAGGGTTCACACAGGTGAGAAGCCACATTCTTGCAGCACCTGCGGAAAAAGATTCAGCCTGATGATAAACTTGAAAACTCACATGAGAATCCACACAGGTGAAAAGCTTCATTCAGAGGATACAGTTACAAAGACACATGAGGATTCACACTAGTTAAAAGTGGGAGAACTGTCAGATGAAGCAGTCCACTGAGAAGCCAGATCAGAGCAGATCAGATGACCTCCTTCCTTAAAAAACTCTGTATTGTTTATTGTATGTAGGGGTGGGAGATATAGCCTCAAAATAATATTTCAAGAAACTTACATTTAAAAAAAATAATGTACATTTTATCAGCTCGGCAGGCAGCAGCATTTATATGTGTAAGTAAATGATGGATTTTCCATCTTTCTCTTCCAGTGAGCTGCTGTCACTGATGACAGCTTAGCTAATTCAAAGTGTGAAAATGTGGCCACCTCAAGGTGCTTGATATTGTAAGGTAAAGACCCAACAATAATACAATGAAAACAGAGAAAACCCAAACAGTCATATGACCCCCTATTAGCAAGCGTTTTGGCGACAGTGGGAAGGAAAAACTCCTTTTTAACAGGAAGAAACCTCCAGCAGAACCAGGCTCAGGGAGGGACCCCCATCTGCAACAAGGAAAGTTTTAAGTCTAATCTTAAAAGCTGAAGGCTCTGCCTCCCATTCTACCTTTAAATACTCTATGAACAACATTATAGTGCAATGTTAGTGACACGGCATACATGAAATATGAGCACATAAGTATCCTCAGGGGTGTTTTTCCTGGAAGTTTTAAGAAAAGTGTATTACAAGTGCTTACACTCTAGCTTAATATCCAAAATAACCTTGTAATGCGGAGCCTGCACAATTCTGTCATATAAGCAGAGGTGGAAAGTAACGAATTACATTTACTTGCGTTACTGTAATTGAGTAGTTTTTTTGTGTATTTGTACTTTTTAAAGTCATTTTTCAAGTCTGTAATTTTACTTTTACTTAAGTATATTTTTTAAAAAGTATTGTAGTTCGCTACGTTTTCAATCACACCCGTTACTGAGTAAATTAAAAAAACCATTGCACTTCGGAAATACTGCAGGGAATGATGGGTAGTAGAACAAATTGGCGCTAAGGTCACGTTAAAGATGGAGTCTGACATCGGTGTTATGGATCCAGTGAAAAAAGAAGCCCCGTCGAATTCTGCTGACCCTGAACTCGAAGAAACGGATGTGAACCCCTGGCCGTATTTAAGGGACCATTTCGGCTTCAAGTGCAAGAAAGGCAACAGCTTTATTATGCAGTGTAAGCTGTGTTTGCCCAGAGAGACCGAGTTAGCAGCTTTTAAAAATTCCACATCAAACCTGCGCAAGCATGTGGAGGTAAGTTAAATACAACTCGTACCGTTATGGTAGCAAAAAGGCTGTGTTCAAATTAATCACATTAAGTTAAGACATCTGTGAAGAACACAGATAACGTTGGTTGGTACTAGCAACTTGCTGTAATCGGGCACGTTGTTGTCCACGCAACTTACATTTTTTTTACTGGGTTGGTAAATTGCCAAAAGAAAATGTGTTTACCTATGTTTTTCCTGTTTGTTAATAATAAGAATTTATTTAAAAAAATAGTTAAATTAAAGACAGAAGCGGCTACTTTCTTACTTAACCCACATATGTTCACACTGCAGGCAAAAGAATAACAGAGCGCTCACTTACCTTAGATTAGTCAAAGACAGCTGACTTCTGTTACTTGTTAATTAGCACTTGCAACCTCCCGTTAACTAGCCTGTTACTGTCCAATAAAAAAAACCCCACGAGGTATATTGGTATAATTTACCAGCGGTAGCTATGTAATGCATTGATGTCTTATTAGGGACATCAAAAAACTTTCTCTCAAACTTAACACTGGCCTGCCTGCCTCAGCTGCCTTCGAGCGTCTCTTTAGCTGTGCTGGACTACTGTTCACTGCAAAGTGAGCAAGGATGAACTCTACTAACTCTGAAAATCAACTGCTCCTCAAAATTAACAGGAAGTTCAGAGAGTAACACTCTAGGATGGATACAAAGGAACTTTAATCTAGAGGTACAGTAGGGCAGGGCCAAGTTTAAAAAATTCAAAAACATTTTTAAAGCAGCTGCCGTTCAGTTCAGTACTTGTTCTCTTATTTGACAGTTTAGAACACATTCTCATGTGAAAGAATGATATGGTTTTGTATTGAAAACACTGTGATACCTGACGGTTTGGTTTGGTTGATTGGTTTGGTGACCATTATCCATTTTCATGTATAGACTTGCAGTTTAACTGCCACTGCACTTTAATTTGTAAAGTTTTTCTTTTCACTAAAAAAGAACTACTTTGAGATTTATATCCCACTGTCCTTTTTTGCACTACTCAGAAGCGGCTGTCCTCCTGCTGACAGAAAAGTAACTATGTAACTTTTACTCTGAGTACATTTTAAATGAGCTACTTTTTACTTTTACTTGAGTACATTTTTAGACAGGTAATTTTACTTGTACTTGAGTAAAATTTCAGCAAAGTAATAGTACTTTTACTTGAGTAAAATATTTTAGTACTCTTTCCACCTCTGCATATAAGGAAAAGAAATTCTACCTGGTTTGTTTCATCTTGGGTCGAGCTTTTTAACCTCCTGCTTTTCCACCGTGTAGCACATCAGTAATTTCCATCCACTGACTGCTCTTGCTGTTATATGAAATGTAACTCGCGAGTGCTCCAGTGATGCATGGTTGAATCATTTGTTTACCTTTGGGTCGCACATCACTGCTGCTAGTATCTCCTGCTCACGTGCCTTCACAGCCCGGTTGTACTCAAGTGTGTTTTTGCTTAAAGTGTTGTAACAGGTTTGCTTTTTTCACTTTCAGTGGGAAAAGTTTTCTTGCATATTTTGCGAACATTCAGCTACCAAACTGTGACTGGAGCCCGACATATGGCTCTGGCTGTGAGACATGACTGGGGTTGACTCATTGGGGTGAATGCAAACACATGATGTTCCTCTAAACACACTTTTTTGTAAACATTTATACCAGTATTATTGCAGATCATATGATATGTCACAGCCCTAATTCTGTTTGTTGCATATTCCATTAAAACCTGTAATGAAGATGAAACACGTATTTACATTCATTTGATGTGATATTTGTATCGTGTTGAGCTGTGGAGGTGACAAAAAAGTTGCTGAGATGTTTTATTTTTTTGTTTAGTGGAGAGGTTTTACTCCACAGAGTCAAAGCTGGAAAGAAACACACATGAGACCAAACATTTTGTGATTTAATCTTGATTTTCATGAAGACTGAATTTCAGCATGTGCTCATCCTGTTGATTCGTATGTTGGTGTTGGTTATGTGTCTTAAAAGTGAAATAAAGATTTCTTTAAAACTTCTTGTGGCTATTTTTTTAAGGCACAATCTTTACAACATGAAACAACGTCTGTGAAGCACATTTTGTACAGTGGGCAGGGAGACTTGCCCATCACTGTGGTGGTGGGGTGGATGAGATTTGCCTGCGGTCACTTAAGGCTCTGTATGTTGTGGGTCTGTCCTGGTTGTCCTGCTCAAACATTGTATGGAAGTTGAGGTCGGTGCCTTCAGACCGGCCAACTATGGTGGTAATCATGGTCCCCTGTTTTATGAAGGGAGTGTAGAGGGTATGTTTGCACTTCAGGCCTCCCTAGGAAGGTCTATATCTGTAGTCACTTTCACTGTTTTCTTATTGCTGTTTCAAATTGTTGTTTCTGTTTGTAGCCTTTTTATTGAAGGATTTTGGTTTATATTATTAATATGTGCATTTGTTGTTATTAATAATATTTGCTTCACTCTCCATTTGATGTGTTTTTGGTATGTTTTACTTTTAATTGTTCTATGATTATGTTTATGTGTGGTTTATAATTATATTTAAGTTCTGGGTTTTTTTATGAATAAAAGTGACTTAACTTGTCAGAGATATGAGACTTTGGGCATTTCCCCTTCTGTCTTATTCTCAGTGTCTTGTCTCCATGTTTATTTACCTCTGTGTTGCTATCTTTGTGTCTCTGTCTCTTTCTCTTCCCCTGTTCAGTGGGATTTAAGACTTCCAACAAATAATTTCAAAGGGTCAATTAAATTTTAATAAAACCATTTTACTCAACACTGCACTCGAATTTTAGCATTTTTTTTTACTCAGTCATAAAAAGATTCATCTTAAAATATGTTTTAGATACATTTTTATTACTTTTTTCTTTCTTTCTTTTCTTGTTGTTGTCCCGTTTCGTTTTTTAGCCATCAGAATTATTGTCTGAAGGCCAAAAAAGATGCCCAACTAACTTAATTTACCAAATGGACCATCACGGCCTTGCCATATTGGTCCATTTGATCAACCTTTGTTATTATTTATTTATTTTAATTTATTTTCAGTTGTTACAGATAGGACAGACATGACTGGGGGATAGGAAGGAAGGAAGGAAGGAAGAAAAGGGGAAGAGGGACAGTGAGAAAGGGCACTTAAAAAATATCTCCCAGGTCACCTGTTGAGAGAAGAAAATAAGAGAAAACAAGCAAAAAAGAGAGCAACATAATAACACAACACCATTGCAATAATCTAGCTAAGTGTAAATAACAGTAAATATTAAATACTGAATGTGATTGTGCAGCACGCAAGATTGACATCGCATAATGTGGTTTGAGGTAGCAGCCAAGAAAGGTGTAGCTTGTGTGTGTGAACACCTGTGTGGATGAGTGCTCGTCTATTCAAAAGGCTTCTCCATGTAACGATCTGCTAGAAGGTGTGGGGAGCCACAGCCCCGTCCCCCAGGGCATGAAGCAGGCATGGAGGAGATCCAGGCCCCAGACATCCAGAGGCCCCCAGAGTGCGAGCGCCCAAAGAGGACCACCGGAGGGGCAACCGTGCCACCTTCCTGGGAAGAGCTGAGGAGAACCCCAGATGAGGGGTCACCCAACAGCCACAGAGCAGAAGCCAGAGGGGGCGGCAGTGACGTACACGCGGGCTCTGCCGGCAGTCAGCTGTGCCAGAGTGAATCGAGCCCCCGCAAGGGGCCCGACCGAGCCACAGGCACTAGGCCCCACCAAGCAGCCGTACCGGGGAGTGAGCTGGTACAGACCTATGCGCCCAGCCCTGGACACCAAGAACGCACCGATGTCTGAGGGCATCAGCCACCAGCAGGGAGTGTGGTGAGGGGAAATAAGCCTCCATACCTTGGAGGGCCTGAGATGTTCCAAGGGGGTGGAGTGTAAGACCCGAGCTGACATATAGACACAGACGAATAGGCGCACACAGACCTAAACATGCATTCCCACCCTCATGCACACATATACAAATACTCGGCGCTCATCCAACCTGGATACAGACACAAAGAGTATTTTAAACTATTCTGTAAATTCTTGGAAAGTGGTCTTTTTTGGGGGGGACCTCTGCTACTACCAGAGGTTGTCTGCACCACACCAGGGCCTGTGCTGCTAGCATAAACCAACTGAGCCTCAACCAGGGCCTGTGCTGTTTTCTGAGGCCATCTCACTGCACCGGGGCCTGTGCTGCCAGCTGGATCCATCGGCACCATCCCAGGACCTGTGCTGCTGGCTGAGGCCATCTGCACCGCACCAGGGCCTAGCTGGACCCATAGGCACCACACCAGGGCCTGTTCTGCTAGCATAAACCAACTGAGCCTCACCAGGGCCTGCACTGCCGGCTGGACCCATAGGCACCACATCAGGGCCTGTGCTGCTAGCATAAACCAACTGAGCCTCACCAGGGCCTGCACTGCCGGCTGGACCCATAGGCACCACATCAGGGCCTGTGCTGCTAGCATAAACCAACTGAGCCTCACCAGGGCCTGTACTGCCGGCTGGACCCATCTGCACCACCCCAGGGCCTGTACTCCCGCCTGGGGCCATCTGCAGCACACCAGGGCCTGTTCTGCCGTCTGGACCCATAGGCAACACCCCAGGGCCTGTGCTGCTGGCTGGGGCCGTCTGTAGCACACCAGGGCCTTTGCTGCCGGCTGAACAAACTGCATCTGTGTTGCTAGTGCAAGACATCAGCACCACACCAAGGCCTGTGCTGCTCGAAAAGCTTATCTGCAATACATCGGGCGCTGTGCTGTTGATTGAAGCCTTCTACACCACATTGGTGAATGTGCTAGCAGAAGCCCTCTGCTAGCAAGCCACCAGGACCCGAACTTTTGGCTGGAGCCTTACTTGCCATCCTAGGTTTGTGCAGCCTATTTAATTCAGCATCAACAATCATTGTGTTTTGGATAATGGCTTTTTTAATAACTTTACTTTGCTTATTGGCCGTGGGGGACTTTTGGACTCTCAATTTTTCTAAGATGAGAACATTTAACAGTGACCCCATTCTGCGAGACATGGTTCCCAGATCTACATGCGTCACTGCTGCTATACATCCTGTACAATTTCCAATGTATTTGGAACAGGACATTAATCATTTTGAACTACAGAAAGATTTACCTCATCTTCAAAACCTTCTTGCTTTGTACAATTACAAAATTAGTTACGAAAAATCCTGCTTTGTGTCAACATTTCACACGTCAAAATCAATAAGTACAAAGCAGAGACTTCTGATCGTCTTACTACTGGGTTAGGTTGCACATTACCAGATAAGAGTATCTGGTAATGTGCAACCTAACCCAGGCCCTGAGCTGCAATGTAGCCAGACACCATCTGAATTTAAATCCTCACCTGGGCTGAAGATAGTTCATCTTAATGTGCGCAGTTTGTTACCCAAGATGGATATGATCAAGATCTGGGTTCAATCAACAGATGCAGATATTGTCCTCATTTCTGAAACTTGGTTGTCTAAATATATATCTGATGAACATGTTAGCATGGCTGGCTACAATATCTATCGCACCGATAGGTTTAAGAAAGGTGGTGGTGTTGCTGCTTATGTTAAGTCAAAATTTGATGCTACAATAGTTCTATCAGAATCAATTTGCAAACAATTGGAATTTTTGGCTCTGAATGTGAATGTTGCAAAGGGTCTTTGCATAACAGTTGCTTGTTGCTATCGACCCCCTTCTGCCTCCACAGAAGCTCTGCGTTCTTTAAACCTTTTGCTGTCCAGACTAAATTATGGGGAGCTTGTTCTAGCTGGTGACTTTAACTGGGATTGGCTCAAAACTGTTTCAGATTATTTTAAATCTTTCTGTGATTCTATCAGTCTTACCCAGCTGGTCAATTTACCCACTCGGCCGAATCTCAAAAGCCCCGAAAAGTCTACCTTGATTGACTTGATTTTGACAAATGTTCCTCATAAATTTTCATCTTTGGGTGTCTTTTGTAACGACTTAAGTGACCACTGTGTTGTTGCTGCTATTAGAAATACTAAAGTGGCCAAGTCACAACATGGTATTATTTTTAAAAGAACTCTTAAACATTTTAATGAGCAAGCATTTTATCATGATTTGTCAAATTATGACTGGAAGAAAATAGGATTGATCCCTGATGTAGAATTAGCGTGGGCATTCTTTAAGGATGGGTTTATGCAAATTGTGAATAAACATGCTCCATTAAGAAGATATAGGATAAAAGGTCGTGAAAACCCCTGGTTCTCCCAAGAGCTGGCAGATATCATTCATGAGCGTAATCTGGCTTGGGCCAAAGCGAGGAAAACAGGCTACCCCAGTGATTGGCTTCTTTTCAGACAACTAAGAAACAGATGTACTTCCTCTATTAAGAAAGCTAAAACAGAATATTATCTGTCTGTCACCACTGAGAACCTAAATAATCCACAGAAGTTCTGGAAAATCATTAAGTCTCTTTCAGTGAGTAAAAGCTCCCACGCTCTACCCACCTATGTTTTTAAGGATTCTGTTCCTGTTTATGATAGGAAGGAGATTATGAATTGTTTTAACAAGCACTTTATATCTTCTGGCTCTTTGTTTGACTCTCTGAACCCAGTCTCTGTAAAATCTGGCACAAACCTTCCGGTGTACACTGGTCAGCCATTTAACTTTGTTCCTTTCTCTGTGCAGGAGGTCTGTAAAGCTCTTAAACTGTTAGATCCTAGAAAATCTCCAGGGCCAGACTTACTAGATCCTTACTTCTTGAAACTGGCAGCTGATTTTGTAGCAGAGCCTCTCACAACACTTTTCAACCTCACACTGGATACGAATAAAATTCCCTCAGTATGGAAATCAGCTTTTGTTGTTCCTCTATTAAAAGGGGGCGACCCAGCAGTGTTAACTAATTACAGACCAATATCTAATCTATCTGTGCTGGCTAAAGTTCTTGAAGCTCTTGTGTGTGAGCAGTTAAAGGAGTTTTTGCACATCAATGCCATTTTATCTGAATATCAATCAGGCTTTAGGAAGAATCACAGTACTATCACAGCTGCAATTAGAGTGGTAAATGATATTACTATTGCACTTGATAAAAAACAACACTGTGCATCCCTTTTTATTGATTTGTCAAAAGCATTTGACACTGTTGATCATTGTATTTTAAAACTTAGACTCTTCCAGTCAGGACTCTCTGAGAGAGCAGTGGCATGGTTCTCAAACTACCTCAGTAACAGGACTCAGTGCATTAAATCTGACGGTCTATGTTCTGACTTTGTTACAGTGCACAACGGAGTGCCACAGGGTTCTGTATTAGGTCCCCTTCTATTTATCATTTACGTAAACAATCTTAGTCTACATGTGCCAGATGCAAACTTGCACTTCTATGCTGATGATACAGTTATTTACAGCTGTGGTTCAACTCTTGTCCAAGCCATCGACTCCTTGCAGAAAGCCTTTTCTGCTGTCCAGCACTCATTACATCAGCTTAAACTTGTTCTCAACGCAGACAAAACAAAGCTCATGTTGTTTTCTAAATCAAGGAGACGAGCCCAAACAATCCCATCAGTAACCACTCTTGAAGGTAATAAAATAGAGTTGGTTCACACCTATAAATATCTGGGAATCTTAATTGATGACTCGCTTACCTTCAAACCACATGTAGAGAATCTTGTGAAAAACCTGAAGTTAAAACTGAGATTTTATTTTCAAAATAAGTTGTGTTTCTCTTTTAATACAAAGAAGCGGCTTGTTGCTGCAACATTCTTGCCTGTGCTGGATTATGGTGATATTCTATATATGAATGCTTCTGCTCAATGTCTTCGAATGGTTGATTCTGTGTATCGTGCTTCTCTGAGGTTCATCACTAACCGTAAATTTCAGACTCACCACTGTGAGTTATACTCTCAGGTAGGATGGCCTGCTTTGGTAAGTCGGAGGAACTCTCATTTATACAGTTTTATATATAAGGCGATACTTGGGTTGCTGCCTTCTTATATATGTTCCCTGCTTGTAATGAAACATGCTGGTCGGTATTCTCTTCGTCCGCATGGTTACTTGTTGCTTTCTGTTCCATTTGCCCGAACTGAACTTGGTAAAAGAGCTTTTGTCCATTTAGCACCCTTGGCCTGGAACAAACTGCAGAAGGAATGGAAAATGACTGAATTCATTTCATTAAGTGATTTTAAATCTAAACTACGAATCCTTGAGGCCAAGTCCATAACATGCAACTGTTTCAATTAGATTGATTGTCATTTTAACTGACTTTTTATTTTATTTGAATTTTATTGAATTTTATTTTTTATTTTATTTGTATTCTTTCACTTATTGTTGCATGTGTGTTGTTGCTGCCTGTGTTTGAGTAATTTCTGTAACTGTGAGACATCTGCTGCTGCCTATCTTGGCCAGGTCTCCCTTGAAAAAGAGGTTTTTAATCTCAATGGGATCTTCCTGGTTAAATAAAGGTTAATAAATAAATAAATAAATAAAAAATGGACACTGTACATGTACTGTACAGCACGGCCCCTCCTGAGAACCCTCAATGTCTACATGCATTTAAAACTGGGTGGTGGGCACTATGGAACGCCAGGACTGCCATAATGAATTAATTAAATACATCATTAAATAATTAATTAAATGTGGCAATAATTAATTAAAATTGGAATTAATTAATTAAATAAATAGTTATGACACATGTAATTAATTAGTTATTGACACATTTAATTAATTATTTATGTATTTCACATTTTAATTAATTATTGACACATTTAATTAATTATTGACACATTTAATTAATTATTTAATGCTATATTTATTTATTTCATTTTGGCAGTCCTGGCGTCTGGCTGTCATCTTGAAATAATTTTATCTGTCAGCCTCACCCATCAAACTCAGGGGGCGGGGTTAACGCTGCCCATGCAGCTTCTCTAACATTTGATTGGTTGCCGTGCAAAGTAAGTCAAAACAGGTCGATCCTAGATAATCGATTGCTTGTGTAGACTTGGGGCAGCCAGGTATCCCAGAATGCATTTCAAATCACAGGCAGCAATGGTGGTGGTGTAGTTTTAAAATATCCCGTTTTTCTGTCACCAACTACACTTTTAACAGTGTTTTAGCTGCGAATGTCGCGCCGTAATCTTCACATGTCTGGTCAGGTTGTCAACATAGAACATGTTTGCAAAAGTGCTCAGATGTTTTCAGAGATTTCACTAGCTCTGCTAACAGTTAGCATGCAGAGTGCACCGAGGGGGTTACGTTAACCGGTTTGTTTACATATTCCACTCTCCGTGTTCCACATGTTGCATTCGCAGATTCTCATTTTCACCGAACGATCGTCTCTTTCCGCCTGGTCTTGTGTCTCTGTGCTTCTGTAACATAAAGAACGAGCTGACATTTTTCTCACGAAACCAGCGATCAGCTCAACAGACCCTCAGTTTACCTGCATGCAGACGGAGGTCAGACAACAATTTTACATGTATGATCTTAAAACAGGACACAGCCACTATACGTGCTGCACAGTAAAAAATGGAGTGTCAATATTTCAGTGTAAACCTATTTTAACCTAGAGAGAGTATATACAACTCTGTGAGGAGTAAACCAGCTCTAACGTCAGAGTTAAAAGTCAGTGTAAAGTTCTGTAGACACGGAGTGAAGACATAACTCCACACAGTGTTGATTAGTACCAGTCCGCAGGCGTGTGCGGTCTGAGAGCTACCACAGTCAGGTAAGTTAAGTTAACATTCCCATACTGGTAACATTGTTTAGTAAGTATTTTTAAACTAAATAGCTCTTTATAGTTACATTGATGTCGAGTTAGCAGCATTTACCCATAGGTTTAATGATATTGTAGAGTAGCTACATGCTAACCATTGCTAAAAGTTTCCCCTCCCCCACCTCGGCGCCTCAGACCACATCACTGTCATGCTAATGCCTGCTTACAGACCGCTCGTTAAAGCCACCAAACCGGTTCGTAAGCAGATACAAGTGTGGCCAGAAGGGTCTTCAGAGGCTTTACAGGACTGCTTTAACACCACAGACTGGAACATGTTTAAGCAGGCTGCCACCTACAACAACACCGCTGACCTCCAGGAGTACACAGAGACTGTTACAGCCTACATCAACAAGTGCATTGAGGATGTAACAGTCACGAAAACCATAACTGTCCGGGCCAATCAAAAACCATGGATGACAGGAGAGGTCTACAGGCTGCTGAAAGCTCGGAATGTTGCCTTCAGAGATGGAGACGAGGCAAGCCTGAGGACAGCTAGGGCCAACCTTTCCCGTGGCATCAGAGAGGCTAAGAGACAGTACTCCAGGAAAATATCCCATCACTTCAAAGACAGCAGAGACTCACGGAGCCTGGCATTCAGGCGGGGCATTCAGACCATCACAGATTACAAGCCCCCACCACAGACTTGTGACAGTACTATCCCCCTGCTGAACGAGCTGAACACTTTCTTTGCTCGCTTTGAAGTCCGAAACAACACCACTGCACAGAAGACCCCACCCCCTCCTGGTGACCAGGTGATGACTCTGTCCCCGGACAGCGTGAGGAGATCCCTCAGCAGGATCAATGCACGTAAAGCTCCGGGTCCTGACAACATTCCTGGTCGTGCACTGAGAGATTGTGCAGTGGAACTCACTGATGTCTTCACAGACATCTTCAACATATCACTCATCCAGGCTGTCGTCCCCACATGTTTTAAAGCCACCACAATCATTCCGGTTCCAAAAAAGTCATCTCCCTCCTGCTTTAATGACTACCGTCCTGTTGCACTTACTCCCATCCTGATGAAGTGCTTCGAACGACTAGTCATGCAGCACATCAAGACTGTCCTGCCCCCCTCCCTGGACCCCTTCCAGTTTGCGTATCGGCCCAATCGCTCAACCGATGATGCCATCTCCACTGCACTCCACTCAGCACTCACACACCTGGACAAAAAAGATTCATATGTTCGAATGCTGTTCATAGACTTCAGTTCAGCATTCAACACTATAATCCCCCAACAGCTCACTCAAAAACTGGTCCAGCTGGGGCTCAACACCTCACTGTGCAACTGGCTGTTGGATTTCCTCACCGGAAGACCTCAAGCAGTACGGGTTGGCAGTAATACATCCAGCACCATCATTTTAAACACAGGGGCCCCGCAGGGATGTGTGCTGAGCCCCCTCCTCTTCACTCTGCTGACCCATGACTGCACTCCATCACACAACTCCAACCTCTTCATCAAGTTTGCGGACGACACAACGGTGGTGGGTCTCATTAGCAACAGGGATGAGACCGACTACAGAAGTGAGGTGAGACGCCTGGCCACGTGGTGTGCTGACAACAATCTCTCTCTGAATGTGGAGAAGACGAAGGAGATTGTTGTGGACTTCAGGAGAATGCACACCCAACATGCTCCTCTGACCATTGACGGAGCGTCTGTGGAGAGAGTGAGCAGCACCAAGTTCTTGGGTGTGCACATCACAGAGGATCTCTCCTGGACGTACAACACCACAGCACTGGCCAAGAAATCACAGCAGCGTCTCTTCTTTCTCCGCAAACTAAGAAGAGCAGGAGCTCCAGCCCCCATCATGTACACTTTCTACAGAGGCACCATCGAGAGCATCCTGTCGAGCTGCATCACTGTGTGGTTTGGAGCCTGCAATGCGTCCTGCCATAGAACCCTCCAACGCATAGTGAGAGCTGCAGAGAGGATCATTGGTGTCTCTCTCCCCTCCCTCCAGGACATTTACAGCACCCGTCTCACTAAAAAAGCCCTTTGCATAGCGGCTGATCCCACGCACCCAATGCAAAGCTTCTTCAAGCTGCTGCCGTCAGGGAGGAGACTGCGGAGTCTCCAGGCCAGGACCAGCAGGCTGAAGGACAGCTTCATCCATCAGGCTGTCAGGAAGCTAAACTCCCTCCCGATTCTGCCCCCCTCTCCCCTCTTCTCCACCACGGTCTCACTGAACTCTGTCACACACACACACACACTCACTCTCTGACGCACTCACTGGCCTGCTCCAGTCACTTTGTGGAGCATTGGACTGCTTAAGCATTGGACCTCATAAGACTTTGTTGTTACACTATCTCCTACCGTACACTACTAAATCCCCCATTTGCACTATTTGCCTATTTTGCACCACTATGCCTTCTTACTTGAATATTGTATATTGTATATTGCATAGCTTTTTTTTTTGTTATACGTAAAATTGTATTGTATTTATTTAAATTTTTACTTTTTAATTATTTTATTTGCATTTTTCTAATCACTAGGGTTTGAGAGTAACGCAATTTCTATTCTGTGTATGTCCTGTACATGTGGCAGAATTGACAAATAAAGTTGACTTGACTTGACTTGACTTGAAATGTTCGTTATATTCTCACTGAGTTAAGATTAACCTAAAACATGTTAACTATGTATTTCTTCTAAGTGCAGCTTAGATAATATTATTGTCACATGTCTAATGGGATAGTTTTAGCAACTAAATTACCGTTTATTAGTAAGCTAATAATCGCTAATTAGCTTCGAAGGAACTATCAGAAAAAGTGGGTAACATTACAATAAAGTTTACTCTACTGATTTATATTCTTTTAAGCAAATGCCAAAGGCTTACACTAATTTAGAATTAATTCAGATTCTTTTATATAAATTAATTGACAGCAATGTTAATGATATGTTAATATACAGTAATTGTTCACAGAAATAAAGCGAATTGCAGTAAGAGCGACCAATACTTGATAAGTAGACTAAAGTTATTAAACAATATTAGATGTTAGTCACACTTGGTCCATTTGCAGTAACACTGGTTGATAAAGGATCTTTATTAGCAGTTAATCTGTTACTTATTTCTTCATGCTGTAGCTGTTAAGTAATATTGACTTTTAACTGCTTCTATTTTGTATAAAAACTAAAGCTCTAAAGTACATCCACAGTTTTAAACTCTTTCCTTTATTATTTTTTTCTCTTTTGTTTTGTGAACAGAATATGTTGCTGCGTGTTTTGTTTGGTGGGGAGCAGAAGTATGTTAGGCTGTCTGACCTGGGCCCTATTTCAGAAAGCCGGTTTAGTGCAAACTCTGAGTAAGTATACCCTGAGTTAACGAAAACTCTGGGTTTTTGGTTTCACAAAGCGAGTTCAGATGAATCCTGAGTGAGTCACTATGACGACACACTCCGTGAAGCTAACCTGCCCCCTAGCAGGTTTACCACAACTAACCCTGACTGTCTCCGCCTCTTTGTCGGAAACCTGACAGTAGGAAGTGTCGGACATGGCGTGCCCCTACCTCGAAGAGCCAGTAGATGTTGAAGCCCAAATTCTCCGCAGAGCTCTCCGCCGGGAGAGAGTGATTAGAGCGCGTTTGGACATTTTATCATTTCCTGATGATTTTCTGTGTGAACGTTACCGTTTTTCAGCACAATCTATAATTCATTTGAATAACATCCTCAGGCCTAATATTG
Organism: Aulonocara stuartgranti; assembly: GCF_965226115.1. NCBI lineage: Eukaryota > Metazoa > Chordata > Actinopteri > Cichliformes > Cichlidae > Aulonocara > Aulonocara stuartgranti. Next base: position 4,589,402 of record NC_138954.1, read on the forward strand.
CTCATGTGACACATCGCGGACATCCTCTCAGTTCTGTACATATTATTTGTATTGCACTTCGTTTTTTTGCAAACGGGAGCTTTCTGTATAATATTGGTGACGCTGAGCACGTTTCCAAGGCTACCGTCTGTCGGGCAGTCAGGAATGTTACAGTTGCACTGAAACGTCTCCTGCACTCGTCTGTGGTGTTCCCCGGTCATAGACCCACAAGATTTATCAAAGAGGGATTCCACAAAATTGCAGGTATCAGGATGAACAAAACTCAATTCATGATGTGGTGATACTTGAACTACTACTTAAATTTTACATTTATTTTCAGGGTTCCCAGGCGTGATTGGCTGTATAGATGGCACTCACATTCCAATCATTGCTCCTTCAGTAAATGAAGGAGACTATGTGAACAGGAAGTCTTTCCACAGCATTAATGTACAGGTACATAGTTCCCTGTAGCATTTCAAACTAACAAATTATTTCATTATAGTAATGGATGCTAATTTGTGTTCTCTGCACTGTGAAGATCATATGTGATGCTGCCAACATTATGACAAATGTGGAAGCCAAGTGGCCAGGCTCTGTTCATGACTCACAAATTTTTTGTGAATGTACACTGAGCACAAAATTTGGACATGGTGAGTTGAAAATACTTTAAAATATATAAAGACCAATTGCTACAGGGACATTTGAACTGAAGTGTATCCTTCTGTCTTAGGAGAGTTCACTGGCTACTTGCTTGGTGATAGGGGGTATCCATGTTTACCCTATTTGCTTACCCCTTACCCTGACCCTGAACCGGGCCCACAGCAGCGATATAATCTGGCTCATTGCAGGACAAGAGCCAGAGTTGAAATGACTATCGGAATGCTTAAGGCCCGGTTCCAGTGCCTTCAAAGACTCAGGGTCACCCCAGAAAGGGCATGTGACATTATTGTGGCATGTGTGATTCTTCACAACATTGCCACAATTAGAGGAGAACACTGTCCTTCTGAACCAAACATCAGCAGTGATCCAAACCATGAACATCCTGACCCTCCCACGGACATACAAGATGGAAGAGCAGTCAGACACACCATATGTCACAATCATTTCCTTTGACCCATCATCTCAACATGTTGAAAGAAGAATAAACAGATTTTTTGTTCAACTGGCTTTATTGGTCGCCTGTATTTCCTGTACACAAAGTATTAATAAGTATATTATTATGTATAAGTATATAACACTGAAATAATTCGTCCATCTCTGACCACTTCACCCACCCTTAACTGATGTTCTAGCAGTAAAATCTCAATCTTGGTCTTTTGGATCTGCTGCTTGAAGTGTTCCATTTCCAAGTCACATTTTTTTATTTTCTTGATCAAATGGGTCTTGTACAGCTGCTTTACAGGGAGCTATTGAAACACAGAAAATAGCATTGACATTCATAGTACATGCCTACTTAGGTTGGTTGTAAATCAGTGCTGAACATCTTACTGAGGAAAGGTTTGTTGGAGACGTGGCTGGACCCTCTTCCTCTTCATTTCCATCATCACTCTGTTAGAGACATAGAAAGTCCATGGTTTTATTATAGTACCACATTTTATTCAATTGTTATATTTTCCATTGTAAGATGTAAACCTCATAAAGTGTCTCTGTTGCTTCCTCCTCTGTAACAGCTGTCAATGTTTCTTCATTATTTTCCTGTAGTAAAGAAATTAACAACATTGCTGTTCTACTGTAAACTCATATAATCTGTGGAGTATTAAGAGTACTCATAACTGCATGTTGGTCTGGCTCAACAGGAGGCTGCACCAGATGCAGTACACCATCACCATCAACTGATAGAATATGAGGTTTATCCAGGTCACTTATAACTTACAAGGGACCAAATGGCAATTAACAAACATACCAATCACCTTACACTTCATTGTCATTATGCTCTCAAAGACAACCAAGACTGAGGGAAGGCAAAATCAGTAGGAAAATAACTTCACTACAAAATAATTCATTATGGTAAAGAGTTTATCAAATGAATGAGTAGCACTGCAAAGGTGACTGTGAAGAAAGGATGTATGCACATCATGTATTATTTTGAATTTACCTCTTATGTAGGCACTTGTGTCTTGCGGGGTTACTGACTCAGAGGATGTCCCCGCAGAGATGCCTTCAGCCACAGGGCGCCCACTGTTTTGGCTGAGGGCCAACTGCTCAGCCTCTGTGAGTGGTGGTGGTGGAGGACCCCCACCTGTTTTTCAGGCCTCCGCTTTTTTTCTGTTGGCTATAACGGGGTCACATTTGAGCATACAGAGTAAGCAAATATGTACTTGTAATGTGCTCAGATAATTTCAATAAGTGCTTACAGAAGGAAAATTAATGTAGCCTCTAACTGCAATTGATTTACATGGGACAAACAGACCAAGCACTATGGCTCATAATACAATTACACCTTACCTGTTTGGACTATATTTTTATATTTCATTTTTACTTGCTGCCAGGAACGTTTGGGGCCTGTTGGGTTGCACCTGCGCTCACATCACGTCACAAAATAAAATGTATAAAATAAAAAATAAAATAAAATAACGTGTTAAATGGGTGGAAATCCCTAGATCAATGTTTAAAGTAACACTCACGCATTGACTCTGTCGGCTATGTTTTGCCATGCATGCTCCCTTTGTTTCGCAGCTGAGGCTGTGTTACTTTTTTTCCGCAAAATTTGCATGTTATCGGCATATGCTGCCATCAGAATTTCGGCCTCAAGCGCTGTAAAATACATTGACCGCGCCTTCTTTCCCTCCGTCTCCATGGTGACTCGCTTAATCTGTGCTCCACTAATCAGGGCTTTATGTATCCTCGTGCGCGCGCTTGACTTGGGGTTAAAGCAACTCCGCGTTGATTGAACTGATTGTTATCAGCCTTTCTGAAACCGAATATTCCGAGTTGGGCAGTTCGGGGTTACTCAACCCTGAGTATCGTTTTTCACTCTGAGTTTTCTAAACCGGCTTCCTGAAATAGGGCCCTGACATTTGATGCTTTCATGAAAGAAGGTTAGAATATCAGGATAAAACAAGATAACAACGTTTACCTGGTCAATAAACAAGCTTAATTATATTCTAAGTCAACTACCTAAGTTGATAATTGTTTCTACTTCAACAATGAATGAGAATTACCTATATTCTTAAGCTTCATCTCATCAATATTTTGTGAAGACATAGCCTTACTCTACCATTTGATAAGAAAATGCATGGCCTTTTTTTTTTTTTAACAATTTCTGTAACATTTCTTTTCTCTTACCTTACTTCAGTGTGCCTAAAATTTAACATACCAGAAGGCAGACAGCTAGATATGAAGGTGTTTGACCAGTCTGACACAGAAGTAGACGCAGAGGTGTTTGAAGAAATAGTGAAGGGGTCACCTGTAACCTTCCGAGTCATGCTGAGCAATGAAGAACTTGGTAATCACTCACATACGTATATGTTTATATGAAATTTAAAGGTTGAGATTGAAGCATTAACAGTTAAATTTAATGCTTCTGCTTTGGTCATGTTCCTTAATGCACAGGTGTATCTCTGTCATCATCATCTTCTCCATCGGATGATACAATCATTCTAAACTTCACAATGTGTGAACCTCCTGAAGAAGCAGCAACCACTGAAGGAAGACAACCTAAAAGGCCATGCCATATAAACTATGAGGCAAAAGCTGTGGGTAGTGAACATTGTTAGTCTAATTTGCATGTTTGATGTGAAGTGTTTTTATGTAATCGTTTTCCAGTTTTTCTCAAGGTTTAAAAAATTTCTGACTTCATATTTTATGTCTATTTAAGTTGATTGAAAAAATCCTAACAACAAAGCCTGGTGGTGAACACATCATACAAGAGTATGCAAAAACCAAATCTCTGACAGATGCAACTAGAAGACAGATGATAAACATACTTGCTGCTGAGATGACAGAAGCACATGGGTAAGAATCATAAATGTAGTCTATAAAGAAACATTTTTAGTATTGTATTATTTTTAATTGTGATGTTCAATGCCAATTGAGTGACGGTCATCACTGAATTTATACATTAGGACATCTCCCCCTAAAAGTGTAAGAGTGATGTATGCGCAGGGGATTGTTGCTCTGTTTCCATATCTGGAAGACCCATATTCACAACATGGATATGTAAGTAAAGGGGACTTTGCAACATTAAACACATAGTTGCCCTCAGAAATGTTGATAACATTCTGCTTGTATTTAATTACATAAGAACATTACTATGATCCAGAGAGCGGTTCAGGATACCTTGCGTGGCGGTTGAAGACAATTCAAAGAAAAGCTGCAGAGGAAAGAAGTGTCTCACTTTCCAAATCTCCTAAAAGTAAGTTCACTTGTGATTTAAATGATTCTGATCTAATTTGTAGGCAGGAGTCAATCAAATTGTTTTTTCTTAAGTTGGCGGGCCAGGCCGTGGTCGATCCAGACCACTCACCACTGAGACAGTGTTATCAGATGAGGATGTAAAAGCAGCTATTGCTCTTTTGAGACACTCTGCTGATGAAGACACTATCCGTGAAAAGATGAAAGCTACCTTCATTTATCGGCATTCAATGGTCAGCGATGATAAGAATGCAGCAGATGTCTTCATAGTCTTCCCGCGGTTTCTGGACACACCAGGACTGGTAAGACATCTTCATTTGTTGAATCACTGAAATATTCCATGCAGCTTGCAATTTCACTCATTACACCTCTTATCTTCTATTTTTGCATTATAGATAGAACAAGATTTCAGACTCCTGTTTGATGAGGTCACTGCCAACAAATTCTTGGAGAGGTGGCCCATCGATCTCAAATCAAAGATTGTAAAGGAAAGTCATGGACTTGTACCCACCTCGGAGCTCTTGGAGTTGATGTGCAATGCTGAGTCAGCTACTGAAGTTGAGAATGGTATGACTGACTGTTTTTATTTGCCATTGTTGGTTATATAGGCAATTCTGTCTATCGAATGTATTTTTGGAGTAATTCTTTGTTTATTCGTCTGTAGGCTGGGACAGTGACATGTCTGCTATCTTGCTGCTGCTACATCTGCTACCGCCATCTGCACAAGGGTGAAAGAGACCAGGAAAGATGTCTGCATCTCAAGCTGTCGATAACCTCATCAAATTCCTAAAGGTATGTTATTTAAAATATATATTCCATCACCGCCATTGTAATGTACAGTAAGGTGATCTAATCTAATGGGATAGTCACTAAATACTGCTGTTTAATGTGTTGTTGTAGGCTGGAACCAGTGTACAGCAGCATCTAGACAACATCACCCGAAGCAGTCAGCCCTACCTTCTTGCTCAGGGACCCACAAGAAGCAGCATCCACACCTTCTTCATTGTGATTGACAAGCATGCACTTCCATGTAAAGCGACAGGTTCAGTAGGAGCCCTTGATGAACTCTTTAAGGCCCATTATGTCTTTGATACGTCATACAGTTCATCCCTGACCAACTTTTTCACTTTTCTGCAAACAACCATTTACAACATTGATGTTGGGGAAACAAAGGAAACTCCCAGAGTTGCGAGCAAGAATGGTGCGTTAGTATCCATTGAGATCAAAATAATGAAGTGCTTTCTTTGCAAAAGTGATCATGGTAGACCAAACAGCCTTGTAAAACACCTTAAGGTAATTCATGGTCTCTGTACTGGGAGGACACTATATCTCAAATGTGGCCAAGTGGGATGCTCACGTTCTTTTAGTAGTTTTTCTGGCTTTAGAAAGCACCTGAACAAATGCCACGTAAGCAGTTCATTTGATTCTGCAGAACTAGATTTTTCACCAGTTCAAAGTGTTACGGACACAAGTACTACTGCTAATGTTGATGTGGTGCCTGAACACTTAGAGCATAGGTGTCAAACTCTGGCCCGCGGGCCAGATTTGGCCCGCAGCCTGATTACATTTGGCCCGCGAAGCCATACCAAATTACTATTAGAGCTGGCCTACTGGTAGTATACAGTTAATATATATATTGTTTAGTATTAAGCTTTGCTTGTTCCATATTCAGGTTTTCAGCAAAACTTGTTTGAGTCCATAAAAAAAGATTCATTCTTATATCTAGAGGAAGATTTTTTTTCTCAATAAATATTAATGTTAGCCCGCGACTTTGTTCCAGTTTTGAATTTTGGCCCACTGTGTATTTGAGTTTGACACCCCTGATTTAGAGGCTGAGTCGGAATTATCTTCAGCAGACCTTGTAAATAGTTGTGCAGCTGTTATTTCTGATCTAAAGGCAGCAGGTGTAGGCCAAAGTGTAGTGAATTCTGTAGTGAATTCCATGGAAGAGATTGTTCAAGATATCCAACAACATGCTAAAGAAACAGTCATTAAGCATGTATTTAGTAATGAAAGAGAAACAGAAATGTGCAAGAAAGTTGAAGCATGTTTTGATGAGTTAGAGAATCCTTTCTCAGTTCTTAATTCTGAGTACAAGAGGTCAAAATATTTATCAGACAAGTGGGAAACTGTAGAACCAGTTGAATGTGTAATTGGCTCAAGATTTGACACAAGGCGAAATAAAAAGACTGGAACATATGATCAGGCAGTTGTTCAAGATAAATTCATGTATGTTCCAGTTTTATCAACATTGGAATCAATATTTAAGAGTCAGCATGTTGGAGAAATGTTGAAAAAATCAGACACTTGTGATTCAAGACGCAGAGATATTTGTGATGGATCTCTATTGAAGACACGCCCTCTTTTTTTCAACAGAAAAGCACACAGTTCAGATCCAAATGTTCTATGATGACTTTGAGGTTGCAAATCCTCTTGGTTCCAAGCGAGGTATTCACAAGTTGGGTGCAGTATATTTTACCTTAAGAAACTTCTCTCCCAAATGGAATTCTTTTTTGGCCAACATACACCTTTGTGCCTTATTTCATGCACAAGATCTGAAACGTTATGGTTTTAGTGAAATTCTTGTTCCTATTGTTCGAGACATTAAAGTGTTAGAGAGCGATGGTATTGAGATTCCACTATTCGGTGGTTATGTTCGTGGTAGTGTGGTACAGGTCACTGGTGATAATTTAGGCTTACATAGCTTGTTTGGTCTGGTGGAGTCTTTCAGTGCAAGGTACTGTTGCAGGTTTTGTTTAGCTGATAAAGATGACTTTCAAACAGAATTCTCTGAAGATTTCCCCAAAATAGTGTTGCGCACCAAAGACAACCACACTGCTCACTGTCAGGAAATGTCTAATAATCCATTGCTTCCTTATGTTTTTGGTGTAAAGAGTTCATGCTTATTGAATTCACTGACATATTTTCACACAACTGAGAACTTCTCAGTTGATGTGATGCATGATGTTTTGGAAGGAGTGGCCCAGTACAAACTGAAGTTATTGTTTTTGTATTTAAAAGAACAACATCTTACATTGGGAGAAGTGAATTTGAGAATACAAAGTTTTGATTATGGATTCATGGAGAAAAACAATAGGCCAGTAGCTGTGAATTTAGGTGGAGAGTCTAATGATCTGGGACTGAATGCTATTCAGACATGGTGCTTACTGAGGAATGTTCCCCTCATGTTTGGAGATTTGGTAACCTCTACTGACCAACATCGGGGCCTACTACTTTTATTACTACAGATAGTTAACATTGTATTTTCTCCTATGTTATCTCAAGGTATGTGTGTATATTTAAAACATTTGATTGTGGAACACCACAAACTGTTCAAGATGTTGTATCCCCAGAAAAAACTTTTACCAAAGCACCATTTTCTTATCCATTATCCTCGCTGCATCCAAAAAATAGGGCCTGTACTTCATAGTTGGTGCATGCGCTATGAAGGTAAGCACAATTTTTTCAAGAAACTGCTCAAATCATTCAAAAATGTCACCAAAACGCTGGCCAAAAAAACACCAGAATTATATGGCATACATTTGGCAATCTTCAACAACCTTTAGTCGGTTAGACATTGGTCCAGGAAAAATGGTGTCTTTAGATATGGTAAAAGGAGGTTCTGGAATTGCAATAGCAATGCAACTGCCCAATAGAGTTCAAGTTATGAAAGTGAACTGGGCTAAACAGAATGGTATTGTTTACCGCCCGCATTTGGTTATTTGTGGCAAAGTAGTGTCTGAAATGCCTGTGTTTTACCAGATTGAGTCAGTTCTGATAATACATGAGAAACTGGTACTTCTCATTTTGCCATTATGTACAGTAGCCTTTCAAGAACATTTCCATGCTTATGAGTTGACCAGGACAAAGCAAGATTTAGTTGTCTTTCATGTTGACAGCCTGCATTATCCCAGGCCTTTTGACATACAATTGTCGTATGGAGTGAATGACAACTGTCATTACTTACTGTCATTTGTAAGAGTTTGTTATGCTAATAAATGCTGTTACTGTAACCTGTATGTTTGTAGTTATTTTCATAATATAGGATAGATCACAGCCATTTAGAAATATAGCATCATATGATAAATATGAAAAAATAATGAAAATGAAATATTATTACACATTAGAGTGAACTTGGACTAAAAATAACTCTATAAAGTGAAATCATATTACTCTAAACAGTGTGAATAACCCTCAGTGTTAAATATTTTTACACATTTTGTTGTTAATTTTGACACTAAACTGAGTAGAATTAACACTAAAAAGTTAACACTGGCCATAGAGTAAATTTTACCCTAATTTTGAGTGGGACCAAATGTTATCTGAAACAGAGTTAAAATCAACTCTCTAAGTGTAAAATTGACAGTTTTTTACTGTGTGGCCTCATATCAAATGTGAAGGCAGAATGAGTCTACGTTTGACGTTTGTTTATATCTAATCTTCCTTTTCAAACATTTAAACAGCAGCGAGTCTGCAGCTGAGGGAACACAAACTCAAATTGTCGGAACAGGTTTGCTCGTTTCTTGGATTCATTTGGTGATTTATTAAATGTATAACTGTTATTCTAATCTGCTGCTGGGTCTCTTACACTTTTCTTTATGCTGTATATTTTCACGTCTCTGGAATAGTTGGCAGTTAGTCAGCTGGGAAACTCTGCATATCGTGGATATGCTGACCTCGCTCCGTGGTGTACAGGGCCGTTTACCCTCATGATTAATATTCACAATAAAAATATTAGCCGAACATCATGAAGTCTGTATGTGTTTCATAGTGTGGAACAACCTTTGTACAGTTAAAGCCAGCAGTTACTATGTTATGCCTTTTGGTCAAAAGTCAGTAGTTAGTGCATAGTCTGATTAAGTTACATAAGCAAAGTGATAAATAAGTTCAAAGTTAAGAAATATTATAAGTGATTCATGCTAAAAACAGTTAAAATGTATGGGTTTGTAATTTGCTCAGAGTGAGACATCGTTATCACAAGCGATCTTTGTATTGTATGTGCGGAAATGGGAGCGAGGGAGCGCTCTGATCATTAACATATCTTTGACGTATTTTCTCCGTTAATGCCGTGAAAAGTGTTTCGGCAGTATTAAAAGAGTGAACGAGTTCATGTACACGCTAAGAGTGCCCTACACGCTTGTACCTTGGGAAACGTTCGTCTTTGTCAGTATTAATATGTTCAGAGATAACTTTTATATGTGTTTACATGGAGTGAACTGTGATGCTAATGTAACGCACGTGTTAAGCTAGGCTAATCAGTAAGTTGTCATTAAGATGTGTATTAGCTAGCAATTTATTTTCATTTTCTGTATGTTTCAGTTACAAATGAGAAATAGCAAGGAGAAGCCTTGAGAGAGATAAGGCTTTAAAGGATCTTCATTAAAAGCAAGAAAGGCAAGCCTTGTGTGGAAGATCTCCTCTATTTTGTTCGCTAGCTGTCTAGCTTCACATGGTCACGTGTCGTGAGGGCAGCATATACTACATGACAGAAACACCAACGTTATCTCTTTTATGTGTTTATACACAGGTCACGCTGATTACTGAACAAAAACCCAAAGATCAGATGTTAAACAGATTTATTTGCTCTCTCTCCTCCTTAAACATGTTTTTAATGTTAGTTATAATTCAGAATTGGCGACTGAAACACGTAGGACACATAACATCAGGAAATAAAACACCGATAAATATAACCTCAGTAAAAGAAGTCAGCGGGGGTTACTACAGCTGTGTACCGGGGCCTGCGCTTTGTCGGTGGGATTGCTTGCGAGGCGAGCGGGTCTATCCCACGCTTTGCCGTGAGACTGGGCAGACGTCTCCGAAATCATCGAAGCACTTTTGCAAAGAGGCTGTATCTTGACAAACCGACCAGACACATGAAGATTAAACCACTACATTCTCGGCTAAAAAAATATTAAAACGGTATTTGGTGACACACAAACAGGGTTTTTCAAAGTTCAGTTCTGTTAGCTTCCACATGCCGGTTGTTGTGTGCTAGAAACAATGGCCACCAGGCCTAAGCAATGGTTTTGACTTGATCAGCGTTAACCCCGCCCCCTGAGTTTGATGGGTGAGGCTGACAGATAAAATTATTTCAAGATGAGAGCCAGGCGCCAGGACTGCCAAAATGAAATAAATAAATATATCATTAAATAATTAATTAAATGTGTCAATAATTAATTAATTAAATGTGTGTTGGCCCTGCGACAGACTGGCGACCTGTCCAGGGTGTACCCCGCCTCTCGCCCTATGACAGCTGGGATAGGCTCCAGGGCCCCCCGCGACCCTGAAAAGGATAAGCGGAAGCGAATGGATGGATGGATGGAATAATTAATTAAAATGTGAAATACATAAATAATTAATTAAACGTGTCAATAATTAATTAATTACATGTGTCATAACTATTTATTTAATTAATTAATTCCAATTTTAATTAATTATTGCCACATTTAATTCATTGCACACTCAGATGTGTGTGTGTTCTGCACGGCGTCGGCTGCACGGCGTCAATGCATTAGCGCCGTGATTACAGCCGGATTGGCGTCCTTGCGGTGGTGCCGTAATGTTTGGTGATAAGAAAAAATTCCAAATAATTCTGGCTATAGATTTTGTTTGGGCAAACAAACGTACTAATAATTGACATCAAAGAGAGACAAAATGGCAAAGATGAAGAAAGTCGAAGAAGATCTGGAAGAGATTAAGCATTCACTTAATTCGTTGACGTCGGAAATTGAAAAAGTAAATAAGCAACAAGGAATATTAATGTCGATGATGGAGCAAATCAAAGAACTAAAAGATCTGGTCAAGGAGAAAGATAAGACAATCCATTTTTTGGAAAGGAAGGTGGACGACCTAGAACAGCAGGCTCGACTCGAGGAAATGGTCATTACAGGTCTGGAAACTAAACACAGAACATATGCGAGAGTTACCGAATCTGGGACTGGTGCAAAACGAGGAGAGGACGTGCCCCCGATGGAGGAGCTACAATCGTTGGAACGGCAGGTTGTGGAATTCTTTTCGAGTAAAAATCTTCCCCTGCATAGTAACAATATATCTGCATGCTATACTCTTCCTAGAAGGCACAAAAATGCTCCTCCAGCAATTGTAGTGAGATTTGTTAATCGAAAACACAAAGTAGAATTGCTGAGACGGTCCAGCCTTTTGAAAGGAAGTGGAGTATATCTGAATGAACATCTTACAAAAAGAAATGCAGATATTGCAAGACAAGCTCGTATTTTACGGAAGGAGAAAAAGATTCAAGCAACCTGGACCAGGAATTGCAAAGTGATGATTAAACTGAATGGAACACCAGAAGAAGCCAAGGTTGTAACGATTAAGGAACTTGAGGAATTGGACAATTATACGTGATAATATGATTAAGATAGACAAATGGTTGCGACCAATTATGGCTATAACTAGTTTATTTTTGGCAAGGTCAAATGCTACTTCGGGAGGAAAAGGACAAAAGGAAATTGTAAAATTGGATATGGAAGATAACAAGATCAGCGGACTTTAAAATATGTTGATAAATGAATGTGAGATTGCTTAGGATCTTTTCTTTCCTTTTTCAGTTTTTTTTCTTTTTTTTTTTCTCCTTCTTTTCTCTTTTTTTGTTTCCTTCTCTTTCTTATGAGGTAATAGATAGCGCTAGAATAATTTATGCATTATGTTTGACGACACAGATTATAAATCATATGATTTTGAAGTAGGTATTGACCCTGAAAGGAATGTGCTTAATACAATTAATGTCACATGTGATTATTTTACAGAGGAGCAATTCAGGGATAAGGTTGATATAGCCAATACATTTTCTTTAATTCATATTAACTGCAGAAGTCTTTATAGAAGTTTTGCTTCGATTGAAGATTTTCTGTATAGTCTGAGAGGCAAGTTTCAAATAATTGCTCTGTCTGAAACATGGTTAGATGAGAATAAGGGTTGTAATTTTTGTATTGAAGGATACGATTTGTACTTTGTGAATAGAATTAAGACAAAGGCAGGAGGGGTGGCACTTTTCGTTAATTGTGATTTGAAATGTAAAAAAGTTGAATGTATGTCTGTTGTTATGGATGATTTAATGGAGTCTGTGACAGTAGAATTGGATATAGAAAAGAGAAGTAATATAATTGTAACGTGTATATATAGGAAACCGGGATCACAGATTGAGTTATTTACAGAAGCAGTAGAAAATTTATTGAGTAAGGTTAAGGGAAATAAGACTGTATGTTTGTGTGGTGATTACAATATTGATCTTTGTAAAGTGACAAATGATAAGGCTTCGTCAGATTTTTTTGAACTATTATATGGTAAAGGATTTTATCCTTTAATTATAAAGCCGAGTAGAATAACGGAGAAATCAGAAACACTAATTGATCATATTTTTATTAATAGTTTGGAGAATAATATTGAAAGTGGCCTCATCATAAATGATATAAGCGATCATCTACCAGTCTTTTTTATTTTCGATTTAAATATGAAAAGAAAGAAAGAAGCTAGTTTTGTGAGTTATAGAAGGTTAAGAAATGATGAAGCAATTAATAGGTTTAGACAAGATCTCATGGAAACGGACTGGAAGGAGGTTTATGTTAATGAGGTCAACATTGCATACGGAGTATTTCTAAATATATATTTGGCCTTGTATGATAAACATTGTCCATTGATATCATTTAAGCATAAGAAAAAGAATATAAATAGGAAACCTTGGATAACTAAGGGTCTTGCAAATGCGTGTAAAAAGAAAAATAATTTATATAGGGAGTATATAATATATAGAACTAAAAACGCGGAAATGAAATATAAACTATATAAAAATAAGTTGGTATTAATATTGAGGAAAGCTAAGAAAGATTACTATAATAAAGTTTTTCAGGAAAACAAAAATAATATTAAGGGCATTTGGAATATTTTTAAAGAGGTATTGGGTAATAAGAACACACCCAAAGTTCGGCCTAATTATTTTATTAATAATAATCAAGTTGTTAAAGATAAGACCGAAGTAGCAAACGAATTCAATTCTTTTTTTGTAAATGTTGGACCTACTTTAGCAAATCTAATCAGGAAAAATGATGATCCAGGAGATGAGGAAGCCTGGATAGGTGATAATAGAATGGTTAATTCCATATTCTTAGCCGATACTACCATAAAAGAAATAGTAGCAATCGTAAAAAATTGTAAAAATAAAAAATCTACTGATTGTGATGGTATAGACATGGTCATAATTAAAAAGACAATAGATTGTATAAGTACTCCTCTTTGTTATATTTTTAATCTTTCGCTACAGTCAGGAGTATTCCCTGACAGAATGAAAGTGGCAAAAGTAATACCATTATATAAATCAGGAGATAAGCATAGTTTTAACAATTATAGGCCAGTGTCTCTTTTATCACAGTTTTCAAAATTGCTAGAAAAACTCTTTGCACAAAGACTTGATAGTTTTATTGAAAAATATCAACTAATACATGAAAACCAATTTGGATTTCGTAAAAATAGGTCAACGGCATTAGCGTTGTTGACTTTTATTGAAGATATTTCATCTGCAACACATAATAATAAATACACAGTGGGAGTATTTGTTGATTTAAAAAAAGCTTTTGATACGATACAACATTCTATGTTGATTTCTAAATTGTATAACTATGGAGTGAGAGGAGTAGCATTGAATTGGTTAATGAGTTATTTAGAGAATAGGTTGCAATATGTTTATTATTTTGGCAATACTTCTGAAAGACTGAAGATTGTATGTGGTGTTCCTCAAGGTTCTATTTTGGGACCTAAACTCTTTAATTTATATATTAATGATATTTGTGACGTATCTAAAAGGTTAAATTCGATTTTATTTGCAGATGACACAAATTTTTATTGCTCTGGAGAGAATTTGAAAGACTTGGTTGAAATTATGACTTCTGAGATGTTAAGAATAAAAAAATGGTTTGATGTAAATAAATTATCTTTGAATCTGACAAAAACGAAATATATGATATTTGGCAATCGTGTAAAGGAGGATAAAGTCATTATGTTTATAGAGGAAGAATTGATTGAAAGAGTTACTGAATTTCGTTTTTTGGGTGTAATAGTGGATGAGAATTTGACATGGAAATCTCATATTGAACATATTAGAAAGAAAATGGTCAAAAGTATTTATATTTTGGGTAGTATAAGAGATTTATTAAATTATAAAACAATGCGTATTTTATATTTTTCTTTGTTTTTTTCATATATCAACTATTGTGTTGAAGTTTGGGGGAATACATATGAGAATACCATAAAACCTTTAAACCTATTACAGAAGAAAGTTATACGAATAATTCATAATGTTAAATATAGAGAACATACAAATAAATTATTTATAGAATCAAAATTATTAAAATTAGGAGATTTAGTGAAATTACGGACATTATTAATTATGTTTAAGGCTAAAAATAATATTTTGCCTTTTAAGTTACAAAGAGTATTTTTGATGTGTTCAAGGGGAGAAGAGAATAGAAGGAAATTTTATTTTAAACATCAGTTAGCCAGGACTACACAAAGATTAATGAGCACAACGGTTAGGGGTATAAGACTGTGGAATTCACTTCATTATAATTTAAAGAATTGTATAAATTTACAATGTTTTAAAAAGTGTTATATGTTTAAAACGATAACTCAGTATGAAGAATGCGAATGAATGTGATGTTGGTTTGGGATTCGACCGGAGAGAAATGTCAATATTAGTTTGTTCCTGATTTTTGGTGCCCACCGGTGATATAAGTTCGATGGTAGATAGGGGGCAGGGTTTAATAAGAATATTTTCTTCTTCCTGCTCCTTTTCACACATGGTTGTTGTGTTTTGTTGACAGAAGATGTGGTTGTTTTGTTTGATTGTAGTACCAAGTGTGAAATAAATAAAAATGAAATGAAATGAAATGAAATTATTTAATGGTGTATTTAATTAATTCATTATGGCAGTCCTGGCGCTCCATAGGCACCAGCGCCAGAGGTGAGGTTGAATACAAAGACTGTCCTCTGGACACCGTATAACATGCCCGATCCCAAGGCCCTATATGTATGTGTTATGAGAGTGTGAGTAATGTGGATGTCTAGGTTGTGGAATAAAATCAGTCTGCTGATAAAACAGTGAGCACAGTGAGAAGATCTTCACTGAGCTGATCCATCTCATCTCATAAAATTGAGGCACAGGTGACCAGGAGGGGACAGAGGGGGAACGACCTTTTATTGCTTTTTTCTACAACAATTTCTTAGTTCAGCTGCAGTATTTGATATCCTGTAATGACTAAAATGATAATTTAAACTAATTTACATAAAAAGATTGTCTTTTAAATGTTAAGTTTATTTAACAACTTTAAAGGCTGAGCAGTGCTATTTTTAAATGAAAAACTCACAGGCTCACATGTTCCAGGATTGAATTAGTGTCTGATAACCCTCCCTCTTCCTGCTCTCTAACTCAGCACCTCCTCTCTGTCCACATGTTCCCTTGTTCCCTCCCCTTCTGATCTGCAGTTTGAAGATGGGTGCAACCAACATGTGGTGACGTATAAGAGCTGACAGATCCCATTCGCTACAGAAACCTATGTTGTTTAGATCAGAGCAGTTTCAGTTCTGAGGAAGTGAAACTCACACAGTCACTGACACTGTTGGGTGAAATGGCGCAGAAAAGTGTTCAGCTGGACCGAGAAACCTTCTCTTGTTCGATCTGTTTGGATCTACTGAAGGATCCGGTGGCTCTTCCCTGTGGACACAGCTACTGCATGAAGTGTATTGAAAGCTTCTGGGATGAAGAGGAAAAGAAGAAAATCTACAGCTGCCCTCAGTGCCGGAGGACTTTCACAGCGAGGCCTGTCCTGGTGAAAAACACCATGTTAGCAGTTTTAGTGGAGGAGCTGAAGAAGACTGGACTCCAAGCTGCTCCTGCTGATCACTGCTATGCTGGACCTGAAGATGTGGCCTGTGATTTCTGCACTGGAAGAAAAATGAAAGCCTTCAAGTCCTGTTTATTCTGTCTGGCATCTTACTGTGAGAAACACCTTCAGCCTCATTATGATGTGGCTCCATTAAAGAAACACAAGCTGGTGGAGCCCTCCAAGAAGCTCCAGGAGAACATCTGCTCTCGTCATGATGAGGTGATGAAGATGTTCTGCCGTACTGATCAGCAGAGTATCTGTTATCTCTGCTCTGTGGATGAACATAAAGGCCACGACACAGTCTCAGCTGCAGCAGAAAGGACTGAGAGGCAGAGAGAGCTGGAGGTGAGTCGACAAAACATCCAGCAGAGAATCCAGGACAGAGAGAAAGATGTGAAGCTGCTTCAACAGGAGGTGGAGGCCATCAATCAGTCTGCTGATCAAACAGTGGAGCACAGTGAGAAGATCTTCACTGAGCTGATCCATCTCATCCAGAAAAGAAGCTCTGATGTGAAGCAGCAGATCAGATCCCAGCAGGAAACTGAAGTGAGTCGAGTCAAAGAGCTTCAGGAGAAGCTGGAGCAGGAGATCACTGAGCTGAAGAGGAAAGATGCTGAGCTGAAGCAGCTCTCACACACAGAGGATCACATCCAGTTTCTACACAACTACCCCTCACTGTCAGCACTCAGTGAGTCTACAGACTCATCCAGCATCAATATCCGTCCTCTGAGCTACTTTGAGGATGTGACAGCAGCTGTGTCAGAGGTCAGAGATAAACTACAGGACATTCTGAGAGAGGAACGGACAAACATCTCACTGACAGTCACTGAAGTGGATGTTTTACTGTCACAACCAGAGCCAAAGACCAGAGCTGGATTCTTAAAATATTCATGTGAAATCACACTGGATCCAAACACAGCAAACAAAGAGCTGTTATTATCAGAGGGGAACAGAAAAGCAACATATATGGAACAACAACAGTCTTATTGTGATCATCCAGACAGATTCAATGAATGGTCTCAGGTCCTGAGTAGAGAGAGTCTGACTGGACGTTGTTACTGGGAGGTGGAGTGGAGAGGGGGAGGAGGTTATGTAGCAGTCGCATACAAGAATATCAGCAGAAAAGGAGATGAATGTGGATTTGGATGTAATGACAAATCTTGGTCATTAGATTGTTACAACAACAGTTTTACATTTTCGTACAACAACATTGAAACTCCTGTCTCAGGTCCTCGTTCCTCCAGAGTAGGAGTGTACCTGGATCACAGAGCAGGTATTTTGTCCTTCTACAGCGTCTCTGAAACCATGACTCTCCTCCACAGAGTCCAGACCACATTCACTCAGCCGCTCTATGCTGGACTGATGTTTTACTATGATTATGGAGACACTGCTGAGTTGATTAAAGTGAAATAGACTGAAGTCTTTCATATTGTTGTAAGTTTAAATCTGTATTTTAGTTCCCTTTTAGTTTCTCTCCATCATTATTGTGGTATTTATGTGCTGCACATAAATCAGATGTCAGTCAAACATTATGGGCAGTACCTCGACATCTTCAACATGTTGTCTTGATGTTTTTACGTTTTATAGGTGGAGCTCTTTCCTGTGTCTGTTCAGCCATGGAGACTATCAATGCTTATGGATATTTTTATTTGAAAAATTTCTCCACATGACAACATAAACTTCTCTATCTTCTAAATGTTTACTGAATATTTTTCTTAGGTATTTGTATGTTGTTGTTTCTCTTCACTGATCTTAACAGAGAAGTCTACAGACCTTCCTTTATCACACAGATTTTATTCTCATTTGTACATTTATAAAGAAAACAATTAATTACAGAGCAATAAGAAATTTTAAGAAAGTGCACTATATCATAATTTATAGTAAAGTGTATTAAAGCATCGTTAGTTAGTCACTTATTTAGTTTGGAGCTGTATCATCTGACACTGTAGAAACATTTCCTCCAGCTTCAGCACAGAATGTTAAAAACAGAACTATTAATGAGAACAAACAGTAGGAACACAGTATCAGCAAACATCATGGCTTAAAATGGAGAGTAAAAATCTAAAAAGAAATAAACAAATTAGTAAAAAGGATTTCCTGTTGACATGTTATTGGTCCTATCTTGTCTGCAGCACCTCCAGGATGCTTCTTATATGTTTCTGGTTATTTTTGCACCAATTTTAGTTTTTGTCAGTAGGAAGTTCAAGTTCAACTCAGTGTGTTTGTTTGTTTTTTTTCAAACTGATGCCTGACCTTGAACACCAAACATCTGTCAATAAAGCAATGATATAAAATGCTTATATTAGTACTGAAAAACTGCATATCCACTTTACAAATATAAATAATGATATAAATCCACAGCTGAACTGGAGGAGCAGCTGATCTAGTTCACTCATGTGTTTCTGGACTAAGAGTTGGAGCAAATACCTTATGATTCAGTGATGTTTGTTTTTGTTCAATATTTTGTAGATCCAAGAGTGAGTTTGACTCATGATGATGATGTTCCGAATTAAACAAAGTTGGTCACAAATTCTTCAAAGCTGTTTATTAAGAATATATTCACTTGGACTCATGAGACAGGCTTGTGATCCAAGGGAGCCATCAACTGGACAATTACTGACATGACAACAAAAAAGCTAAGTACAGAGGGGGGAACAGAGGTGAAAAGACTTGCTTTAAAGGATTGTAATGTTTCCTTTTAAAATAAGTCTCTAAGGTCAGACAAAGGGACAGAAACTCATAGCTTTCTACCAGCCCAATGACAAAACTATAAGTTGTTTTTTAACATCTACTTTTTCATCTATTTGGCAGTCACAGTGAAAAGTATAAACATTGGCACGCTTTGTCTTGTGATTCTGCTGTTCGTAAAAAATGACCATGCGCAAAGTACCAGACTTTAAGGCTTTGACTTGATGCCAATGGCCTGAGGAGGACAGTATTACCCTTGGACATGTGTAGTCTGCCGTCTACTCAATAGAAGAAGAAGAAGCGCGGAAATGGCACAACTGTCTTCAGTTTCTGGGAGAGTTTAACAATGAGAGACTGATGATGCAGAAGAAATCTCCGTGGTTAAAAACATTAAAAACAGTCGTCCAGGATGATGAGATCCGCCACTGGCTCAGACTGCTGTATATCAGCCGGAGACCCGAGATGAAGTCACGCAGCAGGTATGTAAAACTGTGATGTTCTCAATGAACTAACACAGGAACGATCTGAGCTCAGTCTGTAAGCTAACAGGCTAAAATCAGAGAGCAGCTAATCAAACAAGTGCGTCCGTTTTTTTTAAAGGTCAACTTTTAACAATAGACTTTCATGAGACACATCAAAACCAAACAGGGAGGGAAAGCTTCGGTTTTCTGCACTGTGCCACAGTTCGCTGTCTGCTTCGGTTCACGACGCCTCACTCCGGGGCTACAGACAGTTCTCTGCCGCCTGTGGTGCTCCTCACCTCCGTCTGCACCCACAGACTTCCCGAGGTGGAGGCAGGCCGGCAGGGACTTTGAGAGATGGGCTTTACTTTTAAAAATAGCCCTTAATCAGGGTCTAACTCACTAAAAGATGGCCACATGTCTCTCTCCAACTTAATCTCTTTCTTTTAAGTAATTGTTTTTCATTGAAATGAAATTAATTGTTCAATAAAATGATTACATTTATAATTTAGTTAAAGTTAAATGAATCAAGGTGATTTTGACTTTGCTAGTTAACAGGAAGAGAAACAAACTTACACAGGATAAAATGAAATTTGGACCCAGCAGAAAAAGTCAGATCACAGACAAACAGAAACATTCCTCTTTGGCTAAAATAAAATGCAGATTATTGCTCATCTGCAGTTTTAATCATGGTGAATAATTTATGATTCAGCCAAGTAAGATTCTTCTGTGTGGAGGTTTTTCCCCTGTCAAAAGGCATTGACCATTACCTTCATCTAAACATGGAATTTAAGTCATGTAGTTGCCGTTGTTTGTTTTTAAAGAGGTCATAATATTTTTGTGATGGTAGAAATTTATCTTCAAAGTAATAGTTATAAAGTGAATTAATAAGACTTTCCAACAAAGAGAGGGAGTCACATGGTGCTTCTGAAACATTTGTACAAACCTCTCTCACATATGTGAGCAACATGCTCACAGTGTACAGCCCTGCTGACTGAGGCTGCACCTTTACCTGTCTAATCTTTTTCTTTTTACTTTGTTCCTCAAGTCCCACATCAACATGAAGTGTAAGGAGGAGGAAGATCTGGCTGGCCAGCAGGTCTGGAAGCAGGAGAGGAACTTCAATCTGGACCAGGAGGACACAGATCCCCCACAGATCAAAGAGGAACAGGAGGAACTCTGCATCAGTCAAGAGGGAGAACAGCTTGTAGTGAAACACGAGGATGAAGGCATCGTCGTCTGGAGCGGGGAAGAGCGGCTCAGACAGCTGCATAACATCTGGAAACCTGAGAAAGATTTACAGACCAGCGGTAAAACTGTAATGGCTTTTCTGAAGTGTTAACATTAATATTAAACCTACAGTTTGTATCAGTCAGATCTATTTAATGTGTATTCGTGAAAACATGACAGGGAGTTTTAAATGGACTGGTTCTTATATAGCGCTTTTCTACTCAATCTTGAGCACTCAAAGCGCTTTACAAAACTTGTGCATTCACCCACTCACTCCCATTCGCACAAGCACATTTTTCTTAGTGCTTTCTACCAACATTCAGACACACATTCCACAGATCAAAGAGCAACTTGAGGCAACTTGGAGTTAGTATCTTGCCCAAGGATATTTGAAATGCAGACTAGGTGAAGCCGGGAATCGAACCGATCAGTAGATGATCTGCTCTACCGCCTGAGCTACAGCCACCCCCAATAGTGAAGATTATTTTGAAAAATATCAAGATGTAGATCAGTTTCGAGATCAACTCCAAAATAGATCATCAGTCAGTCAGTAATAAGTGAGTTCTTTTTTGTTTGAAAGGTTTTTTTTACTCTTAATGTTGCTGAAAAATGTCAGAACTCAAGTTCTCATTTGCATCAGAGTGCACAAATAACTTCATTTTTACACACTTTTAATTTCACCTGCAAATGTGAGCAACATGCCCTCATTACAGACTTTAACTAAAACTTTATCTTCTCAGAAGTGTTTTTCTATAATTACATTTTTTTTATTGTTCGTTTAGAAGCAATAGTGGAGAGACTGGCTGACTGCTGCAGAAGAAATCTGCTCTGAGGTTAACAGAACGTCTGATCGTCCAGTATGAGATCAACCTTCAGCAGAGACTGCTGGATATCAGCCGGAAACCCGAGATAAAGTTACGCATAACAGGTAAAACTGCGATGGTCTCAGTGGACTAACACAAGAATACAACTCATGTAGGACCTGATCAGAGCTCAGCTTGTAGGCTAACATACTGAAATCAGGGAGCGGCTAATCACACAAGTGCGTCTCTTTTTTACGGTAAATTTTTAGCATTAAACAAACCTTGAGACCGAGAGAAAGTGCCTTTATAGAAGATTTATTTAGAAGATTAAGATAAAGGAGGCAGGGAGGGAAAGCTTCTGTTTTCTGCACTGTGCCACAGTTCGCTGTCTGCTTCGGCTCTCTGACCCTCACTCCGGGGCTACAGACAGTCCTCTGCCGCCTGTGGTGCTCCTCACCTCCGTCTGCACCCACAGGCTTCCCGAGGTGGAGGCAGGCCGGCAGGGACTTTGAGAGATGGGGGTCTAACCCTACAAGACCATCGTGCCTCCCCCACCATCCTCACCTCATGTTAAAATGTATATTTTTCAACTGAATTATATTTGGGTTCAAGAAAATGATGAAGTTTTTAAAATAACTTTGTAATGTTCTAATAAACAGTCTTAACTCGAACTAAATCAGCTCAAATCTCACAGATGTCAGTGTTATTCACAAAGCATGGAAACATAGTTGTTAGTTTTGAATGCAGCCACAGCAGGCAAACTATGGCTGCATGCTCCAAAGAACAGGAGCACAGTAACTGAACACACTCTTAGCACACTTACATCTGATTTTGGGAACAGTTAACAGATCTGAACCTGATGACCTGAGAGGTTTAACTGGGTCAAAGGTCGAGAGCCAATTGAGAACTGTCCAGTTAAACCAACTAAATGATGAAACCTTTGATTTAAAATGTCATGATCAACAGTATCAAAGGCAGCAATGAGATCAAATAGAACTAAGACTGAAACTCTGAGTCCCTAATAATCTTCAGATCACTGATGACTTTAGTTGGGTTGATTCTGTGCAATGACTGGCTGTGAAACCTGACTGGTACTTATCTGCTATGGCACTGTGAGATTTTCAGTTTAATCTACAACAATGACAAACATTTACTTGCAGCGTGAAGCTGGCAGCAGCTACCTGAATGATTTGTACTCTGAAGTTTCCTAATAAGAGTATCAGAGCTCGAGAGTAACTTACACTTTCATTTTTCACATTTGTACAGTTTAAATTTCACTCCCATATGAGGACATGCTCAGAGTGGACTATATTTGCTCAGATGTGTTTTCCTGTCATCACATTATTAACCTTTTTCCTCAGTGACCCTTTGTTCCTCAAGATCTCCCCCTAACATGAAGTGTGAGGAAGAGGAGGGCCTGTATGACCAGCAGGTCTCCAACCAGGAGAGGAACTCCAGTCTGGACCAGGAGGGCCCAGATCCTCCACAGATCAAAGAGGAAGAGGAGGAACTCTGCATCAGCGATGACGTAGAAAAGATTGTACTCAAACAGGAGGATGAAGGCCTCATCTGGACTGAAGAAGAGCAGCTCAGACAGCTGGATAACATCTGGAAACCTGAAATGAACTTACACAGCAGGGGTATGTAAAACCGTAATGGTCTTACCTAAAAATTAATATGACTTTAATTCATTCAATAAAGATATTTTGGAAACACATCAGAGTTCTTCAAGGCCAGTGTTTAAATAAACTCAGCTGATTGTTAGTCGAGGTTTTCTGAGAGCTTCGCTGCTTTTTATCCCCATATTTTAATCCTACTTTTAAATTTCCCCTTCTGTCTGATGTTTGTCTTATCATTTACATAAACATCTTTCCAACAGTAATTGGTGGACAAACTGTGATTGGTGCATAGAAATTTACTAACGTGTTAGAAGTGAGTGCATGAAATCTTATTTTAACAGTTTCCAGGTCTGGGTAAATGATATGATGATATTTCTGATGATATTTTGATTAAACTCTGTTGTAGAGTTGGAAATGGACAGCTGTAGACACCACTGCCGAGTAGTCATTCTTGTTATACTTCTATATTTATCTAAGACAAGTAATTTTGTCCATTTGTCACCTCAGCTTTCCCACAACAGCATGAATGTGAGGAGGAACTGGTTTTTGGGGACCAGGAGAGAAACTTCAGCCTCGACCAGGAGGATCCGGAGCTTCCACAGATAAAAGAGGAAGAGGAGGAACCTTGCACCAGTCAGGACGTAGATCAGCTTGTAGTGAAGCAGGAGACTGAAGGCATTATTATCTTCATGGTGGCTCCTACTTATGAGGAAAGTGAGCCAGAGCTGGACAGTGAACATCTCCTTTCTTCCAGCTCTCCTGAACCAGAGAGCAGAGATCAGCAAGACAACTTTCCTGTGTCAGAGAGTCAGCGTAAAACTGACACAAGTAAAAAGTTTGTGAAATGTGAGATTTGTGGAAAAACCTTTGAGTACAGATCCAAACTAACGAGACATATGAGGGTTCACACAGGTGAGAAGCCACATTCTTGCAGCACCTGCGGAAAAAGATTCAGCCTGATGATAAACTTGAAAACTCACATGAGAATCCACACAGGTGAAAAGCTTCATTCAGAGGATACAGTTACAAAGACACATGAGGATTCACACTAGTTAAAAGTGGGAGAACTGTCAGATGAAGCAGTCCACTGAGAAGCCAGATCAGAGCAGATCAGATGACCTCCTTCCTTAAAAAACTCTGTATTGTTTATTGTATGTAGGGGTGGGAGATATAGCCTCAAAATAATATTTCAAGAAACTTACATTTAAAAAAAATAATGTACATTTTATCAGCTCGGTAGGCAGCAGCATTTATACAGTGGGGCAAAAAAGTATTTAGTCAGCCACCGATTGTGCAAGTTCCCCCACTTAAAATGATGACAGAGGTCAGTAATTTGCACCAGAGGTACACGTCAACTGTGAGAGACAGAATGTGAAAAAAAAAAAATCCATGAATCCACATGGTAGGATTTGTAAAGAATTTATTCGTAAATCAGGGTGGAAAATAAGTATTTGGTCACCTCAAACAAGGAAAATCTCTGGCTCTCACAGACCTGTAACGTCTTCTGTAAGAAGCTTTTCTGTCCCCCACTCGTTACCTGTATGAATGGCACCTGTTTGAACTCATCATCTGTATAAAAGACACCTGTCCACAGCCTCAAACAGTCAGACTCCAAACTCCGCCATGGCCAAGACCAAAGAGCTTTCGAAGGACACCAGGAAAAGTATTGTAGACCTGCACCAGACTGGGAAGAGTGAATCTACAATAGGCAAGCAGCTTGGTGTGAAAAAATCAACTGTGGGAGCAATCATCAGAAAATGGAAGACATACAAGACCACTGATAATCTCCCACGATCTGGGGCTCCACGCAAGATCTCATCCCGTGGGGTCAAAATGATCATGAGAACGGTGAGCAAAGATCCCAGAACCACACGGGGGGACCTGGTGAATGACCTGCAGAGAGCTGGGACCAAAGTAACAAAGGTCACCATCAGTAACACACTACAACGGCAGGGAATCAAATCCTGCAGTGCCAGACGTGTTCCGCTGCTGAAGCCAGTGCATGTCCAGGCTAGAGATGGACCGATCCGATATTACGTATCGGTATCGGTCCGATACTGACCTAAATTACTGGATCGGATATCGGAGAAAAATAAAAAATGTAATCCGATCCATTAAATATCACGAAAGCACCTCACAAAACTTGCAACACGCCGTAACTCACCTCAGAACGTTAGCACGTCGGAGCAGTATGCATCACGTGATAGAGCGGCTGTGGCATGCGGGACCTGTGGGTGGTCTGGATAGCATGTGGAGCTTCGCTAGCAACCCGGCATTTCATCTCCGACAAAGTTATCCCCGAGAGAAGTAAAGCAAGTGTGTAAGTCCATCTCTGAATGTTTGTAAAGCATTCCTGCGTTAAGCTTAACAAGCGACTGCCTCTTCTTGCTGCTACTTCAATCATGAAACTGCTTAATGATCAGCTGATCGGCTTTTCTGTCGCGAGTCCGTCTCTCTGGTTTGTTTTTGGCCCACTTTGCACCAGAAAGAGGAAACCAGCGGCTGAACAACAGCAGCATGTTTAAGCTTGATCAGCTGTTGTTAGAATTTATTTATTATTACTTTCTACTCCAGGATCTTTTTCTACGTAGCTGACGCTGGTAACTGTGCAGGGGCGGATCTAGCAAAGTTTAGCCAGGGGGGCCGATAGGGCATGAACAGGGAAAAGGGGGCACAAAGACATACTTTTCTTTCTTATTCTCATTTAAAATGTCGAGCTTTTAATAAATAATTATCCGAATCTTACACCCAAAGTTTTAATTTGATGTAAAATGAATAGAAGTCAATTACTGTATATAGTGACTATTAAGTCTAATATACCCTAGTAAGCTATAGTACTTTTTCCTTTGAGAAGGTACCATCTGTGCAGTCTGCAATTTTGTTGAAGAAAGATGTTGAATCTATTTAATATTTCTTGAAAAATAATTGATTTCTGTGCATTTTTTTTCACACTGCATCAAATTAAGGTTGATTACGTCGATTAAGCATCATGAGGTGGAGCGTGAGGGGTGGTTCCCTATTTTTTATTTATTTATTTTTGTTGATGCTGGGAGTTGGAACCCTATTAGTTAGGTTGCTTAATATTTACGCTAAGTACTCTTTAAAATACCAGAATAGGGAGGATGGTGTAGGTCTAAGTTTATTAGATTGATCAGTATTGCTGAACTATGAAATATTTTTTTTTGCATACAGGTATAACAGAATAGCTTTAGTGTAGTTGTTGTTTTAAACTTGAGTATGAACTTATACAAAATGCAGCAAGATATTTTAAAAAAAACAGTTTTGTTGATTAAAAAACACTATATCGGATTCATATCGGTATCGGCAGATATCCAAATTTATGATATCGGTATCGGTATCGGACATAAAAAAGTGGTATCGTGCCATCTCTAGTCCAGGCCCGTCTGAAGTTTGCCAGAGAGCACATGGATGATACAGCAGAGGATTGGGAGAATGTCATGTGGTCAGATGAAACCAAAGTAGAACTTTTTGGTATAAACTCAACTCGTCGTGTTTGGAGGAAGAAGAATACTGAGTTGCATCCCAAGAACACCATACCTACTGTGAAGCATGGGGGTGGAAACATCATGCTATGGGGCTGTTTTTCTGCCAAGGGGACAGGACGACTGATCCGTGTTAAGGACAGAATGAATGGGGCCATGTATCGTGAGATTTTGAGCCAAAACCTCCTTCCATCAGTGAGAACTTTGAAGATGAAACGAGGCTGGGTCTTCCAACATGACAATGATCTAAAACACACCGCCCGGGCAACAAAGGAGTGGCTCCGTAAGAAGCATTTGAAAGTCCTGGAGTGGCCTAGCCAGTCTCCAGACCTCAACCCCATAGAAAATCTGTGGCGGGAGTTGAAAGTCCGTGTTGCTCGGCGACAGCCCCAAAACATCACTGCTCTCGAGAAGATCTGCATGGAGGAATGGGCCAAAATACCAGCTACTGTGTGTGCAAACCTGGTAAAGACCTATAGTAAACGTTTGACCTCTGTTATTGCCAACAAAGGTTATGTTACAAAGTATTCAGTTGTATTTTTGTTATGACCAAATACTTATTTTCCACCCTGATTTACGAATAAATTCTTTACAAATCCTACCATGTGGATTCATGGATTTTTTTTTTTTCACATTCTGTCTCTCACAGTTGAAGTGTACCTCTGGTGCAAATTACTGACCTCTGTCATCATTTTAGGTGGGGGAACTTGCACAATCGGTGGCTGACTAAATACTTTTTTGCCCCACTGTATTTATTTTAATTTATTTTCAGTTGTTACAGATTGGACAGACATGACTGGGGGATAGGAAGGAAGGAAGGAAGGAAGGAAGGAAGGAAAGAAAGAAAGAAAGAGGGAAGAGGGACAGTGAGAAAGGGCACTTAAAAAATATCTCCCAGGTCACCTGTTGAGAGAAGAAAATAAGAGAAAACAAGCAAAAAAGAGAGCAACATAATAACACAACACCATTGCAATAATCTAGCTAAGTGTAAATAACAGTAAATATTAAATACTGAATGTGATTGTGCAGCACGCAAGATTGACATCGCACAATGTGGTTTGAGGTAGCAGCCAAGAAAGGTGTAGCTTGTGTGTGTGAACACCTGTGTGGATGAGTGCTCGTCTATTCAAAAGGCTTCTCCATGTAACGATCTGCTGGTGTGGGGAGCCACAGCCTCGTCCCCCAGGGCATGAAGCAGGCATGGAGGAGATCCAGGCCCCAGACATCCAGAGGCCCCCAGAGTGCGAGCGCCCAAAGAGGACCACCGGAGGGGCAACCGTGCCACCTTCCTGGGAAGAGCTGAGGAGAACCCCAGATGAGGGGTCACCCAACAGCCACAGAGCAGAAGCCAGAGGGGGCTGCAGTGACGTACACGCGGGCTCTGCCGGCAGTCAGCTGTGCCAGAGTGAATCGAGCCCCCGCAAGGGGCCCGACCGAGCCACAGGCACCAGGCCCCACCAAGCAGCCGTACCAGCAGTGAGCTGGTACAGACCTGAGCGCCCAGCCCTGGACACCAAGAACGCACCGATGTCTGAGGGCATCAGCCACCAGCAGGGAGTGTGGTGAGGGGAAATAAGCCTCCATACCTTGGAGGGCCTGAGATGTTCCAAGGGGGTGGAGTGTAAGACCCGAGCTGACATATAGACACAGACGAATAGGCGCACACAGACCTAAACATGCATTCCCACCCTCATGCACACATATACAAATACTCGGCGCTCATCCAACCTGGATACAGACACAAATGGACACTGTACATGTACTGTACAGCACGGCCCCTCCTGAGAACCCTCAATGTCTACATGCATTTAAAACTGAGAGGTGGGCACCGGCGCCAGAGGTGAGGTTGAATACAAAGACTGTCCTCTGGACACCGTATAACATGCCCGATCCCAAGGCCCTATATGTATGTGTTATGAGAGTGTGAGTAATGTGGATGTCTAGGTTGTGGAATAAAATCAGTCTGCTGATAAAACAGTGAGCACAGTGAGAAGATCTTCACTGAGCTGATCCATCTCATCTCATAAAATTGAGGCACAGGTGACCAGGAGGGGACAGAGGGGGAACGACCTTTTATTGCTTTTTTCTACAACAATTTCTTAGTTCAGCTGCAGTATTTGATATCCTGTAATGACTAAAATGATAATTTAAACTAATTTACATAAAAAGATTGTCTTTTAAATGTTAAGTTTATTTAACAACTTTAAAGGCTGAGCAGTGCTATTTTTAAATGAAAAACTCACAGGCTCACATGTTCCAGGATTGAATTAGTGTCTGATAACCCTCCCTCTTCCTGCTCTCTAACTCAGCACCTCCTCTCTGTCCACATGTTCCCTTGTTCCCTCCCCTTCTGATCTGCAGTTTGAAGATGAGTGCAACCAACATGTGGTGACGTATAAGAGCTGACAGATCCCATTCGCTACAGAAACCTATGTTGTTTAGATCAGAGCAGTTTCAGTTCTGAGGAAGTGAAACTCACACAGTCACTGACACTGTTGGGTGAAATGGCGCAGAAAAGTGTTCAGCTGGACCGAGAAACCTTCTCTTGTTCGATCTGTTTGGATCTACTGAAGAATCCGGTGACTCTTCCCTGTGGACACAGCTACTGCATGAAGTGTATTGAAAGCTTCTGGGATGAAGAGGAAAAGAAGAAAATCTACAGCTGCCCTCAGTGCAGACAGACTTTCACAGCGAGGCCTGTCCTGGTGAAAAACACCATGTTAGCAGTTTTAGTGGAGGAGCTGAAGAAGACTGGACTCCAAGCTGCTCCTGCTGATCACTGCTATGCTGGACCTGAAGATGTGGCCTGTGATTTCTGCACTGGAAGAAAAATGAAAGCCTTCAAGTCCTGTTTAGTCTGTCTGGCATCTTACTGTGAGAAACACCTTCAGACTCATTATGATTCACCTACATTCAAGAAACACAAGCTGGTGGAGCCCTCCAAGAAGCTGCAGGAGAAGATCTGCTCTCGTCATGATGAGGTGATGAAGATGTTCTGCCGTACTGATCAGCAGAGTATCTGTTATCTCTGCCCTGTGGATGAACATAAAGGCCACGACACAGTCTCAGCTGCAGCAGAAAGGACTGAGAGGCAGAGAGAGCTGGAGGTGAGTCGACAAAACATCCAGCAGAGAATCCAGGACAGAGAGAAAGATGTGAAGCTGCTTCAACAGGAGGTGGAGGCCATCAATCAGTCTGCTGATCAAACAGTGGAGCACAGTGAGAAGATCTTCACTGAGCTGATCCATCTCATCCAGAAAAGAAGCTCTGATGTGAAGCAGCAGATCAGATCCCAGCAGGAAACTGAAGTGAGTCGAGTCAAAGAGCTTCAGGAGAAGCTGGAGCAGGAGATCACTGAGCTGAAGAGGAAAGATGCTGAGCTGAAGCAGCTCTCACACACAGAGGATCACATCCAGTTTCTACACAACTACCCCTCACTGTCAGCACTCAGTGAGTCTACAGACTCATCCAGCATCAATATCCGTCCTCTGAGCTACTTTGAGGATGTGACAGCAGCTGTGTCAGAGGTCAGAGATAAACTACAGGACATTCTGAGAGAGGAATGGACAAACATCTCACTGACAGTCACTGAAGTGGATGTTTTACTGTCACAACCTGGGCCAAAGACCAGAGCTGGATTCTTAAAATATTCACGTGAAATCACACTGGATCCAAACACAGCATACAAAAAGCTGTTATTATCAGAGGGGAACAGAAAAGCAACATTAATGAATCAACAACAGTCTTATTCTGATCATCCAGACAGATTCACTGTCTGGCGTCAGGTCCTGAGTAGAGAGAGTCTGACTGGACGTTGTTACTGGGAGGTGGAGTGGAGAGGGGAAGGAGTTGATGTAGCAGTCGCATACAAGAATATCAGCAGAAAAGGAGGTGAATGTTTATTTGGACGTAATGACAAATCTTGGTCATTAGATTGTTACAACAACAGTTTTACATTTCGGTACAACTACATCCAAACTCGTGTCTCAGGTCCTCGTTCCTCCAGAGTAGGAGTGTACCTGGATCACAGAGCAGGTATTTTGTCCTTCTACAGCGTCTCTGAAACCATGACTCTCCTCCACAGAGTCCAGACCACATTCACTCAGCCGCTCTATGCTGGACTGAGTCTTTACTATTATGGAGACACTGCTGAGTTGATTAAAGTGAAATAGACTGAAGTCTTTCATATTGTTGTAAGTTTAAATCTGTATTTTAGTTCCCTTTTAGTTTCTCTCCATCATTATTGTGGTATTTATGTGCTGCACATAAATCAGATGTCAGTCAAACATTATGGGCAGTACCTCGACATCTTCAACATGTTGTCTTGATGTTTTTACGTTTTATAGGTGGAGCTCTTTCCTGTGTCTGTTCAGCCATGGAGACTATCAATGCTTATGGATATTTTTATTTGAAAAATTTCTCCACATGACAACATAAACTTCTCTATCTTCTAAATGTTTACTGAATATTTTTCTTAGGTATTTGTATGTTGTTGTTTCTCTTCACTGATCTTAACAGAGAAGTCTACAGACCTTCCTTTATCACACAGATTTTATTCTCATTTGTACATTTATAAAGAAAACAATTAATTACAGAGCAATAAGAAATTTTAAGAAAGTGCACTATATCATAATTTATAGTAAAGTGTATTAAAGCATCGTTAGTTAGTCACTTATTTAGTTTGGAGCTGTATCATCTGACACTGTAGAAACATTTCCTCCAGCTTCAGCACAGAATGTTAAAAACAGAACTATTAATGAGAACAAACAGTAGGAACACAGTATCAGCAAACATCATGGCTTAAAATGGAGAGTAAAAATCTAAAAAGAAATAAACAAATTAGTAAAAAGGATTTCCTGTTGACATGTTATTGGTCCTATCTTGTCTGCAGCACCTCCAGGATGCTTCTTATATGTTTCTGGTTATTTTTGCACCAATTTTAGTTTTTGTCAGTAGGAAGTTCAAGTTCAACTCAGTGTGTTTGTTTGTTTTTTTCAAACTGATGCCTGACCTTGAACACCAAACATCTGTCAATAAAGCAATGATATAAAATGCTTATATTAGTACTGAAAAACTGCATATCCACTTTACAAATATAAATAATGATATAAATCCACAGCTGAACTGGAGGAGCAGCTGATCTAGTTCACTCATGTGTTTCTGGACTAAGAGTTGGAGCAAATACCTTATGATTCAGTGATGTTTGTTTTTGTTAAATATTTTGTAGATCCAAGAGTGAGTTTGACTCATGATGATGATGTTCCGAATTAAACAAAGTTGGTCACAAATTCTTCAAAGCTGTTTATTAAGAATATATTCACTTGGACTCATGAGACAGGCTTGTGATCCAAGGGAGCCATCAACTGGACAATTACTGACATGACAACAAAAAAGCTAAGTACAGAGGGGGGAACAGAGGTGAAAATACTTGCTTTAAAGGATTGTAATGTTTCCTTTTAAAATAAGTCTCTAAGGTCAGACAAAGGGACAGAAACTCATAGCTTTCTACCAGCCCAATGACAAAACTATAAGTTGTTTTTTAACATCTACTTTTTCATCTATTTGGCAGTCACAGTGAAAAGTATAAACATTGGCACGCTTTGTCTTGTGATTCTGCTGTTCGTAAAAAATGACCATGCGCAAAGTACCAGACTTTAAGGCTTTGACTTGATGCCAATGGCCTGAGGAGGACAGTATTACCCTTGGACATGTGTAGTCTGCCGTCTACTCAATAGAAGAAGAAGAAGCGCGGAAATGGCACAACTGTCTTCAGTTTCTGGGAGAGTTTAACAATGAGAGACTGATGATGCAGAAGAAATCTCCGTGGTTAAAAACATTAAAAACAGTCGTCCAGGATGATGAGATCCGCCACTGGCTCAGACTGCTGTATATCAGCCGGAGACCCGAGATGAAGTCACGCAGCAGGTATGTAAAACTGTGATGTTCTCAATGAACTAACACAGGAACGATCTGAGCTCAGTCTGTAAGCTAACAGGCTAAAATCAGAGAGCAGCTAATCAAACAAGTGCGTCCGTTTTTTTTAAAGGTCAACTTTTAACAATAGACTTTCATGAGACACATCAAAACCAAACAGGGAGGGAAAGCTTCTGTTTTCTGCACTGTGCCACAGTTCGCTGTCTGCTTCGGTTCACGACGCCTCACTCCGGGGCTACAGACAGTTCTCTGCCGCCTGTGGTGCTCCTCACCTCCGTCTGCACCCACAGACTTCCCGAGGTGGAGGCAGGCCGGCAGGGACTTTGAGAGATGGGCTTTACTTTTAAAAATACCCCTTAATCAGGGTCTAACTCACTAAAAGATGGCCACATGTCTCTCTCCAACTTAATCTCTTTCTTTTAAGTAATTGTTTTTCATTGAAATGAAATTAATTGTTCAATAAAATGATTACATTTATAATTGAATTAAAGTTAAATGAATCAAGGTGATTTTGACTTTGCTAGTTAACAGGAAGAGAAACAAACTTACACAGGATAAAATGAAATTTGGACCCAGCAGAAAAAGTCAGATCACAGACAAACAGAAACATTCCTCTTTGGCTAAAATAAAATGCAGATTATTGCTCATCTGCAGTTTTAATCATGGTGAATAATTTATGATTCAGCCAAGTAAGATTCTTCTGTGTGGAGGTTTTTCCCCTGTCAAAAGGCATTGACCATTACCTTCATCTAAACATGGAATTTAAGTCATGTAGTTGCCGTTGTTTGTTTTTAAAGAGGTCATAATATTTTTGTGATGGTAGAAATTGATCTTCAAAGTAATAGTTATAAAGTGAATTAATAAGACTTTCCAACAAAGAGAGGGAGTCACATGGTGCTTCTGAAACATTTGTACAAACCTCTCTCACATATGTGAGCAACATGCTCACAGTGTACAGCCCTGCTGACTGAGGCTGCACCTTTACCTGTCTAATCTTTTTCTTTTTACTTTGTTCCTCAAGTCCCACATCAACATGAAGTGTAAGGAGGAGGAAGATCTGGCTGGCCAGCAGGTCTGGAAGCAGGAGAGGAACTTCAATCTGGACCAGGAGGACACAGATCCCCCACAGATCAAAGAGGAACAGGAGGAACTCTGCATCAGTCAAGAGGGAGAACAGCTTGTAGTGAAACACGAGGATGAAGGCATCGTCGTCTGGAGCGGGGAAGAGCGGCTCAGACAGCTGCATAACATCTGGAAACCTGAGAAAGATTTACAGACCAGCGGTAAAACTGTAATGGCTTTTCTGAAGTGTTAACATTAATATTAAACCTACAGTTTGTATCAGTCAGATCTATTTAATGTGTATTCGTGAAAACATGACAGGGAGTTTTAAATGGACTGGTTCTTATATAGCGCTTTTCTACTCAATCTTGAGCACTCAAAGCGCTTTACAAAACTTGTGCATTCACCCACTCACTCCCATTCGCACAAGCACATTTTTCTTAGTGCTTTCTACCAACATTCAGACACACATTCCACAGATCAAAGAGCAACTTGAGGCAACTTGGAGTTAGTATCTTGCCCAAGGATATTTGAAATGCAGACTAGGTGAAGCCGGGAATCGAACCGATCAGTAGATGATCTGCTCTACCGCCTGAGCTACAGCCACCCCCAATAGTGAAGATTATTTTGAAAAATATCAAGATGTAGATCAGTTTCGAGATCAACTCCAAAATAGATCATCAGTCAGTCAGTAATAAGTGAGTTCTTTTTTGTTTGAAAGGTTTTTTTTACTCTTAATGTTGCTGAAAAATGTCAGAACTCAAGTTCTCATTTGCATCAGAGTGCACAAATAACTTCATTTTTACACACTTTTAATTTCACCTGCAAATGTGAGCAACATGCCCTCATTACAGACTTTAACTAAAACTTTATCTTCTCAGAAGTGTTTTTCTATAATTACATTTTTTTTATTGTTCGTTTAGACCTCCACCAGCAAACTGCCTGTAAGGAGGAGGAGTTTGTCGCCAATCAGCAGGAGAGGAACTCAAGTCTGGACCAGGAGGACCCAGATCCTCCACAGATTAAAGAGGAACAGGAGGAACTCTGCACCAGTCAGGAGCTGGAGGAGATTGTACTGAAGCAGGAGATCAATAGTTTTATGGTGACTTCTAGTTTTGAGGAAAGTGACCTCAGTGAATCAGAACCAAACGATGACCAGCTCCTTGCTCTTAACTTTCCTGAACCAGAGCTTGAGGAACAGGAAGAAAACCAGCATGTGGACTCGGGATCAACTAGAAATGCGGAGCTGAAGAAAAGGAGACGTCACAAAAACCGAACAGATAAGTCTCGGAGTGAAACTGATACAAGTAAAAAATCTGTAAGCTGTGACACTTGTGGAAAAACTTTTCAGTGTAAATCCAACCTGACGAGACACATGAGAGTTCACACAAGTGAGAAGCCACATTCTTGTAGCACCTGTGGGAAAAGATTCATTTGGAAATCAGGATTGGAAACTCACGTAAGGATCCACACAGGCGAGAAGCCATATTTTTGCATCACCTGTGGGAAAAGATTTAATAAGAAATCCGGATTTGAAAGTCACGTGAGAATCCACACAGGCGAGAAGCCGTATTTCTGTAGCACATGTGGGAAAAGATTTGGTAAGAAATCAGGACTAGAAACTCATTTGAGAATCCACACCGGTGAGAAAGCGTATTCTTGCAACGTCTGTAGGAAAGAGTTTAGAGACTTGTCGACTATGAAAAGTCACAGAAGGATCCACACAGGTGAGAAACCATATATTTGTAGCTCCTGTGGGGAAAGATTCAGTTGGAAATCAGGACTGAATTTTCATCTAAGGATCCACCTGAGTGACAAACCAAATCACTGCAGCACCCGAGGTAGAAAATGACCTCATGCTCCAAGTCACGGTACATTTCCTGTCCACAGCAGTGAAGGGCACTCTATGTTGTTTGTTCCAGCCCTGACTTTATGTTTCTCTAAGCTTGATATTTTTTTTATTGGTCTTTAAAGGTGACACAAATATTTATTGAACATGGATGCTCTTTTAATATTTACCACAGAAACTTGTATTTCTTCTTCAGTATAGAAGAAAACAAACATGAAAATGAGTTTTTCATCACTTGTTCCTTGTAACAACCATGATGTGATTCCTTTTTATCAGCCAATAAATAAGTTTTGATACACAGGACTAAAGATTTAAAAAAGTTCAAGACAAGTATACAATTTTTATTTAAATATGTTTTCTTTGTGATTTATGTTAATGAAGGTTATACTTCAGTATGGCTTTGACCTGGTTGTCCTGGTTCTTCTTAGCAACATGTTGCAAGATTTGATTAAAAATGTTTGTGACTAATTTTGTGTATTGTGTAATCCCTGCTAAATAAAAGCAGTTAAATGTGCTATATTGGCTCATGATAAGTGTTTATATCATTTTGCCTAAATGCAAGTAAACTCAATGTTTGCCAACTCTGTGTGTGCAGTTTGCTTCATAAGTACAGTAACAGAACTTAAACTACATGGAGCCTATTTTGATTACATCATTACAGATGTAGATATTATTCATAGTTCATATTTCACAGTGTGCTGCAATCTTCTCCACAGACCTGCATTGCTCTCTGTTCAGACCCGTCATCTTCAAGATGTCCACTAGATGTCGTCAGAGTTCCCCCACTTTCCTCATCTATTGTGTTGCCATTACGTGAGCCTGCTTAAAACCTACAGTCCTTTACATATGGGTTCATTCAGGGTCATGTTTAGTGGGCAGGTTTAGTGCGATGAAGGAAACTCGTTTTCTTTAACTTTACCTCTGAGTAAGTAACTGGAGTAACAGACTCACTGATTCCTCCCCACCTGCTGGACATGAACCAGCTGACTGACACTTGTTTTCATTTTCTCATTCATAAAGTTGCTACCAGTTCAATTCATTTA
The DNA here is from genome assembly GCF_965226115.1 of Aulonocara stuartgranti. Lineage (NCBI taxonomy): Eukaryota > Metazoa > Chordata > Actinopteri > Cichliformes > Cichlidae > Aulonocara > Aulonocara stuartgranti. Next base: position 4,625,820 of record NC_138954.1, read on the forward strand.
TATTTATATAGTGCCAAAAAAACAACAGTTGCCTCAAGGTGCTTTATATTGTAAGGTAAAGAATGTAAAAACCTCCACAATTGAACAAGCTGAAAAGAGCTGGTCAGTCATTTGTGTTGCAATCGGTTACACTGAGGGAAAAAATTTCACAACTGGATCTCGGAGATAATGTGAATATTTGTGAAAATATGTGAAGATGAGGCTGAAATAACTCTGAGACTCTAAAACATGATGAAATGCTTACATATTGAAATGTGTGTAGTAACATGACCTACAGCTTGTTTAAGAACTCGTGATTTTTTTCCCCTGTTGGCATAAGGTGAAATCCTGCATAAAGGAGGTGACCTTTGCTCCCTGACTCAGACGTGATAAACATGACCCAAATCATTCACGTTGGTGCCAAATAATGTTTTGTTAAAGTTTAACAAGCTTTCCCAGCCTGAAACTGCCAGACAAACAAATCACCTGTTGGAGATGCTGGTTTAGCTCCCTGGGTAAAGTGGGTGACCCAGATGCTAAAGCCCAGCTATGACTCCTGCCTGAGGACTTTTAGTCTTGGTTTGCATCCAACTTTTCTGCCACAATAGTTCAATTTTCTTAATAAAACACCAAATTACAACAAGTTACCTCGAGACAGTTTATATTGAAGGCACTTTATTTGAAGGTAAAGATCCGACAATAATACAGAGAAACAACAGGTAGAAGCAATGGAAGATTGAAAATAACGGTTGTCATTACTTTTCATTCAGTCATATATTAAGATACAGAAACACCATCTGTTGTGTGTAAAGATGAACAGTAGGGGTAGGGTGATTTTCACCAGATCAAAGCCATGGATTCACAATTATGGTTTGGTGCTGTTGAGTACCTGGATAGAAAATGCACATGTGGAATGGTAGAAAGTGTTCAGCATGCTTTGATGATCTGCTTCAACTATGCTGGGGTGAGCATTACAGACTGCTTCTTAAATTTAATAACCAAATTGCATCAATGGGGAACTATAAATTCTACATTTGGATTTCTGATTATTATTTCTGGCTGATTTTCATTAGATCGACCTGAGTAGGGCAGCGACAGATGTGTGCGGTCCAGAAGTAGAAGAAGAAGAAAGAGGAGAGCAGAAATGATGACATTCTAGGCTCGCTTTTCACCTTTGATGTACTCTTAGCTGGAAGACTTTGGTTTGGTGATGTGTTAGAGATAATTTAGTGGTTGAAGCTACTGTGGACTGACCAGATCTGCCATCAGCTCAGAGTGCTGGATATCACCGCAAACCTGAGACAAAGTCATACAGAACAGGTGTGTAAAACTGTGATGGTGTCAGTGAAATAACACTGACTCATGCAGGACTCTGATAAAAACTCAGCTTGTGGGCTAACAGACTAAAATCAAAGAATGCTTTGATTTTAGTTTGTTAATTTGATTTTAGTCTGAAAAAAGGACAAGTGACGGACAAGGTAAGCGACTCATGTTGTAACTGACGTCAGACGCCGGAGATTGTTGGCGGAAAATTAAAGCAAATGGTAGTTTAGATTTGAACAAATTCATTTAAGCTTCAGTAGGGGAGACCGGGGATAGTTGTAACATTTTTGACATTTCTGTCTGTAAATTGGAGCTCTTTTAAGGTAGTGGATTCAAAATGTAATGCAAAGTATTTACATGTCTCTGCTATTAAATAGTGCAGCTATTTTCTCTGCAGCACAATTACTCATTGCATGGTATGGTCTCAAACACGAAGAGTGAAATGTTACAATTAACCCCCTAGTCTGGGTTAGTTGTAACATATCCTGGGGTGAAATGTAACACAATGAAATAAGGGTACTAACAAAACATTAACATGTAATCTTTGTTTATTCAACACATGAATGCACTTAGAGCCATTTATGTAATTATGTGTGTGTGTGTGACAGAATGCAGAAATCCAGCTTTTGAACATATTCCAACCCCCCAAAAAAGACAAATTATGGAATTTTCTGCAACTGAATATTTCATTAATTTTGGTTGGTCTTCCTTGAGTTTGGCCTCATTGGCTCAGTGGGCATTATAACCTACAGCTCTTGCACCAATTTTGAACATAACAATGAAGCTGAAAAAATGTAGTTGTTCACCAGCATCGCAATTCCATTACTTTTTATCATGGCTTACCTTGGTGTGGTTTGCAAAGTGCTTCAGAAAGATGAGGAAATCTGTTTCTTGCACCCATCCTGATTTATTTCCACTACCAGTACTTCCTACTGGTCCATCTCTGACACAGTGGTCTGCATAATGTATGTGTGGGAACACAAACAGTGGAGGAATTGTGTTGCCAATGGCATTAACCGCATATACAAAAGCGACCAGTGAACCTCTCTCTGCTGATGTCGTTGCCCCAACTTGTTTAATATAAGTTAAAGTAAAAGTGTGGTAAGTTGTAACATCTGCATTATTGTTACAACTAACCCAGACTGTTGCTGTTACAACTGACCCAGACTCCTATAGCCATGAACTAGCTAACATTACAGCCAACGGCTAAAACATTAGCACTAAAGACTTACACAGAATATATCCCCATAGACATACAAATAACATAATTTAAGTTTGATGAGTTTAACTGCAAAGCAGATAATGCTATTAGAAATTGAAATAAAGTAGAAAAACTTACTTTTTTTGATGTTAAATTGTCTGTGTTTGACAAAATGTGCTGATTTTTCACATGTGATAGCAGAACTGAATTGGGCATGCACAGGATGAGTCACATCATTTGAAACTTAGCCTTGATTGGAGAAATTGGAAGTGTTACAACTGACCCACGTTACAACTATCCCCGGTCTCCCCCTATTACCAAGTACACTTATCAATTGTCTTATAACTAACAATATTTGTCTAAATAATCTCCAACACCCTGGAGAACAACGGGGAGAGTTTAGAGACTCTCCAAGATTATATTGATCAGTGCTTTCAGGATCTCGTGATGAAGAAGGCCCAGTGTGCAGCTTCCCCGGCCAAAGCTGAGACGCCGTCGTCGAAAAGACAACGCCCGGCAGATTCCCCCGGCTCAACATCGCCAGCCGGCAAAGATATTGCCGACATACTGGAGTCAATCGACAAGCGATTGTCCAGTTTCGACGCAAGGCTGTCCTTGGTGGAGATTCTTCACCGAGAATTTAAATGCTTGCCAGAATCCCTGGAGTACAGCCAGCAGCAGGTGGAAACGCTTGCTGCTGAAAATGCCACGCTAAGGGAGTCGGTGAAATGTCTCACAGAAAATGTTACCCAGCTCAATAGAGAAAATAAAAAAATAAAAGAAACAGTTATTGATCTACAAGCTCGTAGCATGCGTGATAATCTGGTATTTTCTGGTATTCCAGAAGCCGCTGGAGAGGACGCGGAGACCACGGTAAAAAGCTTCATCAAAATCCACCTGAAGCTGCCGGAGGACACTGTGAAGAACATCGTCTTCGATCGGGTACATCGCCTCGGCCCTATTCGGGCTACGGCCGGGAGACCACGTCCTATCGTGGCCAAATTCGGCCACTTCAAACAAAAACAACAGGTGAAAAGCCGCGGCAGGGAATTAAAAGGAACGGACTTCAGCGTGAACGACCAGTTCCCCAAAGAGATCTTGGAACGACGCAGGGTCCTCTTCCCAATCCGACGCGGCTTCATCCAGAAGGGCTCCCGCGCTGTCATCGCTGTGGACCGGCTGTACGTGGACGGACAGCTCCACCGCGACCCCAACATCACTCCGTGTGTTACTCCCCTCGAGTCGTAATAAAGCTCAACTTGTTCCTTGTGTTTTAACTGACATTTATTTCGGACAGGAGGATTCTTCGACATGCCTTAACATGTAATGATGTCCAACCACAGCCGATACAATGCCGTCAGAACTAAAAAGAAATACAAACTTAAATGAATATTCTTAATAAAGCCCCTAAGCATTATATATGGCGAAACATTCCAACAAAACAATCAATAAAATACACATTACACCTCACACTGCGGTAATTGCACTAGAATATCAAGCAACACTAGCATATTTACATACAACGAAAATAAACAAAAGAAAACATTTACCTCATTGGCCTCACTCAAAGGGAATAAAACTTTAATCCTTACATCGTGGGGAGGTCCAAAAAAGGCACTCTTTTATTTATCTTACTATTTACTATCTTACTGTGGACGTGCAAACCTCGTGGCTCGTCTCAATTAGCTTGCTGAGTGTGCCAGCCAAAAATACCCTCTTAGCAACAACAGACGGAACTATAGAAAAGGTTCCTATCTAATTGCACAATTAGTAAAAATAACACATTTAAACATATAAATCCAATGAACAAAACATGAATTACTATTGATTTATTTCTTAATATTTCAACTACTAATTGTTTCAACCTTACATATCTAATAAAATGAACTTAAATGCGAGAGTTGCCTATGACGGCAGCTACACCGTGGCTGTATTAACCTCACACCAGATAAGAATCAGCTACACCATTTCCCTATCCACTCACACTAACTTGCATTAACATCTGTTTAACTTACTAGTATCAAATCGCATCTTAAAGTGTGCTTTCATAGCAGAATTAACACCGTCACTCTCCGTCAGTGATTTAATTGGAATGTTTACGTTTTGTTTGTTTTTTTTTTCTTCTCGTTTTTTTTCTCTCTCTCTTTTCCCCCTCTTGCTTTTATGCTGCTCACCCCTGTCCTTGGTTTCTTTCTTTATTCCTTTCACTGCCTCGATCACCTGCTTCGACACTCATCCACAAACAACACCCTTTATTTCGACACATACACACCATGCGCTCAAGGGCAGCACATTTACTTCAGTCAGACAGCGCACACAGTCGTTTAGGATACACACACTTAAGCCAAGCCTACTCATATTAGTAACTATGCAAACACATAGTCAGACTCAGGGAGCATCTCGCCACACATTTTTTCTCTCTCTCCTTCTTTTTATTTATGAACAAGTGACGTATTCTCTCCACCTGTCTAAGCGAGGCACACAGCATACATCCCTATACACAAACATCTATGGGTACACTGAGGTTCATTACATGGAATATAAATGGAGCTGGCTCCAGAGAAAAGAGGTTAAAAATATTTAACCAACTCAAAAAACTACAGGCAGATGTTGTCCTTTTACAAGAGATCCACAGACCTCTTAGAGGTTCGAACGAACTTAAAACACCTGAGTTTCCTAATATGTTCTCAGCTTGTTATAATTCTAGACAAAGGGGAGCAGCAATTTTAATACATAAAAATATTAATTTCACAGTACTCGATACAGTTATAGATCCAGAGGGCAGATTCTTAATCATTAAACTATCTATACTTGATAAAAAGCTATGTATTGCAAGTGTATATGGTCCAAATGTTGATGATCCCTCATTCTTTCACGGTTTTTTCAGTGCACTCTCTGAACACTTAGATGGCACACTTGTTCTTGGAGGCGACCTCAACCTTGGACTAAATGAAGACATGGATAGGCTCAATACAGCGGGAACTCAGCGTAATTGGCAGTCCACAAATATAATCAAACAGTATATGAGCGACTTTGGTCTTTGCGATGCATGGCGCTCCCTTCACCCCACCAGTAAGGAATATACTTTTTTCTCACATGTCCATCACTCCTACTCTCGTCTGGATTATTTTTTGGTCAGCAGCTCACTGCTGAGTGACATTTCAGACACTGAGATTCACCCTATAGCTGTCAGCGATCATGCTCCTGTATCTTTAACACTAATGCACAAGAATAATACTACGCCAAGAAAAAACTGGAGATTTAATATATCACTACTTAAAGATGAAGACTTTATTAAATATTTTAAAAAAGAGTGGACTTCATATTTAGACTATAATGACACTCCCGAAACATCAGCTTCTGTTCTATGGGAAGCAGGGAAAGCTATGATGAGAGGTAAAATAATTTCTTTCTCATCACATAAAAAGAAAAAAGAAAACAAAAATATTCAGGAATTAGAAAAAAACATCAAATCACTAGAAGAAGCCTACACGTCCCACCAAGATCAGGAAACATTGAACAAAATACGCAAAACAAAACTAGAATTAAATGAAATTATTAATAAAAAAACACAATTCCTTATACAAAGACTACGCTTACAAAATTATGAACATGGTAATAAATCCGGTCAATTTCTAGCAAACCAGCTAAAAATAAATAAAGAAAAAACAACTATATGTGCTGTTCAAGATTCATCTGGGAACACAATATATGAACCGATACAAATAAACAACATTTTCAGGGATTTCTATAACACGTTGTATTCACCACAAATAAACCCATCTAAAAAAGAAATTGATCAGTTTTTGGACAACATAACTCTTCCAAAATTATTAGACACTCAAGCAATGGCACTGGATTCACCACTGACACCAGGTGAACTCCAGGAAGCCCTGATAAGTATGCCCAATAATAAGGCTCCAGGTCCAGACGGCTTTCCTGCAGAATTCTACAAAGAATTCTGGTCGATTCTAGCACCAGTTTTCTACAGAACGTTGTTGGAAATTAAAGAAAAGGGCAGACTTCCATCAAATATGAATTCTGCAAACATTAATCTCCTGCTAAAACCAGGCAAAGACCCTGTATATCCCTCAAGCTATCGTCCAATATCCCTTATAAATGTAGACCTTAAAATAATCTGCAAAGCTCTCTCAAAAAGACTGGAGAAAATAACCCCCCTCTTAATTCATCCTGACCAAACTGGTTTCATAAAAGGTAGGCACTCATCAACAAATACACGTAGATTACTTAATTTGATGGACTACTCATACAGTAAAAACCTAGAAACTACAATATTCTCTTTAGACGCAGAAAAAGCATTTGACAGAGTTAACTGGAAATTTCTATTTGCAACTTTACACAAATTTGGTTTTGGATCCTCTTTCATAAACTGGTTAAAAATATTATATAATTCCCCAACAGCTTGTGTCAGAACAAATGACCAGACATCCTCCAGCTTCTGTCTCTTGAGGGGCACCAGGCAGGGATGCCCACTCTCCCCTTCACTGTTTGCAATTTTTATTGAACCACTAGCAGCAGCAATTAGACAGAATTCAGTAATTAAGGGCATAAAATGCAAGAACGTGGAACATAAAATCAGCCTTTATGCGGATGATGTGTTACTCTTTCTCCAAAATTCACAAACCAATATCTCTGTGGTGATTGAATTGATAAACTCTTTTGCAAGAATATCAGATTACTCAATTAACTGGTCAAAATCTACAGTCCTACCGATTAATTGCTCCCTCCATAATTCCTCTTCAACACCACTGCAATCGGGAAATATAAAATATTTAGGTATTAATGTTTCTCCCAAGCTTGCAGATCTAACTAAATTAAACCACATCCCACTTTTAAAGAAGGTAGAAGGTGATCTGGCTAGGTGGAAATGTCTACCCATATCACTCATGGGAAGGGTTGCCGCTATAAAAATGATGGTCTTACCAAAAATAAATGATTTATTCTCAATGATCCCAACTAAACCGCCACAAGATTGGTTCAGATCTCTAGATTCATGTATGTCCAAATTGCTTTGGAAAAATAAACCCCCACGTATAAGCTTAAAAACACTACAAAAGACCAAGGATAAAGGAGGATTAGAACTACCTAACTTTCAGCACTACTTCTTAGCCAACAGGCTTCAGTTTATCTCAGGATGGCTAAAACATACCGTCTTAGATGAACCTTGGCTAGATGTAGAACAAGCACTTTGCAATAATCTAGAGATTTCAGATCTACCATTTATCAGCTCAAACATCCAACGACATGAATGCTTTAAAAGCGTCAACATCAGCTCTTCTCTGACAGCATGGTGGGAGTTTCTAAAATTCACGGAGTCTTCATTAATCCCATGCAAACGTACACCTATCTGGAACAACCCTGACATATTACAAAACAATAATATGATAAACTTTTCAGATTGGAGTGGTAAAGGAATCAAATATTTAGAACATATACTAGAAGGAACAGAATTTATTTCATTTGACGGACTAGTTACACAATATGGGATCAACAAGAAAAGATTTTTAGAATATCAACAAATTAAATCCATAGTAAAAAAGAAATTTAAACCGGGTCAAGTTGAACTACAAACACCACCAAGTGTGGTTCAATTTCTTACTCTTAAAACCCCCAAATTACTTTCCAAAATATACAGAATGCTTTCTAAAACAGATGAATCAGTATCACTTCCTATTGCAAAATGGGAAGCGGATTTATCAGCTAACTTAGACCAAAACTTCTGGTCTCAGACTTGCTTACAAACCTTTCATCTAATCAGAAATCCCAGTCTTCAATTAATTCAATACAAAATATTACATAGAGTGCACTATACAGGTCATCGGATGTTCAAGCAGGGGCGGAGCGTGGGGGAGGCTTACTGGGCTTAAGCCCGGGTTGTTTTGTCAGAAGCCCGGGGTCTTTTGGAGTGTAATTTTTTCATAGTTAGATGCCTGGCTGACAACTGTATAAAACAAAAAGTACACACAATATTCGAAGCACATAGTGCACACTGTGGGAATTTACGACTGTGCGTGAATCCCCCCTGATATTGGTATGATCCGAGCTCAGGCACTAAGCGACTGAGCGAGGGGGCGGGGCAGCTGCTGCCTGTGAGTGCACTGTTGGAGAAACGGAGCCAGCCATACTAAGGAGAGCTTAAGTTTGAGCAGGTACCAAAGCAAATCATTCGTACCGTACAAATAATGTAAATATGACGGTGCATCACGAAAGATTGATATCAAACTGATCACTTGACCAATATTACGTTACTTGCTCTTCAAGTGAATCAACAAATGGCGAAATGAAAAGCCGAACAAATGCTATTTTTTAGAGAATCTTAGCTTACGTGTGTTTATTTCATATTTTCAGTTCTTACCCTCCCCGACTAAATCGGTTTCAGTTATGTACTGAAATATAAGAATGGACATTAGAGGCTTCTTTCAAAGAAAAAACTCAGGTAAATGTTATTTTATATATTATGCTTTGTATGTTGTTCAGTATATTTCTATGCAAAACAAGAGGGATTTGAGTACACAGCAGGATATTCACATTTGTAACCAGATATTTACATACACTTTAGGGAGAAAACATAAAACATTTTTACTGTACAACATCAATTTAGAGTAAACTTTTGTTTTAGATAAATATTGAAATATCTTTTGAATTAGTTAAATGTCAGAATAAAGAGAGACAGAGCTGTCTATTTTTTATCACCACCACCACCACTTCCCTTGCCAGTGGCGGACTCCCTCAGACATCGGTGCGTTGGTGGTTCTTTGTGTCCGGGGATGGGCGTCCAGGTACACGCCGGCTCACTCCTTGGCGGCCGCTTATCGGGACCTGGAGCCTGGGGCTCGCTCGGGCCACTTCGGAGGTGGGGTGCCCCCGACCTCTCGGCCTGGGGCTCGGTCACTCAGGCACAGCTGGCTGCCGGCGGAGCTCACGGGCGCGTCACTGCAACTCCCCCTGCTCCGCGGCTGCTGAGTGAACCCTCATCTGGGACTCTCCTCAGCTCTTACTGGGACAGTGGCGCGGCTGCCCCTCTGTTGGTCTTCCTTGGTCTCTTGTGTTCTGGGGGCCTCTGGATGTCTGGAGTTTTGATCTCCTCCATACCTGCTTCATGCCCTGGAGGACGGGGCTGTGGCCCCCCCACACCCTCTAGCAGATCATTACATGAAGGAACCTTTTAAAAACAAGCGCGTCCATGCTCACAGGTGTACACACGGGTGATCACACCCACAAACTACACCCTTTTTGGCTCCTACCTCAAAGCACACTGTGTTCTGTTGATCTTATGTGCTGCACAATAATGTTTAATATTTAGTATTTACTGTCATATTCCCATAATCATTGTGATGTTGTTTATTCTATTACTCTTGTTTTCTTCTGCTTGTTCTCTTTTTTCTTTCTCAACAGGTGATCCAGGTGATTGATATATGCATTTTTTTTCTCTGCCCATTCTGTTGGTTTTTGGTTTTTGCCCTTCTCCCCCGTCCCCTTCTCAGCTGTTTCTCTTTCCCTCTTTCTTTCTCCCCTTCTTTCCCCCAGTCAAGTCTGTCCCGTATTCAGCAAGTGAAAATAAAATAAACAATAAAAGGTGAATCAAATGGACCATTACGGCAAGGCTGGGATGGTCAATTTGGTAAAGTAAATCCATTGGGCATCTTTCTTTGCCTTTAGACAACAATTCTGATGGCAAAGGAGCCAAATGGGACAGGCCAAAAAAAAAAAAAAAATGATGTGTGCGGTCCAGAAGTAGAAGAAGAAGAAAGAGGAGAGCAGAAATGATGACATTCTAGGCTCGCTTTTCACCTTTGATGTACTCTTAGCAGGAAGACTTTGGTTTGGTGATGTGTTAGAGATAATTTAGTGGTTGAAGCTACTGTGGACTGACCAGATCTGCCATCAGCTCAGAGTGCTGGATATCACCGCAAACCTGAGACAAAGTCATACAGAACAGGTGTGTAAAACTGTGATGGTGTCAGTGAAATAACACTGACTCATGCAGGACTCTGATAAAAACTCAGCTTGTGGGCTAACAGACTAAAATCAAAGAATGCTTCTCTTTTTCTCTTTTGTTAAAAACTTTGAACATCCAGTGAGACACAGAGTAAAGTGACTTTCCGAGATTGTTTCTTCTTCTACAGATTCAGATAAATGATGTCATTTTGAGCCAGAAAGAACATTTCCATCATAAAGTAGAAGACTTTTATATTCTTTATTTATTTATCTGGTAAAAAGTCTCATTGACTTTAAAATGTCTTTTTCAAAAGAGATCTGGCCAAGACCAGAAGCTCCAGTTTTCTCTGCTTCTGTTTGCAGCAGAGCAAAAAGGACAGAGAGCAAGGGACGAGAGAAGACACGAGACAAAGACATGAACGGGACCAAATACTAACCAAGACAACCTAAACAACAAATACTGAATAAATTCAAGAGCGTAAGCCCTTGAATTCTGATTTAATAAAGTAAATCAGAATACTTTATTAATCCTGAAGGATTAATAAAGTATTCTGATTCTGATAACTAGGAAACATAAGATACACAGAGAACAGAATAATGATTAAACAAGACTCAAAAAACCAAACACAAAACACTGGGTCAACGACCCAGGTACCCTAACAGCCGAGGGAAAAGATGACCTCCTATTCACATCAGTATGGTATATTTTACTCCCATATCACTACTCAAAGATCATATTTTATTGTTGTAGGTTGTGGAGGTGACACACACACAAGCTGTAGTTCAACAATGACTTCATTCCTCTATTGACCTATAAAGAGGTCTTGTTACATAAGATTAAAGCTGGAAACTGACACACATAAGCCCAAACACATTGTGTTATTGTGGACGTTGAAGTCACTGCATGTGTTTTTCATGAAGATTAAACTTTCCTGTGCTGTTGGTTCTTTGTTTAATTCTGTTGATTCTTACTTTTTTGTTCCTAAAGTTTAAACTAAACTCTTGTTGGATACCAGGTGTTCATTTAATAAAGCTGCAGGTTCAAACTTCTAACTGCATGAAAATGTAATGTGTAATGTCATGTGTTTCTAAGTACCATCATTGATTTTGGTCATCAAATCAGCCATTACTCATTTAATTTGATGTAAATTTCCCATAATTTGCATATTCAGATTCAGTATTCAGTACCACATGTGAAAGTGACCCAGATCAGATTTGAAAATATTGGATTTGTGCCGTTCACACTGTCATAGCATGATCGGATATAGGGTCGCATAGGGTCAAAAAAATCGGATTTAATGCGCTTTCGCCTGCAGTGTGAACGTAGCCTTAGTTAGTTCTTAGAGTTTGGTTTCTGTGTTCCCCTCTATTTAGTGTCTGTACCGTGTCTCTGTGCATTTCCTGTTTTATTGTGAAGGTCCATGTCTTGTGTTAGTGTGTTCTGTTCACATTTCCCCCTGTCTCGTGTAGTCAATTAGGATCAGCTGTGTCTTTGCCATTCCATGTCTCCCCCTGTGTGTATTTATACTATGTGTCCTCGTGTGCTCCTCGCCGGTTCATCTGTGTTTTTTCCTGCATCATTCTGTGTCGTCTCCCTGCATCTCCATTTTAGGTTTCAGTTCTGTGTTGTGTTAGTTTTTTCCAGTTTAGGTTTCACCTCCTGCTGGCCTCCTTCGCCCGTTCCTAGATGCCCCTGGTCTCATATCGCACTGGACTTCATCACTGGTCTCCCACCATCCTCAGGTAACAGTTATTCTGACCATCATCGATCGGTTCTCCAAAGCTGTGCATTTCATTGCTCTGCCTAAGGGGATTAGGTGCAAGAGTTGTTAAAATGTATAATTAAATAATAGATGAATTCAATAGCAAACTGTGCCTCGTTCTCAGATGGACAGCAAGTGGAATGTGATAGATGAGATGAGGAGATGGAAGGAAGAAGAGAGGCAAAGAGTGATTCACAGGCAGAGCTTAGTTTATTTCCCAGTTTTGTTGCCTTATGGTTCCAAGCGCCGTGACCAATCTTTGCGTTTTATTATTATCTCATAACACTTGTTTAATCAGCTACCCTCTCTCCTGTGGACTGTTTAATCTCTACAGTCTCAGATCAACACAGCCCTGCCCTCCAGCACTATCAGCAGCAAGAGCAGAAGCAACCCCCCAAACAGCAACATTGTACCCCATCAGGTAAAAAATGGGCTACGTTTGCTTTGCATTGTGCCCACCTGATGACAGTGATGTAGTGTGATGTGATTCCATATTAGATTCTTGATGAATGTGGGTTGTTGTTCTTCAGCCTGCTTCTATGTGCCCTTTTTAACTGTGAGCACCCGCCCCTTTAAACATCTCTGCACTGCCCTGACTAAATGTATATATAAACTGTCTCTATGGTTTACAGTCTGAGTCTGACAAGCTGTCAGCTGTTCATTTCTGCTATTTGAATTGTTAAAAGAAACAAACTATTCATTTAGCAGATTAACAAAAAGAATAGAGAGGCATCCAGTTATTGACATTTATATTATTTAGTTAAAGGTTTGAACAGAAAACAATTAAACACAGAGCCTCTTCCTGCTTTCTGGAATGAATCGCAGCATGAAAACCCTTCCTCTTCTTCCTGCTCTCTAGCTCAGCACCTCCTGTCTGTCCATATCGTTCTGTGTTCCCTCCCCTTTAGATCTACATTATGAAGATGGGTGTAACCAACGTGTGTTAGAGCTGGCAGGCCCCATTCACAGCAGCAACACATGTTGTTCAGATCAGACCAGTTTCTATAATAAGGAAGTGAAACTTACACAGTCACTGACACTGAGAGGAGAAATGGCGCAGAAAGGAGTTCAGCTAGATCGAGAAACCTTCTCTTGTTCGATCTGTTTGGATCTACTGAAGAATCCGGTGACTCTTCCCTGTGGACACAGCTACTGCATGAAGTGTATTGAAAGCTTCTGGGATGAAGAAGAAAATAAGAAAATCTACAGCTGCCCTCAGTGCAGACAGACTTTCACAGCGAGGCCTGTCCTGGTGAAAAACACCATGTTAGCAGTTTTAGTGGAGGAGCTGAAGAAGACTGGACTCCAAGCTGCTCCTGCTGATCACTGCTATGCTGGACCTGAAGATGTGGCCTGTGATGTCTGCACTGGAAGAAAAATCAAAGCAATGAAGTCCTGTCTGGTGTGTTTGGTCTCTTACTGTGAGAAACATGTTAAGCTTCATTATGAATGTCCTGCATTTGACAAACACAAGCTGGTGGAGCCCTCCAAGAAGCTCCGGGAGAACATCTGCTCTCGTCATGATGAGGTGATGAAGATGTTCTGCCGTACTGATCAGCAGAGTATCTGTTATCTCTGCTCTGTGGATGAACATAAAGGCCACGACACAGTCTCAGCTGCAGCAGAAAGGACTGAGAGGCAGAGAGAGCTGGAGGTGAGTCGACAAAACATCCAGCAGAGAATCCAGGACAGAGAGAAAGATGTGAAGCTGCTTCAACAGGAGGTGGAGGCCATCAATCAGTCTGCTGATCAAACAGTGGAGCACAGTGAGAAGATCTTCACTGAGCTGATCCATCTCATCCAGAAAAGAAGCTCTGATGTGAAGCAGCAGATCAGATCCCAGCAGGAAACTGAAGTGAGTCGAGTCAAAGAGCTTCAGGAGAAGCTGGAGCAGGAGATCACTGAGCTGAAGAGGAAAGATGCTGAGCTGAAGCAGCTCTCACACACAGAGGATCACATCCAGTTTCTACACAACTACCCCTCACTGTCAGCACTCAGTGAGTCTACAGACTCATCCAGCATCAATATCCGTCCTCTGAGCTACTTTGAGGATGTGACAGCAGCTGTGTCAGAGGTCAGAGATAAACTACAGGACATTCTGAGAGAGGAATGGACAAACATCTCACTGACAGTCACTGAAGTGGATGTTTTACTGTCAGATCCACCAGAGCCAAAGACCAGAGCTGGATTCTTAAAATATTCATGTGAAATCACACTGGATCCAAACACAGCAAACACATGGCTGTTATTATCAGAGGGGAACAGAAAAGTAAAAGTGAAACAACAACAGTCTTATTCTGATCATCCAGACAGATTCGCTGGATGGTCTCAGGTCCTGAGTAGAGAGAGTCTGACTGGACGTTGTTACTGGGAGGTGGAGTGGAGAGGGGGAGGAGTTATTGTAGCAGTCGCATACAAGAATATCAGCAGAAAAGGAGATGAATCTGAATTTGGACGTAATGACAAATCTTGGTCATTAAATTGTAACAACAACAGTTTTACATTTTGGTACAACAACATCCAAACTCGTGTCTCAGGTCCTCGTTCCTCCAGAGTAGGAGTGTACCTGGATCACAGAGCAGGTATTTTGTCCTTCTACAGCGTCTCTGAAACCATGACTCTCCTCCACAGAGTCCAGACCACATTCACTCAGCCGCTCTATGCTGGACTGTTGGTTTGGCAAAATGGAGCCACTGCTGAGTTGATTAAAGTGAAATAGACTGAAGTCTTTCATATTGTTGTAAGTTTAAATCTGTATTTTAGTTCCCTTTTAGTTTCTCTCCATCATTATTGTGGTATTTATGTGCTGCACATAAATCAGATGTCAGTCAAACATTATGGGCAGTACCTCGACATCTTCAACATGTTGTCTTGATGTTTTTACGTTTTATAGGTGGAGCTCTTTCCTGTGTCTGTTCAGCCATGGAGACTATCAATGCTTATGGATATTTTTATTTGAAAAATTTCTCCACATGACAACATAAACTTCTCTATCTTCTAAATGTTTACTGAATATTTTTCTTAGGTATTTGTATGTTGTTGTTTCTCTTCACTGATCTTAACAGAGAAGTCTACAGACCTTCCTTTATCACACAGATTTTATTCTCATTTGTACATTTATAAAGAAAACAATTAATTACAGAGCAATAAGAAATTTTAAGAAAGTGCACTATATCATAATTTATAGTAAAGTGTATTAAAGCATCGTTAGTTAGTCACTTATTTAGTTTGGAGCTGTATCATCTGACACTGTAGAAACATTTCCTCCAGCTTCAGCACAGAATGTTAAAAACAGAACTATTAATGAGAACAAACAGTAGGAACACAGTATCAGCAAACATCATGGCTTAAAATGGAGAGTAAAAATCTAAAAAGAAATAAACAAATTAGTAAAAAGGATTTCCTGTTGACATGTTATTGGTCCTATCTTGTCTGCAGCACCTCCAGGATGCTTCTTATATGTTTCTGGTTATTTTTGCACCAATTTTAGTTTTTGTCAGTAGGAAGTTCAAGTTCAACTCAGTGTGTTTGTTTGTTTTTTTCAAACTGATGCCTGACCTTGAACACCAAACATCTGTCAATAAAGCAATGATATAAAATGCTTATATTAGTACTGAAAAACTGCATATCCACTTTACAAATATAAATAATGATATAAATCCACAGCTGAACTGGAGGAGCAGCTGATCTAGTTCACTCATGTGTTTCTGGACTAAGAGTTGGAGCAAATACCTTATGATTCAGTGATGTTTGTTTTTGTTCAATATTTTGTAGATCCAAGAGTGAGTTTGACTCATGATGATGATGTTCCGAATTAAACAAAGTTGGTCACAAATTCTTCAAAGCTGTTTATTAAGAATATATTCACTTGGACTCATGAGACAGGCTTGTGATCCAAGGGAGCCATCAACTGGACAATTACTGACATGACAACAAAAAAGCTAAGTACAGAGGGGGGAACAGAGGTGAAAATACTTGCTTTAAAGGATTGTAATGTTTCCTTTTAAAATAAGTCTCTAAGGTCAGACAAAGGGACAGAAACTCATAGCTTTCTACCAGCCCAATGACAAAACTATAAGTTGTTTTTTAACATCTACTTTTTCATCTATTTGGCAGTCACAGTGAAAAGTATAAACATTGGCACGCTTTGTCTTGTGATTCTGCTGTTCGTAAAAAATGACCATGCGCAAAGTACCAGACTTTAAGGCTTTGACTTGATGCCAATGGCCTGAGGAGGACAGTATTACCCTTGGACATGTGTAGTCTGCCGTCTACTCAATAGAAGAAGAAGAAGCGCGGAAATGGCACAACTGTCTTCAGTTTCTGGGAGAGTTTAACAATGAGAGACTGATGATGCAGAAGAAATCTCCGTGGTTAAAAACATTAAAAACAGTCGTCCAGGATGATGAGATCCGCCACTGGCTCAGACTGCTGTATATCAGCCGGAGACCCGAGATGAAGTCACGCAGCAGGTATGTAAAACTGTGATGTTCTCAATGAACTAACACAGGAACGATCTGAGCTCAGTCTGTAAGCTAACAGGCTAAAATCAGAGAGCAGCTAATCAAACAAGTGCGTCCGTTTTTTTTAAAGGTCAACTTTTAACAATAGACTTTCATGAGACACATCAAAACCAAACAGGGAGGGAAAGCTTCGGTTTTCTGCACTGTGCCACAGTTCGCTGTCTGCTTCGGTTCACGACGCCTCACTCCGGGGCTACAGACAGTTCTCTGCCGCCTGTGGTGCTCCTCACCTCCGTCTGCACCCACAGACTTCCCGAGGTGGAGGCAGGCCGGCAGGGACTTTGAGAGATGGGCTTTACTTTTAAAAATACCCCTTAATCAGGGTCTAACTCACTAAAAGATGGCCACATGTCTCTCTCCAACTTAATCTCTTTCTTTTAAGTAATTGTTTTTCATTGAAATGAAATTAATTGTTCAATAAAATGATTACATTTATAATTGAATTAAAGTTAAATGAATCAAGGTGATTTTGACTTTGCTAGTTAACAGGAAGAGAAACAAACTTACACAGGATCAAATGAAATTTGGAGCCAGCAGAAAAAGTCAGATCACAGACAAACAGAAACATTCCTCTTTGGCTAAAATAAAATGCAGATTATTGCTCATCTGCAGTTTTAATCATGGTGAATAATTTATGATTCAGCCAAGTAAGATTCTTCTGTGTGGAGGTTTTTCCCCTGTCAAAAGGCATTGACCATTACCTTCATCTAAACATGGAATTTAAGTCATGTAGTTGCCGTTGTTTGTTTTTAAAGAGGTCATAATATTTTTGTGATGGTAGAAATTTATCTTCAAAGTAATAGTTATAAAGTGAATTAATAAGACTTTCCAACAAAGAGAGGGAGTCACATGGTGCTTCTGAAACATTTGTACAAACCTCTCTCACATATGTGAGCAACATGCTCACAGTGTACAGCCCTGCTGACTGAGGCTGCACCTTTACCTGTCTAATCTTTTTCTTTTTACTTTGTTCCTCAAGTCCCACATCAACATGAAGTGTAAGGAGGAGGAAGATCTGGCTGGCCAGCAGGTCTGGAAGCAGGAGAGGAACTTCAATCTGGACCAGGAGGACACAGATCCCCCACAGATCAAAGAGGAACAGGAGGAACTCTGCATCAGTCAAGAGGGAGAACAGCTTGTAGTGAAACACGAGGATGAAGGCATCGTCGTCTGGAGCGGGGAAGAGCGGCTCAGACAGCTGCGTAACATCTGGAAACCTGAGAAAGATTTACAGACCAGCGGTAAAACTGTAATCGCTTTTCTGAAGTGTTAACATTAATATTAAACCTACAGTTTGTATCAGTCAGATCTATTTAATGTGTATTCGTGAAAACATGACAGGGAGTTTTAAATGGACTGGTTCTTATATAGCGCTTTTCTACTCAATCTTGAGCACTCAAAGCGCTTTACAAAACTTGTGCATTCATTCACCCACTCACTCCCATTCGCACAAGCACATTTTTCTTAGTGCTTTCTACCAACATTCAGACACACATTCCACAGATCAAAGAGCAACTTGAGGCAACTTGGAGTTAGTATCTTGCCCAAGGATATTTGAAATGCAGACTAGGTGAAGCCGGGAATCGAACCGATCAGTAGATGATCTGCTCTACCGCCTGAGCTACAGCCACCCCCAATAGTGAAGATTATTTTGAAAAATATCAAGATGTAGATCAGTTTCGAGATCAACTCCAAAATAGATCATCAGTCAGTCAGTAATAAGTGAGTTCTTTTTTGTTTGAAAGCTTTTTTTTACTCTTAATGTTGCTGAAAAATGTCAGAACTCAAGTTCTCATTTGCATCAGAGTGCACAAATAACTTCATTTTTACACACTTTTAATTTCACCTGCAAATGTGAGCAACATGCCCTCATTACAGACTTTAACTAAAACTTTATCTTCTCAGAAGTGTTTTTCTATAATTACATTTTTTTTATTGTTCGTTTAGACCTCCACCAGCAAACTGCCTGTAAGGAGGAGGAGTTTGTCGCCAATCAGCAGGAGAGGAACTCAAGTCTGGACCAGGAGGACCCAGATCCTCCACAGATTAAAGAGGAACAGGAGGAACTCTGCACCAGTCAGGAGCTGGAGGAGATTGTACTGAAGCAGGAGATCAATAGTTTTATGGTGACTTCTAGTTTTGAGGAAAGTGACCTCAGTGAATCAGAACCAAACGATGACCAGCTCCTTGCTCTTAACTTTCCTGAACCAGAGCTTGAGGAACAGGAAGAAAACCAGCATGTGGACTCGGGATCAACTAGAAATGCGGAGCTGAAGAAAAGGAGACGTCACAAAAACCGAACAGATAAGTCTCGGAGTGAAACTGATACAAGTAAAAAATCTGTAAGCTGTGACACTTGTGGAAAAACTTTTCAGTGTAAATCCAACCTGACGAGACACATGAGAGTTCACACAAGTGAGAAGCCACATTCTTGTAGCACCTGTGGGAAAAGATTCATTTGGAAATCAGGATTGGAAACTCACGTAAGGATCCACACAGGCGAGAAGCCATATTTTTGCATCACCTGTGGGAAAAGATTTAATAAGAAATCCGGATTTGAAAGTCACGTGAGAATCCACACAGGCGAGAAGCCGTATTTCTGTAGCACATGTGGGAAAAGATTTGGTAAGAAATCAGGACTAGAAACTCATTTGAGAATCCACACCGGTGAGAAAGCGTATTCTTGCAACGTCTGTAGGAAAGAGTTTAGAGACTTGTCGACTATGAAAAGTCACAGAAGGATCCACACAGGTGAGAAACCATATATTTGTAGCTCCTGTGGGGAAAGATTCAGTTGGAAATCAGGACTGAATTTTCATCTAAGGATCCACCTGAGTGACAAACCAAATCACTGCAGCACCCGAGGTAGAAAATGACCTCATGCTCCAAGTCACGGTACATTTCCTGTCCACAGCAGTGAAGGGCACTCTATGTTGTTTGTTCCAGCCCTGACTTTATGTTTCTCTAAGTTTGATATTTTTTTTATTGGTCTTTAAAGGTGACACAAATATTTATTGAACATGGATGCTCTTTTAATATTTACCACAGAAACTTGTATTTCTTCTTCAGTATAGAAGAAAACAAACATGAAAATGAGTTTTTCATCACTTGTTCCTTGTAACAACCATGATGTGATTCCTTTTTATCAGCCAATAAATAAGTTTTGATACACAGGACTAAAGATTTAAAAAAGTTCAAGACAAGTATACAATTTTTATTTAAATATGTTTTCTTTGTGATTTATGTTAATGAAGGTTATACTTCAGTATGGCTTTGACCTGGTTGTCCTGGTTCTTCTTAGCAACATGTTGCAAGATTTGATTAAAAATGTTTGTGACTAATTTTGTGTATTGTGTAATCCCTGCTAAATAAAAGCAGTTAAATGTGCTATATTGGCTCATGATAAGTGTTTATATCATTTTGCCTAAATGCAAGTAAACTCAATGTTTGCCAACTCTGTGTGTGCAGTTTGCTTCATAAGTACAGTAACAGAACTTAAACTACATGGAGCCTATTTTGATTACATCATTACAGATGTAGATATTATTCATAGTTCATATTTCACAGTGTGCTGCAATCTTCTCCACAGACCTGCATTGCTCTCTGTTCAGACCCGTCATCTTCAAGATGTCCACTAGATGTCGTCAGAGTTCCCCCACTTTCCTCATCTATTGTGTTGCCATTACGTGATCCTGCTTAAAACCTACAGTCCTTTACATATGGGTTCATTCAGGGTCATGTTTAGTGGGCAGGTTTAGTGAGATGAAGGAAACTCGTTTTCTTTAACTTTACCTCTGAGTAAGTAACTGGAGTAACAGACTCACTGATTCCTCCCCACCTGCTGGACATGAACCAGCTGACTGACACTTGTTTTCATTTTCTCATTCATAAAGTTGCTACCAGTTCAATTCATTTATATTTATATATAGTGCCAAAAAAACAACAGTTGCCTCAAGGTGCTTTATATTGTAAGGTAAAGAATGTAAAAACCTCCACAATTGAACAAGCTGAAAAGAGCAAATGCTTGGCAGCAGTGGCAGAAACAGGCTGTCTGTCGTAATCACTGTAAAACACTAATCACTGGTCAGTCATTTGTTCTACAAATTCTACATTTGGATTTCTGATTATTATTTCTGGCTGATTTTCATTAGATCGACCTGAGTAGGGCAGCGACAGATGTGTGCGGTCCAGAAGAAGAAGAAGAAGAAAGAGGAGAGCAGAAATGATGACATTCTAGGCTCGCTTTTCACCTTTGATGTACTCTTAGCAGGAAGACTTTGGTTTGGTGATGTGTTAGAGATAATTTAGTGGTTGAAGCTACTGTGGACTGACCAGATCTGCCATCAGCTCAGAGTGCTGGATATCACCGCAAACCTGAGACAAAGTCACACAGAACAGGTGTGTAAAACTGTGATGGTGTCAGTGAAATAACACTGACTCATGCAGGACTCTGATAAAAACTCAGCTTGTGGGCTAACAGACTAAAATCAAAGAATGCTTCTCTTTTTCTCTTTTGTTAAAAACTTTGAACATCCAGTGAGACACAGAGTAAAGTGACTTTCCGAGATTGTTTCTTCTTCTACAGATTCAGATAAATGATGTCATTTTGAGCCAGAAAGAACATTTCCATCATAAAGTAGGACTTTTATATTTTTTATTTATTTATCTGGTAAAAAGTCTCATTGACTTTGAAATGATCTGGCCAAGACCAGAAGCTCCAGTTTTTTCTGTTTGCAGCAGAGCAAAAAGGACAGAGAGCAAGGGACGAGAGAAGACATGAGACAAAGACATGAACGGGACCAAATACTAACCAAGACAACCTAAACAACAAATACTGAATAAATTCAAGAGCGTAAGCCCTTGAATTCTGATTTAATAAAGTAAATCAGAATACTTTATTAATCCTGAAGGATTAATAAAGTATTCTGATTCTGATAACTAGGAAACATAAGATACACAGTCTCTCATTTTTCTTTAAAGATAGACTTTAAGATTACCTATAGGATTCCTGCGGGTAATATTGAAATACAGTAAATGCTTGACTTTTCTCTGCATGTTTTATGTCTCCTACTTGGTTAATTATGGGTAATTATTAGAAGGGATACTAATAATTAGGGGCTGGTGTGTAGGAGCCATAATTGAATGTATTGAATTTTGATGATCACTGGGTTTTTATTTGTTTGGTTGTTATGGGAGTCACGTGGGTGCTAGCGGTGACATAAATGGGCGTTGTCACTCTGTCATTCACGGGTTTTGATTTTGACAGAGAGGAGGGCTGGGTAGCCGTAGTTTTTGTTGACCGCTGCACTACATGTTTCGCTTCGTTATATTAGAGCCTGTGATGTTGTAAGAGTTTGAATCAGGAGCCGATGATACTACTCTGTAAACTCTCAAAGCACTTTAATTAAACGAGCAAACAATTCCATCTCTCGCATTATTGCGTAACTTTGACAGCGCATCAGGCAAATAGGCAGGCTCCATCCCCGGCCTGTAGCGACTGTGGAAGTCGCTACAATGTTCTTTATTTATTTATCTGGTAAAAAGTCTCATTGACTTTAAAATGTCTTTTTCAAAAGAGATCTGGCCAAGACCAGAAGCTCCAGTTTTCTCTGCTTCTGTTTGCAGCAGAGCAAAAAGGACAGAGAGCAAGGGACGAGAGAAGACACGAGACAAAGACATGAACGGGACCAAATACTAACCAAGACAACCTAAACAACAAATACTGAATAAATTCAAGAGCGTAAGCCCTTGAATTCTGATTTAATAAAGTAAATCAGAATACTTTATTAATCCTGAAGGATTAATAAAGTATTCTGATTCTGATAACTAGGAAACATAAGATACACAGAGAACAGAATAATGATTAAACAAGACTCAAAAAACCACAAACACAAAACACTGGGTCAACGACCCAGGTACCCTAACAGCCGAGGGAAAAGATGACCTCCTATTCACATCAGTATGGTATATTTTACTCCCATATCACTACTCAAAGATCATATTTTATTGTTGTAGGTTGTGGAGGTGACACACACACAAGCTGTAGTTCAACAATGACTTCATTCCTCTATTGACCTATAAAGAGGTCTTGTTACATAAGATTAAAGCTGGAAACTGACACACATAAGCCCAAACACATTGTGTTATTGTGGACGTTGAAGTCACTGCATGTGTTTTTCATGAAGATTAAACTTTCCTGTGCTGTTGGTTCTTTGTTTAATTCTGTTGATTCTTACTTTTTTGTTCCTAAAGTTTAAACTAAACTCTTGTTGGATACCAGGTGTTCATTTAATAAAGCTGCAGGTTCAAACTTCTAACTGCATGAAAATGTAATGTGTAATGTCATGTGTTTCTAAGTACCATCATTGATTTTGGTCATCAAATCAGCCATTACTCATTTAATTTGATGTAAATTTCCCATAATTTGCATATTCAGATTCAGTATTCAGTACCACATGTGAAAGTGACCCAGATCAGATTTGAAAATATTGGATTTGTGCCGTTCACACTGTCATAGCATGATCGGATATAGGGTCGCATAGGGTCAAAAAAATCGGATTTAATGCGCTTTCGCCTGCAGTGTGAACGTAGCCTTAGTTAGTTCTTAGAGTTTGGTTTCTGTGTTCCCCTCTATTTAGTGTCTGTACCGTGTCTCTGTGCATTTCCTGTTTTATTGTGAAGGTCCATGTCTTGTGTTAGTGTGTTCTGTTCACATTTCCCCCTGTCTCGTGTAGTCAATTAGGATCAGCTGTGTCTTTGCCATTCCATGTCTCCCCCTGTGTGTATTTATACTATGTGTCCTCGTGTGCTCCTCGCCGGTTCATCTGTGTTTTTTCCTGCATCATTCTGTGTCGTCTCCCTGCATCTCCATTTTAGGTTTCAGTTCTGTGTTGTGTTAGTTTTTTCCAGTTTAGGTTTCACCTCCTGCTGGCCTCCTTCGCCCGTTCCTAGATGCCCCTGGTCTCATATCGCACTGGACTTCATCACTGGTCTCCCACCATCCTCAGGTAACAGTTATTCTGACCATCATCGATCGGTTCTCCAAAGCTGTGCATTTCATTGCTCTGCCTAAGCTCCCATCAGCTCTGAACACCAGCCAGATTCTTACACAGCATGTGTTCACGTTCTGGGTTTGGAGAGAGTTTTGCAAGGAACTAGGGGCTCAAGTCAGCTTACCATCCGGTTTCCATCTCAAACTAATGGGCAAATGGAACAGGCAAGCCACCTTGGCTTTCATACCTTGGCTCAGGCGATTAGAGGATCATCAGGGGGTCCTTTTGTCCCTCTGTGGGGGGATACTCCCACTAGTTTTAAATCTGGGACTCCCCACCATTTGATCTTAGAACTGAAGAAGCTTCTCGGATGAGAGGTGATGAGAGGTGAAAAGTCTTGTTGAGACTAGTAGTTAAACATATGCCATTTTATGACCAGTAGTCAATGTAGTAAATTAGCTTAACAGCTGTAGGCCATATATTATCCTTTAGTTCTAATGGTGTGCTATGTATGTAGTTTAGTCTCTATTATACTCTTGAATAAAAGAAACATAATCATTTGTAGTTCATTAGACAAAGTGTGCATTACTCTGTATCCTTGATCAGCTGTGAATGTCTGACACTGTTTTCTTGAGATGTTTTATTGCTGAATCATGTGAAGAAGGCTGTAAGAGGGAGACTAGGTGTCTGGGCAGAAGAGATAAAACCACATTCCTTACCCCCCTTCCTGCTTCACACAGAAAGACAGGGAGGCAAGGTCAGGAGCCAGGCTCGCTAAGAATTAGAAAAACATGTGAAGATGCAGCTTTTATGACAAAGAGGGGGGCTGTGACTAGCTATAAAAGTCTGTGAAAGTTGCTACCATTTTGAGACATGCTGTCGAACCTCTGCAGGCATCTCTCCCGTCCGGACGTTGTAATGCTCTGACTGTTGAATTGTATGGAAATAAATGATTGTTGATTGAGCATTTATACACCGAGTATTGTCCTTCCTTCAGCCCAAAGATTCAAAGAATTGGGAGATTTCAACAACTTGGTGCCGTGTGACCCGGATCTTTGGTGTGCTGAGGAAGTGGGGCGAGGCGAACGGAAGACCGGTCTAACAACAAAAAGGTAAGCACAGCCTGTTGTATTATACCAAATGTGCATATTGGGCTTTCCAAATTAATCTGTTCGCTGAGTCACATGTATTTTCACAGTAAATTTGTCGGTGTCTGGTTTTTGGCGCAAGATACTAACAACATAAGTTGAGGCTGAATTCCAGTGTGTTAAATAAACTGCTTCTACCGAGAAACTAATAACATACTACGTTGAGCTAGTTGCAGTAAACTGCTTCTACCGAGAAACTAATAAGACACTACGTTGAGCTAGTTGCAGCCACTTTACCTTCCACATTTAATTTTGTCTAATACTGGCTTCTGTAGCAATAATACGTTAGAATTTCTTCTGAAGACGCGGCCATTAGTCCAGTACATTGAAGTCGAGGTTTGTTTATTTTGTTTATGGTGTCAGTGACGTCCTGGCTTTTGCCGGCTATGAAATAGAAGTTGATTTAAGGAAAAGCAGATGCTGGCTTCACGGTGCAGTTGAACGCTGGCAACGCGAGAGCGAAACACGTCCGTAGGTTTGGTTTATGATACGGCGTGTTCCGGTGGTGCGGCCGTGAAGTGCAGTAGTGGTTGGTGCTAGTTTTAGTACATTGGATAGAGGTTTGACGGTGGTTTGTGGCGTCAGTCGAGTTTTAAGGGCTGCGGTCATAATACAAAGTAAAATTTTAAGTACATAGAGCAAAACCTGGTTTATGATGTCAGGTATAACTTCGGGGATGCAAGCATCACTTTTATGATGCGACTTTGCCCCGTTGTGGCGGTCATAAGCGCAGAGAAAGGGGTATTTTGGTCTATGGTGCAGTGTGCTTTAAGAAGATTTAATAGTTGAGCTCAGAGGTTTCTGTGTAAAATTCCCGCTGAGGAAAAGTGTTGTGTGTGTGTGTGTGAAGGCGCGCTCTGAGTGAGAGTGTGTGCGAAGCTGCGACGCGCGCTCTGGGTGCTGTCTTGTGTGTAAAGCGCGCTCTAGGTGTTGTTTTGAGTGTGAGTGAGGCGCGCTCTGAGTGTGTTTTTTGTGTGAAGCGTGAACACAGTGACAGTGACGGTTGATGTGTTTGATTAGGAGGACATTAGAGCAAAGACACATTTTGCGAACAAAGGTTGAGTCTAGATTAGTTAAGAAATAAAAAGGTTAAAATTCCTCGTTTCAGTGGTTGAAATTGTTGTGTGCCTGTCCCCTGACGAGTGTGAAATTAGAATAAAGAGGGAATTTGGAGCCACATAGAGATAGACGGGCATAATTGGGTGTATTACTCTGTGGTGTAAACATTTAAAAAGTATTATAAAAAAAAAAGGAGAGAGAGGGTGAGAAGTGTGTGGTGGTGTGAATATGTCGGGTCTTAAATCTGACATAGAAAAAGGAGTGATGCAGGGTGAGTGGAAAACTGTTGATGAGCAGGTGAAGGAGTTGTTGCGGGCGCTGAGGGTCATGCGACCTGGCAGCGTGGGTGAGAAAAAAATCAAAGGCTGCAGCTGTGGCAGCGAAAGTTAAAAAGTTGTGTGATAAGGAAGGAGTGAGAGGAGAAACAAGAGGTTCGTTGGCAAAATTGCTTCTGGGAATAGCACAGAAGCTCCAGGAAGAAGAGCAGGAGATTAGTACACAGTTAGAGGAGGCCTCTTTCTGGAGCAGGCGGAAACTCGGGAAAAAGTTGCAGGAAATTCAGGAGGAGAAAGCCCGTGTAACGAGGTGGGCTGTGACATGCCAGGGGGTGGAGCACTGGATGAGGGAGAGAAGGGAGGAGCCTGAGAAGCTGATGCTGCCGGCTTCTCCGGTGAAGTCATCGCTCACTGGTTTTCCCCCTCCCTATCAGGCCCCCGCCCTCCTTTACCCTGTGCTGAGGGTGGAGCAGGGCTGTCTCTCTGGTGAGAATGGCCAAGTTTTAGAAGTGACAGGAGGTTATGTGGATTGTGATATATCTAAAGAGCCCAAACGACCTACTCCAGCCCCGAAGAGTGAAAGAATAAAGCAAAGCTCCACTTTTGTTAATGAGGAGGGAGCTTGTGGCGGAGTGCAGTCACCGCCCATGAAACAGTCTCCCCAGCAGGTAGAGACTGAAGAAGAGCGGGCTGTGCGGCTGCTTGAAACAGCTATAATAACTCTAGAGCAGCGTCATCAAATTTCTGATGATGATGAGGCAGGTAGTGGAGTAGTTGTTGCACCACAGGTTGAGAAAGGTGAGGTGTGCGGGCCCGATGGGGACGCATACGAGGGCTGGTTATCCGGCACACTGGATGATAATACGCCAGTAAGTGTCTGGGAAAAGCAGAAATTAGATGCAGGGCCGGAGCTAGAGAAAAATCAGGAAGAGGCAGAGTAGTCAAGCCCAAACCTGCAAACAAACCACACCCCATGACGCGTCGGAGCCAGGAAGATAGGGACACTTTGTCTCTGCCGGGGACATTCCCCCTGGTGGTGACCGCTGGGGGTCACATGAAATACAAACCATACGGGGTGGGAGATGTAACTGCATTGACTGAGTTATTACCTCCTATTACGGACGGGGGTGCGGGGTGGTTGAGAGAGTTTGACAGAGCAACAACAGGTGTTCAACTGGCCCTAGGTGATTTCAGAGCTGTGGTGGCCAGATGTGTCAAAGGCACAGCACTGGATGACATAGAAAAAATAGCAGGTACAGCATTGATGGTTGATAGCACCCCGTTCTGCCGTGTTGTGAATGAAATATCTCATGCATTACGTGAAAAATATCCCACTCCAAATGCTGCTAAGATTTTGAAGTTGTTGTGGAAGCCTGATCAAACTCCAAGGAAGTACATAGAACAGGCTAAAGCCACATGGGCCCTTAACACTGGCCAGCATCCTGGTAGAGAGGGGATGCAACAATTGTGGTTTAGAGACGCTGTGTTAAAAGGTGTGCCCGAAAGGGTCAGAGTGGCCATGACTGATAATCCCGACATGGAGGGGGCGGAGTCTCACGTGTGGGAGAAACATCTGGTGCATCGCCTGCAGACAGCTCATGATGAGGTTATGGCTAAAACTGAGGAGACAGATAACATGAAAGAGCAATTGTTGAAATTACAGCTGGGTGAAATGAGGGGAAAGGCAAATGACAAGAAAAAGGATGAAAAAATAGCAAAAGTAATGGTAGCTCAAGGTTTCCAGCAAATGGGGACTGATGTTGATCCTAATGCATTGCCAGTAGACACACCGGGACCCGCGCGAGGCACAAATTGGGGTGGCCGTGGGGTCGGTAGAGGAAATTGGGGTTCACGTGGTGGTCAACGGGGAGGAGGCGGCGGCATGGGTAGACAAAGGGGTGCGCTTAGAGGTCCGTACGTGCCAGGTACTGTGTGTTTCAACTGTGGTCAGACTGGACATTGGGTTCGAGAGTGCCCAGAACCACCTCAGCAGTTCAATACCAACATGCCACGTTCGGCCAGAAGGGGGCGTGGACAATGGTCGGCCCCCAACTCACAGATGGCTCCTCCAGGCCAGTATTCAGTGGAATACTGGCAGCAGGGACAATACTGACACACCCCACAGAGAGGCCTGGGCATAGGGGGAGGGGCAGACCCCCTGGTGCCACTGAGGGTTCAAGGACGTAACCTGCCCTTTTTAGTGGACACAGGAGCGACGTATTCCACCATTCGTACGGCTCCTGACGACATCCCACTCACAGACACAAAAATCAGTGTTATCGGCTTCTCTGGGGTACCTATGACCTTGCCAGTGACCGTCCCTCTAAAGACGGAGTTAGGACGCCAGTCCTTAACACATTCATACATGATTTCATCACAAGTTCCAGTTAATCTGTTGGGCAGGGACCTGCTCATTAAGCTTGGAGCTACTATCATGTGTGGAGCTGATGGATTAACAGTGACTTTGAAAGATGGCACACAGCTGTCCTGTTTGCAATCAGGAATGAGAGGACAGTGGCTGTTATCTGAGGATTGTGAACGCACAGCGCAGATTTACTGGGCGCGACTGACCACATCAGATGGAATTCTGGCACAGTACCAACTCTGGCGTCCCTGGATAATGTCCATGTCGGCTTACTCACCCTTGCGTGACCCCTACCACGTGACCTTGTTTTATGATCGCGAGCGCACTGAGTGGTTTGAGGAATTGTTTAATGAGTGTTTAGATGAGACAACTTGGGAGCTTAACTCTCAGGACATTTATGTTGGTACAGCTGGAGTGGCAGCGTTTGTTCCACTCCCTGAAGATAAAATGAGTTGGTATAGAATGGGGGATGAAGCGGTTCCCCATGTGTCTTTGGCAGTGCACGAGGGTCATCAAGCAAAAGATTTAGGCCCCATGGTGAGAACAGCCACAAGGGCCACAGATTGGCAACAAACACAACTCACTGATGTCTCATACTCACCCAGTTGTAAAACATATCGAATTTCTGTGACTGCTACTGATCAGAGTGTGTTAGAACACAAACTTTTAAAGCGAACACATGGCAGGGAGAAATCTGATCACGAGGAAGCTGTTAAAGGCTTAACAGAACTCCCAGACACTCTGTGGTCTAAAGGTCCAACTGATGTGGGTTTAACATTTTGTTCACCCGTCACATTTGAGTTAAAGGATGACACCCCTATTTGGCGTTCACAATACAGACACAGCCCAGAGGCAGATAATGGGATTGCAGAAACTATTTCAGGGCTCCTGCAGGTGGGTGTGCTGGAGTCGTCTTCCTCTGCATGGAATACTCCGATCCTCCCAGTTGAAAAGTCAGGCACGGGCAAGTATCGCATGGCACATGACCTTAGGGCAATAAACGCTGTCCTTAAGACACAAACAGTACCTGTACCAAACCCGTACACAGCTCTGACTAATTTATCTCCAGATCAGCGGTGGTTCACATGCATAGATTTGGCAAATGCTTTCTTTTGTCTCCCTCTGCATCCATCCTTAAGAGATATTTTTTCATTTACTTACAGGGGCCAGCAGCTGCGTTACACACGGCTGCCACAGGGTTTTGCCCTTTCACCTGGCATTTTCAATCAGGTACTTAAAAATGCTCTTTCTCCATGTGTATTACCTGAAGGATGCACACTGATCCAATATGTGGACGATTTGCTGATTGCCGCTAAAACAGCTGATGCTTGTTTTCAAGCGACAATGACTGTGCTTCGTCAGCTGGCTAAAACAGGCTTTAAAGTAAGTAGAGAAAAACTCCAACTTGTCAGAACTGAAGTTACATTTCTAGGTCGTGTGGTGGCGATGCAGACGGCGGGCATGTTGGCGTCCCAGAGGGAAACAATTATGTCACACCCCCAGCCACGTACAGTTAAAGAAATGTTGTCATTTCTTGGGCTCACAGGTTACAGTAGACACTACATTCCTGACTATGTGGGCAAAACCAAACCTTTGAGGGATTTGGTGAAAGAACACGGCATGAGAGATCTCACAGCTAATCTCAACTGGACCACTGAAGCTGAAATGCGGTTCATTGAATTAAAGCAGGCCCTGTCTCGTGCAGCAGATTTGGCAATCCCCGATTATAACTCTGATTTCTCAGTTGATGTTTCTGAAACAAATGGAGTAGTAAATGGTGTGTTGTTTCAGAAAAAAGGGGGAAAGAGACAAGTGCTGATGTATATCAGCATTGGCCTGGATAACACAGAAAAAAGACACCCCATGTGCACACAACATGCAGCAGGGGTAGCAAAAATAATTCAGAAAGTGGCTCACATTGTGAGAGGGCACCCACTGAAAGTGCTCACAACACACAGTGTGGTGGCCTATGTGAACTCACAGGTATTTACAATGACCCCACTGAGACAACAGAGACTGACTAAGATTCTGGAGTCTCCAAACTTGACCTTCACACATGAAGGGATTAACATGGCAGATCAAATGGGGGGGGGGGAACACCTCATGACTGTACACAAATAGTAGAGGTTGAAGAGAAAGTAAGGTCTGATTTGAGAGCAGAACCGGTGAGTGAGGCAGATGATTATTTTACAGATGGATGTTGTTTTAGAGATCCGAGTGAAGGATTGAAAACAGGCTATGCAGTGGTGAAAGGAGTTGGAGACCAGCTGCTGGTGGAGAAATCAGGAACATTAGAAGGGCCTCAGTCAGCACAGAGAGCAGAGCTTATTGCAGTGATAGAAGCTCTGAGATTAGGGAAAGGAAAAAGAGTTAACATTTATACTGACTCAGCATATGTTTTTGGAGCAGCACATGTGGAGCTGGGGCAATGGAGGAGGGCTAGATTCAGAACAGCCACAAATAAACCGATCAAACATGAGGAGGAAATGAGACAGCTGGAGGACGCTCTGAAAGAACCTCTGGAGGTCGCTATCATAAAGTGTAAAGGGCATGACGAGTCTGACACTTGGGTGGCGAAAGGAAACAGAGCAGCCGACGAGGAAGCAAAACGGGCGGCAGGCTATAAGGAAGGAAAACAAATGGTAAGTATGGGTATGGAATGGGGAGACCTGCCAGCCCAACAGCGAGAGGACATCGAAAAGGCGCAAGGAGGAGCCTCACCCGAGGAAAAGGCGGTGTGGCAGGAAAGAGGGGCCGTACAATCAGAAGGATTGTGGAGAGGGCCCGATGGGCGGCCAGTGCTCGCAGCAGAAGTGGCCCAGGAGAAAATCAAAGAAGCTCATGGGCTAGGTCATGTGGGAGTGGCCCAGATGGAAAGGGATTTGTGTCATTGGTGGCATCCCTACATGAAAAACCTGGTAAGGGAACATGTGAGAACCTGCCTGATTTGTGGACAATACAATCCAAAGCCCACCGTGAAACCAGAAATGGGTAAGTTTCCTTTGCCAGAAAGACCAGACCAGGAAATTGTGATTGATTACACTGACATGATAACCACTGTTCGAGGGTTTAGATATCTGTTGGTGTGTGTGGATGGTCTGACTGGCTGGCCAGAGGCGTGGCCAACGCGCAGAGAGGATAGTAAAACAGTGATCAAATGTCTGGTGAATTATTATGTCCCCTGGCATGGATTCCCAGAGAAGGTAAGATCAGATAATGGCACTCACTTTAAAAATCGAGATCTCGCTGAGGTGGAATGTATGTTGGGGTTGCAACATAGATATGGTACAGTTTACCATCCACAATCTCAGGGAAAAGTGGAAAGAATGAACCAAAATCTTAAAAACAAATTGGCAAAAATCTGTGCACAGACCAACTAGGTGCCTGGGCAGAAGAGATAAAACCACATTCCTTACCCCCCTTCCTGCTTCACACAGAAAGACAGGGAGGCAAGGTCAGGAGCCAGGCTCGCTAAGAATTAGAAAAACATGTGAAGATGCAGCTTTTATGACAAAGAGGGGGGCTGTGACTAGCTATAAAAGTCTGTGAAAGTTGCTACCATTTTGAGACATGCTGTCGAACCTCTGCAGGCATCTCTCCCGTCCGGACGTTGTAATGCTCTGACTGTTGAATTGTATGGAAATAAATGATTGTTGATTGAGCATTTATACACCGAGTATTGTCCTTCCTTCAGCCCAAAGATTCAAAGAATTGGGAGATTTCAACAGTCTTCAAGCAACTTAAACAAGTCCAGACGCTTTTCTTTGCAAGCTGATTTGACTACGATGACCTGGATGACTGAGAACCTTCACAGACATAATAAACACAAAGTTTTTGTTCTATAACATTTTTCTATCATTGCTTTATTATGGATTAGGTGCAAGAGTTGTTAAAATGTATAATTAAATAATAGATGGATTCAATAGCAAACTGTGCCTCGTTCTCAGATGGACAGCAAGTGGAATGTGATAGATGAGATGAGGAGATGGAAGGAAGAAGAGAGGCAAAGAGTGATTCACAGGCAGAGCTTAGTTTATTTCCCAGTTTTGTTGCCTTATGGTTCCAAGCGCCGTGACCAATCTTTGCGTTTTATTATTATCTCATAACACTTGTTTAATCAGCTACCCTCTCTCCTGTGGACTGTTTAATCTCTACAGTCTCAGATCAACACAGCCCTGCCCTCCAGCATTATCAGCAGCAAGAGCAGAAGCAACCCCCCAAACAGCAACATTGTACCCATCAGGTAAAAAATGGGCTACGTTTGCTTTGCATTGTGCCCACCTGATGACAGTGATGTAGTGTGATGTGATTCCATATTAGATTCTTGATGAATGTGGGTTGTTGTTCTTCAGCCTGCTTCTATGTGCCCTTTTTAACTGTGAGCACCCGCCCCTTTAAACATCTCTGCACTGCCCTGACTAAATGTATATATAAACTGTCTCTATGGTTTACAGTCTGAGTCTGACAAGCTGTCAGCTGTTCATTTCTGCTATTTGAATTGTTAAAAGAAACAAACTATTCATTTAGCAGATTAACAAAAAGAATAGAGAGGCATCCAGTTATTGACATTTATATTATTTAGTTAAAGGTTTGAACAAAAAACAATTAAACACAGAGCCTCTTCCTGCTTTCTGGAATGAATCACAGCATGAAAACCCTTCCTCTTCTTCCTGCTCTCTAGCTCAGCACCTCCTGTCTGTCCATATCGTTCTGTGTTCCCTCCCCTTTAGATCTACATTATGAAGATGGGTGTAACCAACGTGTGTTAGAGCTGGCAGGCCCCATTCACAGCAGCAACACTTGTTGTTCAGATCAGACCAGTTTCTATATTAAGGAAGTGAAACTTACACAGTCACTGACACTGAGAGGAGAAATGGCGCAGAAAGGAGTTCAGCTGGACCGAGAAACCTTCTCTTGTTCGATCTGTTTGGATCTACTGAAGGATCCGGTGACTCTTCCCTGTGGACACAGCTACTGCATGAACTGTATTAAAAGCTTCTGGGATGAAGAGGAAAAGAAGAAAATCTACAGCTGCCCTCAGTGCCGGAGGACTTTCACAGCGAGGCCTGTCCTGGAGAAAAACACCATGTTAGCAGTTTTAGTGGAGCAGCTGAAGAAGACTGGACTCCAAGCTGCGCCTGCTGATCACTGCTATGCTGGACCTGAAGATGTGGCCTGTGATGTCTGCACTGGGAGAAAAATGAAAGCCTTCAAGTCCTGTTTTGTGTGTTTGGTCTCTTACTGTGAGAAACACCTTCAGACTCATTATGTAGCAGCTCAGTTAAAGAAACACAAGCTGGTGGAGCCCTCCAAGAAGCTCCAGGAGAACATCTGCTCTCGTCATGATGAGGTGATGAAGATGTTCTGCCGTACTGATCAGCAGAGTATCTGTTATCTCTGCCCTGTGGATGAACATAAAGGCCACGACACAGTCTCAGCTGCAGCAGAAAGGACTGAGAGGCAGAGAGAGCTGGAGGTGAGTCGACAAAACATCCAGCAGAGAATCCAGGAC
The DNA here is from genome assembly GCF_965226115.1 of Aulonocara stuartgranti. Taxonomy (NCBI): domain Eukaryota; kingdom Metazoa; phylum Chordata; class Actinopteri; order Cichliformes; family Cichlidae; genus Aulonocara; species Aulonocara stuartgranti. Next base: position 4,659,919 of record NC_138954.1, read on the forward strand.
AGAGAGAAAGATGTGAAGCTGCTTCAACAGGAGGTGGAGGCCATCAATCAGTCTGCTGATCAAACAGTGGAGCACAGTGAGAAGATCTTCACTGAGCTGATCCATCTCATCCAGAAAAGAAGCTCTGATGTGAAGCAGCAGATCAGATCCCAGCAGGAAACTGAAGTGAGTCGAGTCAAAGAGCTTCAGGAGAAGCTGGAGCAGGAGATCACTGAGCTGAAGAGGAAAGATGCTGAGCTGAAGCAGCTCTCACACACAGAGGATCACATCCAGTTTCTACACAACTACCCCTCACTGTCAGCACTCAGTGAGTCTACAGACTCATCCAGCATCAATATCCGTCCTCTGAGCTACTTTGAGGATGTGACAGCAGCTGTGTCAGAGGTCAGAGATAAACTACAGGACATTCTGAGAGAGGACTGGACAAACATCTCACTGACAGTCACTGAAGTGGATGTTTTACTGTCACAACCAGAGCCAAAGACCAGAGCTGGATTCTTAATATTCATGTGAAATCACACTGGATCCAAACACAGCAAACACATGGCTGTTATTATCAGAGGGGAACAGAAAAGCAACATTTATGAATCAACAACAGTCTTATTCTGATCATCCAGACAGATTCACTAACAGGTCTCAGGTCCTGAGTAGAGAGAGTCTGACTGGACGTTGTTACTGGGAGGTGGAGTGGAGAGGGGGAGTTTTTGTAGCAGTCGCATACAAGAATATCAGCAGAAAAGGATATGAATGTGTTTTTGGATATAATGACAAATCTTGGGCATTAGATTGTATCAACAACAGTTTTATATTTCGGTACAACAACATCCAAACTCGTGTCTCAGGTCCTCGTTCCTCCAGAGTAGGAGTGTACCTGGATCACAGAGCAGGTATTTTGTCCTTCTACAGCGTCTCTGAAACCATGACTCTCCTCCACAGAGTCCAGACCACATTCACTCAGCCGCTCTATGCTGGACTGTTGGTTTACGATGATTATGGAGCCACTGCTGAGTTGATTAAAGTGAAATAGACTGAAGTCTTTCATATTGTTGTAAGTTTAAATCTGTATTTTAGTTCCCTTTTAGTTTCTCTCCATCATTATTGTGGTATTTATGTGCTGCACATAAATCAGATGTCAGTCAAACATTATGGGCAGTACCTCGACATCTTCAACATGTTGTCTTGATGTTTTTACGTTTTATAGGTGGAGCTCTTTCCTGTGTCTGTTCAGCCATGGAGACTATCAATGCTTATGGATATTTTTATTTGAAAAATTTCTCCACATGACAACATAAACTTCTCTATCTTCTAAATGTTTACTGAATATTTTTCTTAGGTATTTGTATGTTGTTGTTTCTCTTCACTGATCTTAACAGAGAAGTCTACAGACCTTCCTTTATCACACAGATTTTATTCTCATTTGTACATTTATAAAGAAAACAATTAATTACAGAGCAATAAGAAATTTTAAGAAAGTGCACTATATCATAATTTATAGTAAAGTGTATTAAAGCATCGTTAGTTAGTCACTTATTTAGTTTGGAGCTGTATCATCTGACACTGTAGAAACATTTCCTCCAGCTTCAGCACAGAATGTTAAAAACAGAACTATTAATGAGAACAAACAGTAGGAACACAGTATCAGCAAACATCATGGCTTAAAATGGAGAGTAAAAATCTAAAAAGAAATAAACAAATTAGTAAAAAGGATTTCCTGTTGACATGTTATTGGTCCTATCTTGTCTGCAGCACCTCCAGGATGCTTCTTATATGTTTCTGGTTATTTTTGCACCAATTTTAGTTTTTGTCAGTAGGAAGTTCAAGTTCAACTCAGTGTGTTTGTTTGTTTTTTTCAAACTGATGCCTGACCTTGAACACCAAACATCTGTCAATAAAGCAATGATATAAAATGCTTATATTAGTACTGAAAAACTGCATATCCACTTTACAAATATAAATAATGATATAAATCCACAGCTGAACTGGAGGAGCAGCTGATCTAGTTCACTCATGTGTTTCTGGACTAAGAGTTGGAGCAAATACCTTATGATTCAGTGATGTTTGTTTTTGTTAAATATTTTGTAGATCCAAGAGTGAGTTTGACTCATGATGATGATGTTCCGAATTAAACAAAGTTGGTCACAAATTCTTCAAAGCTGTTTATTAAGAATATATTCACTTGGACTCATGAGACAGGCTTGTGATCCAAGGGAGCCATCAACTGGACAATTACTGACATGACAACAAAAAAGCTAAGTACAGAGGGGGGAACAGAGGTGAAAATACTTGCTTTAAAGGATTGTAATGTTTCCTTTTAAAATAAGTCTCTAAGGTCAGACAAAGGGACAGAAACTCATAGCTTTCTACCAGCCCAATGACAAAACTATAAGTTGTTTTTTAACATCTACTTTTTCATCTATTTGGCAGTCACAGTGAAAAGTATAAACATTGGCACGCTTTGTCTTGTGATTCTGCTGTTCGTAAAAAATGACCATGCGCAAAGTACCAGACTTTAAGGCTTTGACTTGATGCCAATGGCCTGAGGAGGACAGTATTACCCTTGGACATGTGTAGTCTGCCGTCTACTCAATAGAAGAAGAAGAAGCGCGGAAATGGCACAACTGTCTTCAGTTTCTGGGAGAGTTTAACAATGAGAGACTGATGATGCAGAAGAAATCTCCGTGGTTAAAAACATTAAAAACAGTCGTCCAGGATGATGAGATCCGCCACTGGCTCAGACTGCTGTATATCAGCCGGAGACCCGAGATGAAGTCACGCAGCAGGTATGTAAAACTGTGATGTTCTCAATGAACTAACACAGGAACGATCTGAGCTCAGTCTGTAAGCTAACAGGCTAAAATCAGAGAGCAGCTAATCAAACAAGTGCGTCCGTTTTTTTTAAAGGTAAACTTTTAACAATAGACTTTCATGAGACACATCAAAACCAAACAGGGAGGGAAAGCTTCGGTTTTCTGCACTGTGCCACAGTTCGCTGTCTGCTTCGGTTCACGACGCCTCACTCCGGGGCTACAGACAGTTCTCTGCCGCCTGTGGTGCTCCTCACCTCCGTCTGCACCCACAGACTTCCCGAGGTGGAGGCAGGCCGGCAGGGACTTTGAGAGATGGGCTTTACTTTTAAAAATACCCCTTAATCAGGGTCTAACTCACTAAAAGATGGCCACATGTCTCTCTCCAACTTAATCTCTTTCTTTTAAGTAATTGTTTTTCATTGAAATGAAATTAATTGTTCAATAAAATGATTACATTTATAATTGAATTAAAGTTAAATGAATCAAGGTGATTTTGACTTTGCTAGTTAACAGGAAGAGAAACAAACTTACACAGGATAAAATGAAATTTGGAGCCAGCAGAAAAAGTCAGATCACAGACAAACAGAAACATTCCTCTTTGGCTAAAATAAAATGCAGATTATTGCTCATCTGCAGTTTTAATCATGGTGAATAATTTATGATTCAGCCAAGTAAGATTCTTCTGTGTGGAGGTTTTTCCCCTGTCAAAAGGCATTGACCATTACCTTCATCTAAACATGGAATTTAAGTCATGTAGTTGCCGTTGTTTGTTTTTAAAGAGGTCATAATATTTTTGTGATGGTAGAAATTTATCTTCAAAGTAATAGTTATAAAGTGAATTAATAAGACTTTCCAACAAAGAGAGGGAGTCACATGGTGCTTCTGAAACATTTGTACAAACCTCTCTCACATATGTGAGCAACATGCTCACAGTGTACAGCCCTGCTGACTGAGGCTGCACCTTTACCTGTCTAATCTTTTTCTTTTTACTTTGTTCCTCAAGTCCCACATCAACATGAAGTGTAAGGAGGAGGAAGATCTGGCTGGCCAGCAGGTCTGGAAGCAGGAGAGGAACTTCAATCTGGACCAGGAGGACACAGATCCCCCACAGATCAAAGAGGAACAGGAGGAACTCTGCATCAGTCAAGAGGGAGAACAGCTTGTAGTGAAACACGAGGATGAAGGCATCGTCGTCTGGAGCGGGGAAGAGCGGCTCAGACAGCTGCGTAACATCTGGAAACCTGAGAAAGATTTACAGACCAGCGGTAAAACTGTAATCGCTTTTCTGAAGTGTTAACATTAATATTAAACCTACAGTTTGTATCAGTCAGATCTATTTAATGTGTATTCGTGAAAACATGACAGGGAGTTTTAAATGGACTGGTTCTTATATAGCGCTTTTCTACTCAATCTTGAGCACTCAAAGCGCTTTACAAAACTTGTGCATTCACCCACTCACTCCCATTCGCACAAGCACATTTTTCTTAGTGCTTTCTACCAACATTCAGACACACATTCCACAGATCAAAGAGCAACTTGAGGCAACTTGGAGTTAGTATCTTGCCCAAGGATATTTGAAATGCAGACTAGGTGAAGCCGGGAATCGAACCGATCAGTAGATGATCTGCTCTACCGCCTGAGCTACAGCCACCCCCAATAGTGAAGATTATTTTGAAAAATATCAAGATGTAGATCAGTTTCGAGATCAACTCCAAAATAGATCATCAGTCAGTCAGTAATAAGTGAGTTCTTTTTTGTTTGAAAGGTTTTTTTTACTCTTAATGTTGCTGAAAAATGTCAGAACTCAAGTTCTCATTTGCATCAGAGTGCACAAATAACTTCATTTTTACACACTTTTAATTTCACCTGCAAATGTGAGCAACATGCCCTCATTACAGACTTTAACTAAAACTTTATCTTCTCAGAAGTGTTTTTCTATAATTACATTTTTTTTATTGTTCGTTTAGACCTCCACCAGCAAACTGCCTGTAAGGAGGAGGAGTTTGTCGCCAATCAGCAGGAGAGGAACTCAAGTCTGGACCAGGAGGACCCAGATCCTCCACAGATTAAAGAGGAACAGGAGGAACTCTGCACCAGTCAGGAGCTGGAGGAGATTGTACTGAAGCAGGAGATCAATAGTTTTATGGTGACTTCTAGTTTTGAGGAAAGTGACCTCAGTGAATCAGAACCAAACGATGACCAGCTCCTTGCTCTTAACTTTCCTGAACCAGAGCTTGAGGAACAGGAAGAAAACCAGCATGTGGACTCGGGATCAACTAGAAATGCGGAGCTGAAGAAAAGGAGACGTCACAAAAACCGAACAGATAAGTCTCGGAGTGAAACTGATACAAGTAAAAAATCTGTAAGCTGTGACACTTGTGGAAAAACTTTTCAGTGTAAATCCAACCTGACGAGACACATGAGAGTTCACACAAGTGAGAAGCCACATTCTTGTAGCACCTGTGGGAAAAGATTCATTTGGAAATCAGGATTGGAAACTCGCGTAAGGATCCACACAGGCGAGAAGCCATATTTTTGCATCACCTGTGGGAAAAGATTTAATAAGAAATCCGGATTTGAAAGTCACGTGAGAATCCACACAGGCGAGAAGCCGTATTTCTGTAGCACATGTGGGAAAAGATTTGGTAAGAAATCAGGACTAGAAACTCATTTGAGAATCCACACCGGTGAGAAAGCGTATTCTTGCAACGTCTGTAGGAAAGAGTTTAGAGACTTGTCGACTATGAAAAGTCACAGAAGGATCCACACAGGTGAGAAACCATATATTTGTAGCTCCTGTGGGGAAAGATTCAGTTGGAAATCAGGACTGAATTTTCATCTAAGGATCCACCTGAGTGACAAACCAAATCACTGCAGCACCCGAGGTAGAAAATGACCTCATGCTCCAAGTCACGGTACATTTCCTGTCCACAGCAGTGAAGGGCACTCTATGTTGTTTGTTCCAGCCCTGACTTTATGTTTCTCTAAGCTTGATATTTTTTTTTATTGGTCTTTAAAGGTGACACAAATATTTATTGAACATGGATGCTCTTTTAATATTTACCACAGAAACTTGTATTTCTTCTTCAGTATAGAAGAAAACAAACATGAAAATGAGTTTTTCATCACTTGTTCCTTGTAACAACCATGATGTGATTCCTTTTTATCAGCCAATAAATAAGTTTTGATACACAGGACTAAAGATTTAAAAAAAGTTCAAGACAAGTATACAATTTTTATTTAAATATTTTTTCTTTGTGATTTATGTTAATGAAGGTTATACTTCAGTATGGCTTTGACCTGGTTGTCCTGGTTATTCTTAGCAACATGTTGCAAGATTTGATTAAATTTTTTGTGACTAATTTTGTGTATTGTGTAATCCCTGCTAAATAAAAGCAGTTAAATGTGCTATATTGGCTCATGATAAGTGTTTATATCATTTTGCCTAAATGCAAGTAAACTCAATGTTTGCCAACTCTGTGTGTGCAGTTTGCTTCATAAGTACAGTAACAGAACTTAAACTACATGGAGCCTATTTTGATTACATCATTACAGATGTAGATATTATTCATAGTTCATATTTCACAGTGTGCTGCAATCTTCTCCACAGACCTGCATTGCTCTCTGTTCAGACCCGTCATCTTCAAGATGTCCACTAGATGTCGTCAGAGTTCCCCCACTTTCCTCATCTATTGTGTTGCCATTACCTGAGCCTGCTTAAAACCTACAGTCCTTTACATATGGGTTCATTCAGGGTCATGTTTAGTGGGCAGGTTTAGTGCGATGAAGGAAACTCGTTTTCTTTAACTTTACCTCTGAGTAAGTAACTGGAGTAACAGACTCACTGATTCCTCCCCACCTGCTGGACATGAACCAGCTGACTGACACTTGTTTTCATTTTCTCATTCATAAAGTTGCTACCAGTTCAATTCATTTATATTTATATATAGTGCCAAAAAACAACAGTTGCCTCAAGGTGCTTTATATTGTAAGGTAAAGAATGTAAAAACCTCCACAATTGAACAAGCTGAAAAGAGCAAATGCTTGGCAGCAGTGGCAGAAACAGGCTGTCTGTCGTAATCACTGTAAAACACTAATCACTGGTCAGTCATTTGTTGTGTTGCAATCGGTTACACTGAGGGAAAAAATTTCACAACTGGATCTCGGAGATAATGTGAATATTTGTGAAAATATGTGAAGATGAGGCTGAAATAACTCTGAGACTCTAAAACATGATGAAATGCTTACATATTGAAATGTGTGTAGTAACATGACCTACAGCTTGTTTAAGAACTCGTGATTTTTTTCCCCTGTTGGCATAAGGTGAAATCCTGCATAAAGGAGGTGACCTTTGCTCCCTGACTCAGACGTGATAAACATGACCCAAATCATTCACGTTGGTGCCAAATAATGTTTTGTTAAAGTTTAACAAGCTTTCCCAGCCTGAAACTGCCAGACAAACAAATCACCTGTTGGAGATGCTGGTTTAGCTCCCTGGGTAAAGTGGGTGACCCAGATGCTAAAGCCCAGCTATGACTCCTGCCTGAGGACTTTTAGTCTTGGTTTGCATCCAACTTTTCTGCCACAATAGTTCAATTTTCTTAATAAAACACCAAATTACAACAAGTTACCTCGAGGCAGTTTATATTGAAGGCACTTTATTTGAAGGTAAAGATCCGACAATAATACAGAGAAACAACAGGTAGAAGCAATGGAAGATTGAAAATAACGGTTGTCATTACTTTTCATTCAGTCATAAGATACAGAAACACCATCTGTTGTGTGTAAAGATGAACAGTAGGGGTAGGGTGATTTTCACCAGATCAAAGCCATGGATTCACAATTATGGTTTGGTGCTGTTGAGTACCTGGATAGAAAATGCACATGTGGAATGGTAGAAAGTGTTCAGCATGCTTTGATGATCTGCTTCAACTATGCTGGGGTGAGCATTACAGACTGCTTCTTAAATTTAATAACCAAATTGCATCAATGGGGAACTATAAATTCTACATTTGGATTTCTGATTATTATTTCTGGCTGATTTTCATTAGATCGACCTGAGTAAGGCAGCGACAGATGTGTGCGGTCCAGAAGTAGAAGAAGAAGAAAGAGGAGAGCAGAAATGATGACATTCTAGGCTCGCTTTTCACCTTTGATGTACTCTTAGCAGGAAGACTTTGGTTTGGTGATGTGTTAGAGATAATTTAGTGGTTGAAGCTACTGTGGACTGACCAGATCTGCCATCAGCTCAGAGTGCTGGATATCACCGCAAACCTGAGACAAAGTCATACAGAACAGGTGTGTAAAACTGTGATGGTCACTGTGATGGGTGCATGCAACCACACAACTGAGACACTTAGTAATATTCATTTGGTCTTTTGTCTTATGTTTACGTTATGCTTTAAAGTTTCTGTGATCATAAGTTAACTAATTTGACGTTTTGAGGTTACCTGTAGTGATGTGACGTTCTGTATCGAGGCTTCGGAGCGTGTGTCGGGTAATTGAGGGGGCGTTTCCGCGATGCGCGTATCGAGGCTTGCTTCATTTATGGGAGGAGCTGAAAATGATGACGTCCGAAGCCTCGCTGCCCGGCTGTACCACGTGACTGGTTCATGAAGTGGTTCGAACTTTGCCGCGAGATATGACAGCGATATAAAGCCCTCAGACTTCATTCAAAATGTGGGTGTTTGATGGAGAGTTGCGGTTAGTGAGAGTTTGGAGACAGTTTGGAGGTTTATGAGAGTGAGGAGAGAAAGTCAGGAGAGAATGGAGCCAGCTAAGAAGAGGAGGATGTCCTCCCCTGTGTGGGAACATTGTGATTTTATTCCTCCCAACAAGGTATGTAAATTTCTACAGAAGATGTATTTTCATAATACTGATGCTGCAATACAATTTATGTTAAGCTGTCTTGACTTTTGTACAAGGTGAAGTGTTTGCTATGTGCCAGGGAGCTGGGATATAACAGCAACACCTCATCCATGCATAGGCACTACAGAGCTTTGCATGAGAATAAGGGGAACACCGATTGTGGAGCAAGACCAGGTGAGCCATCAAATGCCATGATAATATAGCATGCAGTAATGTTACTAAATGATATAACAATATTATACAACTGTAATAAGTTACATGTGTGATATTTATATTTGTGCTTTGTCTTTATTGTCTTTCCTCAGGAGAACAATCTCAAATAGATGAAGACCTGGTCAGCATGGTGATTGAGGACTCCCAGCCATTTAGCATTGTGGAGGACAAAGGATTCAAAAGATTTGTTAAATCATTAAATCCTAGCTATGTTCTCCCCACTAAAAAGGTCATAAAAGCAGTGAAAATTTAGTTTTTACAGAATAAAATGTGAACAGGCAGGACTGTGTAGCTGTCCATACCTCAACGTTACAACCGCACAACCACTGTCCACACCCCAACCACACCTCACCTCACAGTAAATGATCATTTGCATTTTAAGCATTTCCAAATAATCATTTTCCATACTGCCAGTATAAATATACACAGTATACTGCCATCACTACAATATACATGTTTTACACACTCCTTTTGTTGTTGACATTTACAGGCTGTGTGCAAAAGGCCACACTCTTCAAATTCATGCCAGCTATTATTTTTACGTCCAGTAGGTGTCCTGCTAGAGCAAATGAAGCTTCAGTGCTTCACGAAGCTTCATCTGCCCATCACTAGCATAGACTTTGCTTTGCATTGTTTGTTATTTTATATAGGTATGTTATATTGATTATATTTCTGCTCTTTCTCAGTTACCTGACCTCCGCTCCAGTCCTTCCTGGTTTGGCTGAAAGAGGAGGCTGAGGGTGGAGCTGGTTTAAATGCAGAAGCCAATAAAGTGGACTGGACCATCTATTGTGATCATGCAGGGGGAATGGGGTTCTTCTTGAATGATGGTTATCTGTTATCCCTTTAGTTTTCACCTTTGGTTTATATAATGGTTTATTCATTTGCTATATAACTGGAGCTGTTTCTCATTTGGGCAGGTCAGTTTGAGTTATGTTTTTGTTAAGTGATTTTTGAGTAGCGGTCTGTTAAGGTAACCTCTTTTATGGGCCCACTTGGTTCTTACAAATTTAATTTTTTGTTATTTTGAATTTTTGTAATCATTTTGTCCTTTTTGGGGTATAATAAAACCCTTTTTTTTTTTTGAAGATTACATTTGTGCCTGTGTGTTCCTGGCGGCTTGGATCATGACAGTCTCAGTGAAATAACACTGACTCATGCAGGACTCTGATTAAAAACTCAGCTTGTGGGCTAACAGACTAAAATCAAAGAATGCTTCTCTTTTTCTCTTTTGTTAAAAACGTTGAACATCCAGTGAGACACAGAGTAAAGTGACTTTCCAAGATTGTTTCTTCTTCTACAGATTCAGATAAATGATGTCATTTTGAGCCAGAAAGAACATTTCCATCATAAAGTAGAAGACTTTTATATTTGTAGGAGCCATAATTGAATGTATTGAATTTTGATGATCACTGGGTTTTTATTTGTTTGGTTGTTATGGGAGTCACGTGGGTGCTAGCGGTGACATAAATGGGCGTTGTCACTCTGTCATTCACGGGTTTTGATTTTGACAGAGAGGAGGGCTGGGTAGCCGTAGTTTTTGTTGACCGCTGCACTACATGTTTCGCTTCGTTATATTAGAGCCTGTGATGTTGTAAGAGTTTGAATCAGGAGCCGATGATACTACTCTGTAAACTCTCAAAGCACTTTAATTAAACGAGCAAACAATTCCATCTCTCGCATTATTGCGTAACTTTGACAGCGCGTCAGGCAAATAGGCAGGCTCCATCCCCGGCCTGTAGCGACTGTGGAAGTCGCTATATCTTTAGTCAACAAAAAACGGCATTCTGGAGAAGCCAGCCGCAAGCAGGATCAAAGGAATCAGATCAAGGAACCTGAAAGCCACAAGTAAGTGCAGCGCATCTGAATGAGTGAGCCCAGCAGCACCGACACACCTGACGCAATTCTGAGGAGCGCAGGTAAGAATACCTGTGCATGTCTGGTTGTGGAAAAGGAAGCGACATTGCATTAGCGCTGAGATGTTTCAAGAGGAGACACTGAATGGAATGAATGTTGGTTAAATGTGCAATGTTTTTGGCTGCGCTCTTGGATTGATGACTGCGCTGCGTCTTATTAATTATGCTGCTTGGATGACGTTCAAATGGACAATTAAAGTGCCGTTACGTTGAAAGGATTTTATGGTCAAAGTCTATTGTGGCTTCCAGTGGATATGTTTTAATGGATGATCACTGAAGATTAAAATAAATAAATAAAAAATCGAACAAACAAACGGGAAAATCATGAGTCAAACAGGTGGTGATGATTGTTCCTTTAATGATTTTGGGGGAAAGAGAGAAAGAAAAATGACTGGAAAGGCATTGTTGAATAAAATCGAAAAATCACAAAATGAATGCAAAATATATGTTAATAAAATGAAAGGACTAATACAAAAAATGAAAGCGCTCCTGCAACACAATGAAAATCTTTCTCAAATTAAGCAGTATTTGGTGGATTTAAAGGCACTGTGTGAAAAGGCTTCAAGTTCACATGTTGAGGTGTTGTCTTTGGTGCCAGAGGAAGAAGTAATAAAACAAGAGGAATGGTTTTCAAGTATCATGAAATACACCAATGTGTTTTTAAATGAAATTCAGAACTGGATAAATCAAAGAGAACAAAATTCTGCTGTTTGTCCAAAGCAAATCAATTTATTGGAAAACAATGTTACATCAAATACTGAGACAGAAGTGGAGGATGATATCAAGCCAAGTGATAGTGTTTCAAATGTTGAAAGCCACAAAACTTCTTCATCAAAATCTTCAACTTCATCTGTTCATATGAAAGCTGAGGCAGAGTTGGCAGCTTTAATGATAAAGCAGAAATTATTGGATGAGAAACATGTACTGGAAGAAGAGGAGGAACGTCTTCGTAAAAGAAAGGAAAGGCTAAAATTGGACACTGAAATTGCTGAAAAAATGGCTACAATAAATGTCCTTAAAGCTCAAAGTATAACAAGCAAAAAAGGATCTTTAAAAGTTTCAGATGGAATGAATTCATACATTTCCCATGAAAGATCTAAACAAACCCTTAATGTTGATGCATTAGAATTTATACCTCACATTTCTGCAAAACAAAATTCATTGACTAATGCTGAAACTCAAAACCGGAGAAAAGATAAAACCCAGGAATGTGTCATGCAACAAGCTGTGCTGACTGAATCTTCTCAAAATAAGCATCCTCGACAATATTCAGTTATTCCTTCAAACCCATCTGATGCAAATGGACAAAATCAGAAAGGGTTTATTGCCAAATGTTGAGCAGGTTTACAACATTAGGAAATTGCTGCGGTGCTTCAGTGCAAACATACTGTCATAAAAATATAAAATAAAAATAAGAATTAAAAGTGCTAAGTAGATAGATATATACATGAGTGCAGGTGGTGATCAGTGCCAAACATGGAATGATGCAGTGACACAGCGTAGGGTCATGTGTTAGTGGTGGGAACAGTCATACGGTTATTGTTCATGTGTCCGACAGCAGAGGGGAAGAAACTGTTCTTATGGCGAGAGGTTCTGGTGCGAATGGACCGGAGCCTCCTGCCTGAGGGGAGCAGGTCAAACAGACTGTGTCCAGGGTGAGAAGGGTCAGCTGAGATCCGAGCTGCACGCCCCAGTGTCCTGGAGGTGTACAGGTCCTGCAGAGATGGGAGTCTGCAGCCAATCACCTTCTCAGCAGAGCGCACAACACGCTGCAGTCTCTGTTTGTCCCTGATAGTGGCTCCAGCGTACCACACAGTGATGGAGGAGGTGAGGATGGACTCAATGATTGCAGTGTAGGATTGCATCATCGTCCGTGTTGGCAGGTTGAATTTCTTCAGCTGCCTCAGGAAGTACATCCTCTGCTGGGCTTTCTTGATGACGGAAGTGATGGTGGGCTCCCACTTCCGGTCCTGGGTGATGGTGGTACCCAGGAAGCGGAATGAGTCCACAGAGGTGATGGGGGTGTCAGACAGGATGATGGGGGGGAATGTGGAGCTGTGTGCTTCCTGAAGTCCACAATAAATAAAATAAAATGACTGTTATACAAATGGTATGGTGGAACCGGAACCACAAAATGATGTTATTGGAGTAATGACTAAACAAAATGAAATAACAACACTCTTAATCCAACAACAAAGCCTCTTTTCTTTACCAAAGAGAGAAATACCTCATTTTGATGGAGATCCACTTCAATATTATTCATTTGTTAAAGCATTTGAGAATGCAGTTGAGTGCAATACGAAGAATAACAGCGATCGTTTATATTTTTTGGAACAGTACACAAGAGGCCATGCAAAGGAATTGGTGAGAAGCTGTCAACAAATGAACTCAGATCGTGGTTATCGCAAAGCAAAATCACTGTTAAAGGAGCACTATGGCGATGAACAGAAGGTCGCAGCTGCATATCTGGACAAGGCACTTTCATGGCCATCAATTAAAACAGAGGAAGTAAAAGCTCTTCAGAACTACAGTTTGTTCCTCAGGGGATGCTGTAATGCAATGGAGGAGGTGCAGCATCTGAGCGATTTGGACATGCCTTCTAATATGGTGAACATTATTAAAAAATTAGGGACAAATGGAGAAGCCATGTTTGTGACCTGCAAGAAAGGCATAAAAGAAGAGCCAAATTTATGGATATTGCAGACTTTTTGGAGAAGCAAATAAGAATATTAACTGATCCTGTATTCGGTAATATTCAAGATTCTCCGCTTTCTTTACCAACAAAAGGAATGAGTAAAGCCAAGTATCAAGGCAGACCTGGAAATAAAGGAACAGGCTTTGCCACCACTATGCAAGTTGTGGAGAGTACACCTAAGCCTGCGGAAATGGAAATGAAAAATAATCAGGTTGGAAGGAACGTCTGTATTTGTTGTGGAGGAAGACATATGTTGGACGTCTGTGCACAGTTGGGAAAAATGGCTCATGAGAAGAAGATAACCTTCTTAAAGGAAAATGGCATCTGTTTTGGCTGCTTGTGTATAGGACACATCAGTAAAGATTGCCGTAAGAGGATTTCCTGTTCCAAATGCAGCTGGAAACATCCCACCATCCTGCACAAAGAAAGTTCACCTTCTGAAAAGACCGACAGGAACATGCAGCCGCATGTGAGCACACTAGTGTCGAGTGGTCTTACAGGGGCTGGAGACCAGGACTGTAAACTGCCCATTGTGCCTGTCCAAGTAAAGTCAAAGAAAGGAAGCAACATTATTACAACATATGCTTTTTTTGGACCAAGGGAGCACAGCAGTTTTCTGCACTGAGAGTCTGATGCGCAGACTTCACCTTGAGGGAAGGAAAGGAAACATCCTCCTCAGAAGCATGGGCCAGGAAAGAGTTGTGAGCAGCAACACTTTATCAGGACTGGAGGTTGCCGCTCTTTGTGGTGACGAATTTCTGGAACTGCCAAAAGTGTACACACAGGAGTCCATGTCTGTACATAAGGGAAATATTACAACACCAGGAGATATTGAAGGATGGGCACATTTAAAACACATAACCCTGCCTCAAATAAATGCAGGAATCGAACTTCTGATTGGAACAAACATTCCCAAAGCCTTGGAACCTCTGGAAGTGGTGTGTAGTGTTGATGGAGGACCGTATGCCATAAGGACAAGGCTTGGCTGGACCATCAATGGACCACTTTCAGGAAACTGTGAAGCTACAAGTGATCAGAAGCATCCACAAGTTACAGTCAACAGAATTTCTGTTGTCACGCTGGAGGAGCTTTGGCAGCAACGGTTCAAGAATGACTTTCCTGAGAGCAAAGTTGATGAGCAGGTTGGATTGTCAAGAGAGGATCAGAGATTTCTGGAAATAGTGACTAACTCTGCCAAATATGTGGGTGGTCATATCCAGATAGCATTACCTTTCCGGAATGCCAGTATCAGTATGCCAAACAATAAGAAAGTTGTTCAACAACGTCTGTGCTTTCTAAAAAAGAGATTTGAGAGAGACACAGTGTTTCATACTGAGTACAAAGTCTTCATGAATGAGCTTCTGGCTAAAGGTTATGCTGAAAAGGTCCCGGAAGAGGAGATCAATCGCAATGATGGCAAGCTGTGGTATATACCACACCATGGTGTTTACCATCCGACCAAGAAGAAACTCAGAGTTGTGTTTGACTGTGGAATGAGTTATCAGGGAACATCTTTAAACTCCCAACTCTTACAAGGACCTGATCTTACAAGCTCTTTAATAGGAGTGATCACAAGATTCAGGAAGGAGCCAGTTGTAATTATGGGAGATATTGAATCCATGTTCCATCAAGTCATGATTCCAGCTGAAGATAAAGATCTATTGAGATTTCTCTGGTGGCCTAAAGGTGATCTGGAACAACCAACATCTGAATACAGGATGAATGTACATCTCTTCGGGGCAACTTCGTCACCAAGTTGTGCCAACTTTGCACTCAGAAAGTGTGCGGATGACTTTGGACATCTCTACAGTGAGGAAGCTGTGAAGAAGTTGTTGCACTGTTTTTATTCAATTCAATTCAATTCAATTTTATTTATATAGCGCCAAATCACAACAAAAGTCGCCTCAAGGCGCTTCATAGATACAGAGAAAAACCCAACAATCATATGACCCCCTATGAGCAAGCACTTTGGCGACAGTGGGAAGGAAAAACTCCCTTTTAACAGGAAGAAACCTCCGGCAGAACCAGGCTCAGGGAGGGGCGGCCATCTGCTGCGACCGGTTGGGGTGAGAGAAGGAAGACAGGATAAAGACATGCTGTGGAAGAGAGACAGAGGTTAATAACAGATATGATTCAATGCAGAGAGGTCTATTAATACATAGTGAGTGAGAAAGGTGACTGGAAAGGAAAAACTCAATGCATCATGGGAATCCCCCGGCAGCCTACATCTATTGCAGCATAACAAAGGGAGGATTCAGGGTCACCTGGTCCAGCCCTAACTATATGCTTTAGAAAAAAGGAAAGTTTTAAGCCTAATCTTAAAAGTAGAGATAGTGTCTGTCTCCCGAATCCAAACTGGAAGCTGGTTCCACAGAAGAGGGGCCTGAAAACTGAAGGCTCTCCCTCCCATTCTACTTTTAAATACTCTAGGAACAACAAGTAGGCCTGCAGAGCGAGAGCGGAGCGCTCTAATAGGGTGATATGGTACTACAAGGTCATTAAGATAAGATGGGGCCTGATTATTTAAGACCTTGTATGTGAGGAGCAGGATTTTGAATTCAATTCTGGATTTAACAGGAAGCCAATGAAGGGAAGCCAAAACAGGAGAAATATGCTCTCTCTTTCTAGTCCCTGTCAGGACTCTTGCTGCAGCATTTTGGATTAGCTGAAGGCTTTTCAGTGAGTTTTTTGGACATCCTGATAATAATGAATTACAGTAGTCCAGCCTGGAAGTAATAAATGCATGAACTAGTTTTTCAGCGTCACTCTGAGACAGGATATTTCTAATTTTAGAGATGTTGCGCAAATGGAAGAAAGCAGTCTTACATATTTGTTTAATATGTGCGTTGAAGGACATGTCCTGGTCAAAAATGACTCCAAGGTTCCTCACCGCGTTACTGGAGGCCAAGGTAATGCCATCCAGAGTAAGAATCTGATTAGATACCATATTTCTAAGATTTTCAGGGCCGAGTACAATAACCTCAGTTTTATCTGAATTAAGAAGCAGAAAGTTAGCGGCCATCCAGGTCTTTATGTCTTTAAGACATTCCTGCAGTTTAACTAATTGGTGTGTGTTATCTGGCTTCATGGACAGATAGAGCTGGGTGTCATCTGCATAGCAGTGAAAATGTATGCTATGTCTTCTAATGATACTGCCTAAGGGAAGCATGTATAATGTAAACAGAATTGGTCCTAGCACTGAACCCTGTGGAACTCCATAATTAACCTCAGTGTGTGAAGAGGACTCTCCATTTACATGCACGAATTGGAGTCTATTAGATAGATATGATACAAACCACTGCAGCGCAGTACTTGTAATACCTACAGCATGTTCTAATCGCTCTAATAGGATATTATGATCAACAGTATCGAACGCTGCACTGAGGTCTAGCAGGACAAGCACAGAGATGAGTCCACTGTCAGAGGCCATAAGAAGATCATTTGTAACCTTCACTAAAGCTGTTTCTGTGCTGTGCTGAGCTCTGAAACCTGACTGAAACTCTTCAAATAAACCATTCCTCTGCAGATGATCTGTTAGCTGTTTGACAACTACTCTTTCAAGGATTTTTGATATGAAAGGAAGGTTGGAGATTGGCCTATAATTAGCTAAGACTGCTGGGTCTAGAGATGGCTTTTTGAGTAAAGGTTTAACTACAGCCAGCTTGAAGGCCTGTGGTACATAGCCGATTATTAGAGATAGGTTGATCATATTTAAGATCGAAGAATTAATTAATGGCAGGACTTCTTTGAGCAGTTTTGTAGGAATGGGGTCTAAAAGACACGTTGATGGTTTGGAGGAAGTAATTATTGAAGTTAACTCAGAAAGATCAATTGGAGAAAAAGAGTCTAACTTAATATCAATGGTACTAAGAGTAGCTGTAGATAATATTACATCTGTGGGATGATTATTGGTAATTTTTTCTCTAATGATAAAAATTTTATTTGTGAAGAAGTTCATGAAGTCATTACTAGTTAACGTTAAAGGGATGGTTGGCTCAAAAGAGCTCTGACTTTTTGTCAGCCTGGCTACAGTGCTGAAGAGAAACCTAGGGTTGTTCTTATTTTCTTTATGTGGACGATTGTCTTGTGTCCATTGAAACTGATGAGGAAGCAGTGTTAATGTACCACGAGTTGGTTTCTTTGTGTGCCAAAGGAGGATTTCTGCTCAAAAAGTGGATCACCAACAGACAGGGAACAGTTGGACATTTAACTTGCCGTCACCCCGATGCCCTTGACTCTGTTCTGAACTGGCCCTGCCCAGCACATCATCACCGCACCACTGCGTACCAAGACACCGAGATGACATGCAACATGTCCCCTGACTCCGAGAGAGGAGGAGAGTCATCATTTATTCTTTCACTCGCCTGCTGGAATCAATTCCTGAAAGTCACAGAGCCATAGGAATGAAAGAGTTGAACATGGAATTGGATTCCTCAATGACCGAGCGAGTTTTGGGCGTGGAATGGTGTATAAAATCAGACTCTTTTAAATTCAAGATTGTGCTCAAGGACAGACCGCTCACCAGAAGAGGAATCCTTTCAATTGTCAGTTCTATCTATGATCCTCTTGGAATGCTAAGTCCTGTGGTCTTAACTGCTAAGAAAATCCTAAGAGATCTATGCCAGGAAGGAATCGGCTGGGACAATAATGTAACCGAGCTGTTTTCCAAAAGATGGTTAACATGGCTCCAGCAGCTCCAGCTATTGAGCAAGTTTGAAGTGAGTCGTTGTTTGAAACCTGATGGATTTGGAGAAATCACGAGTGCTCAGTTGCACCATTTCTGTGATGCCAGCAGAGATGGGCAGTAACGCGTTACTTGTAACGCGTTACTGTAATCTGATTACTTTTTTCAAGTAACGAGTAAAGTAAGGGATTACTATTGCAAAATCAGTAATTAGATTACCGTTACTTTCCCGTAGGAACGCTGCGTTACTGCGTTACTAAAACCGTGATTTTTTTTTTGCGAGAATGTCTCATGACAGTGACGTAAGCAAGTGCGACGTTGGTGACAGCAGCTGTGTGCAGATCAACAATGGATAATATATCGAGTGCGGGAGAGAGTATGAGCGTGCAGCGTTTAAAGTGTGGAAGTACTGACCTTACTTTGAGTTTGATTCCATAAAAAGTGACAAAAACATTAGTGTCCGCTGTGCGTGGGAAGAAAACTTCTTTTTACAGCGAAAAAAACCCCTAAACTTCCGAGCAAGCACCGAGTAGCTACGACGTGATGGGAAACTCACAGAGACACTCGCGCGGATTCTTCAACTGACCGCAGCACACCTGCACCAGGGTAACCCTCCGCCTACCCTGCTCCTGCTTTACAGGTGAAAATAGAGCAAAAGGACCGCTGAGTCTTTGACTTTATTTATTTTCTGCTGTGTTTTACTTGCATCTGTTTGAAAGAGTGAGTGAAAACACAAAAAATATTTTATTTTATGTGCTGGAATGTGTAGAAAATAGGTTTAAATGTTAAACTAATTTATTCAAGTCAGAGAATGTTGCATATAATTAAATGTTTTGCTTGATGCATAAAGTTAAAAGATTAAAACTGATAAAACAAGTTAAAAAAAGAGACTTTTCCATTTGATTACATTTTGTATGATGGATTATGTAGAAAAAGTAGAATTGGGCTGAAAGATCTATCACTTTATCACCTCTTCAGGTTGTAAATCGTGTTTTTAAAAAGTAACTAAGTAACTAAGTAACTAAGTAATTAATTACTTTTGAAAATAAGTAATCAGTAAAGTAACGGGATTACTTTTTTGGGGGAGTAATCAGTAATTAGTTACTGATTACTTTTTTCAAGTAACTTGACCAACACTGGATGCCAGTGAGGATGGGTATGGAACAGTGACCTATCTGCTGATTGAAAACATCTGTTCAGAACGACACTGTGCGTTTGTTATGGGAAAAGCGCGTGTCGCTCCTCTTAAATCCTTTACCATCCCGAGAATGGAGCTCATTGCAGCAACCATGGCCAGTCGATTGGATGTACTCTGGAGGAAAGAGCTGCAGATGGAACTTCTGGATTCTGTGTTTTGGACAGACAGTGCTTCTGTTCTTAAATACATCAGGAGTGAAACTTCAAGATTCAAGGTTTTTGTGGCCAACAGAGTTTCACAAATCTTAAGAGTTTCATCTTCCTCGCAATGGAGATATGTGGACACTGCCAGTAATCCAGCAGATATGGCCTCAAGAGGAGTGAAAGTCGATGTTTTTATGAAGAATACAAAGTGGTTGTCTGGGCCTCAGTATCTTCTACAATCTAGGAGTGAATGGCCTGTCTACCCAGATGACATCAGTCTGCTTGCATCTGATGATCCTGAGGTAAAAACAGTTGCCACAGTGAGTGTTGAGCAAGCTGGAGAAAATTCTGTTACTCGCTTGTTTAAACATTTTTCCACCTGGACACGTCTTAAGAAGTCAGTGGCATGGCTGTTAAAATTTAAGGACTTGCTTCTGTCCTTTGCGAAGAAAAGGAGAGAATTGTGTTCAAGCTTACCACAGTCAGAGGTCACCAAAGAGCAACAGAAACCATTTGTGGAAGAAAAGCTGAGGAACTTCAAGAGGACATCTGTGATTAAGAATCTTACAGTGGAAGATCTGGACAAAGCTGAGGTTGTCATTATCAAGTTCTGTCAGAGGAGGAGATTTTCCTTGGAGCTTGTGAGTCTGGAGAAGGGACAACCCATTATAAAATCAAGTCCTCTAAGAAGACTCTGCCCACAGCTGCAAGATGGAATTCTCAGAGTGGGTGTGAGACTCAGTAGATCATCGATGCCGGTTGAGGTGAAACATCCCATAATACTAGCAAAGGATCAACACATTTCCGAGCTCTTGCTTAGACACATACATCAGGAAGTTGGACATGGTGGTCGTAACCACATGCTGTCTAAGCTAAGAGAAAAGTACTGGTTGATTGGAGCTAGTACAGCAATAAGAAAAGTGTTATCTAAATGTGTCATCTGTCGACGTCTTAATGCTGCACCAGTGAATCAACAGATGGTGGATTTGCCCAATGAAAGAATCATTCCAGATGAACCTCCATTCACGCGGGTGGGAGTGGATTACTTCGGACCCTTCAGTGTAAAAAGTAGGAGGAGCGTGGTGAAGAGATATGGTGTTATATTCACCTGCCTTGCTATCCGTGCTGTTCACATTGAGGTTGCTCCATCACTGGATACTGACTCTTTCATTAATGCGTTCAGACGTTTCAATGCAAGAAGAGGTCAGGTTCGAGAACTGCGTTCTGACAACGGAACCAATTTTATAGGCGCTGAACGTGAACTTAGAACTGCCATTGAACATTGGAACCATGTAAAAGTCAATGACGTCTTTCTGCAAAAGGGAGTTAAATGGACATTTAATCCTCCTGGAGGTTCACATCACGGAGGAACCTGGGAGTGACTGATAAGACTGGTTCGCAAAGTACTTAATTCCATAATGAAAGTACAAAACCTGGATGAAGAAGGTCTTCATACAGTACTTTGTGAGGTTGAAGCCATCATTAACAGCCGCCCAATTACCAAAGCCTCAATGGATCCTAACGACCTGGAAGCTTTGACCCCTAATCATCTTCTTCTGTTAAAGACCTCACCGATATTACCACCAGGAGTATTCCATTCCACTGATATGTACACACACAGAAGATGGAAACAAGTCCAATACATGTCTGACTTGTTTTGGAAAAGATGGGTGAAGGAATACCTACTACAGGAACGTCAGCGATGGATTGGAGTAAAAAGGAACCTCATCGTGGGAGATCTGGTTCTCATCATGGACAGTTCGGCACCTCGAAACTCTTGGCCAATGGGACGTGTGATAAAGACTTTTCCTGACCGAAGAGGATTCGTTCGTCAAGTTCGGATTAAAACTCAGACTAGTTGCCTGGATCGACCTATTACCAAACTGTGTCTACTGCTGGAGGCAGATCACAGTTAAAGACTTCTGGGTCCAATTATCAGACTTTGATTGTATTTGGACATAAAATGTCTCTCATTTTTCTTTAAAGATAGACTTTAAGATTACCTATAGGATTCCTGCGGGTAATATTGAAATACAGTAAATGCTTGACTTTTCTCTGCATGTTTTATGTCTCCTACTTGGTTAATTATGGGTAATTATTAGAAGGGATACTAATAATTAGGGGCTGGTGTGTAGGAGCCATAATTGAATGTATTGAATTTTGATGATCACTGGGTTTTTATTTGTTTGGTTGTTATGGGAGTCACGTGGGTGCTAGCGGTGACATAAATGGGCGTTGTCACTCTGTCATTCACGGGTTTTGATTTTGACAGAGAGGAGGGCTGGGTAGCCGTAGTTTTTGTTGACCGCTGCACTACATGTTTCGCTTCGTTATATTAGAGCCTGTGATGTTGTAAGAGTTTGAATCAGGAGCCGATGATACTACTCTGTAAACTCTCAAAGCACTTTAATTAAACGAGCAAACAATTCCATCTCTCGCATTATTGCGTAACTTTGACAGCGCGTCAGGCAAATAGGCAGGCTCCATCCCCGGCCTGTAGCGACTGTGGAAGTCGCTACAATGTTCTTTATTTATTTATCTGGTAAAAAGTCTCATTGACTTTAAAATGTCTTTTTCAAAAGAGATCTGGCCAAGACCAGAAGCTCCAGTTTTCTCTGCTTCTGTTTGCAGCAGAGCAAAAAGGACAGAGAGCAAGGGACGAGAGAAGACACGAGACAAAGACATGAACGGGACCAAATACTAACCAAGACAACCTAAACAACAAATACTGAATAAATTCAAGAGCGTAAGCCCTTGAATTCTGATTTAATAAAGTAAATCAGAATACTTTATTAATCCTGAAGGATTAATAAAGTATTCTGATTCTGATAACTAGGAAACATAAGATACACAGAGAACAGAATAATGATTAAACAAGACTCAAAAAACCAAACACAAAACACTGGGTCAACGACCCAGGTACCCTAACAGCCGAGGGAAAAGATGACCTCCTATTCACATCAGTATGGTATATTTTACTCCCATATCACTACTCAAAGATCATATTTTATTGTTGTAGGTTGTGGAGGTGACACACACACAAGCTGTAGTTCAACAATGACTTCATTCCTCTATTGACCTATAAAGAGGTCTTGTTACATAAGATTAAAGCTGGAAACTGACACACATAAGCCCAAACACATTGTGTTATTGTGGACGTTGAAGTCACTGCATGTGTTTTTCATGAAGATTAAACTTTCCTGTGCTGTTGGTTCTTTGTTTAATTCTGTTGATTCTTACTTTTTTGTTCCTAAAGTTTAGTTTAAACTAAACCTAGTGTTCACATTTCCCCTGTCTCGTGTAGTCAATTAGGTTCAGCTGTGTCTTTGCCATTCCATGTCTCCCCCTGTGTGTATTTATACTATGTGTCCTCGTGTGCTCCTCGCCGGTTCATCTGTGTTTTTTCCTGCATCATTCTGTGTCGTCTCCCTGCATCTCCATTTTAGGTTTCAGTTCTGTGTTGTGTTAGTTTTTTCCAGTTTAGGTTTCACCTCCTGCTGGCCTCCTTCCCCCTTTCCTAGATGCCCCTGGTCTCATATCGCACTGGACTTCATCACTGGTCTCCCACCATCCTCAGGTAACAGTTATTCTGACCATCATCGATCGGTTCTCCAAAGCTGTGCATTTCATTGCTCTGCCTAAGCTCCCATCAGCTCTGAACACCAGCCAGATTCTTACACAGCATGTGTTCACGTTCTGGGTTTGGAGAGAGTTTTGCAAGGAACTAGGGGCTCAAGTCAGCTTACCATCCGGTTTCCATCTCAAACTAATGGGCAAATGGAACAGGCAAGCCACCTTGGCTTTCATACTTTGGCTCAGGCGATTAGAGGATCATCAGGGGGTCCTTTTGTCCCTCTGTGGGGGGATACTCCCACTAGTTTTAAATCTGGGACTCCCCACCATTTGATCTTAGAACTGAAGAAGCTTCTCGGATGAGAGGTGATGAGAGGTGAAAAGTCTTGTTGAGACTAGTAGTTAAACATATGCCATTTTATGACCAGTAGTCAATGTAGTAAATTAGCTTAACAGCTGTAGGCCATATATTATCCTTTAGTTCTAATGGTGTGCTATGTATGTAGTTTAGTCTCTATTATACTCTTGAATAAAAGAAACATAATCATTTGTAGTTCATTAGACAAAGTGTGCATTACTCTGTATCCTTGATCAGCTGTGAATGTCTGACACTGTTTTCTTGAGATGTTTTATTGCTGAATCATGTGAAGAAGGCTGTAAGAGGGAGACTAGGTGTCTGGGCAGAAGAGATAAAACCACATTCCTTACCCCCCTTCCTGCTTCACACAGAAAGACAGGGAGGCAAGGTCAGGAGCCAGGCTCGCTAAGAATTAGAAAAACATGTGAAGATGCAGCTTTTATGACAAAGAGGGGGGCTGTGACTAGCTATAAAAGTCTGTGAAAGTTGCTACCATTTTGAGACATGCTGTCGAACCTCTGCAGGCATCTCTCCCGTCCGGACGTTGTAATGCTCTGACTGTTGAATTGTATGGAAATAAATGATTGTTGATTGAGCATTTATACACCGAGTATTGTCCTTCCTTCAGCCCAAAGATTCAAAGAATTGGGAGATTTCAACAACTTGGTGCCGTGTGACCCGGATCTTTGGTGTGCTGAGGAAGTGGGGCGAGGCGAACGGAAGACCGGTCTAACAACAAAAAGGTAAGCACAGCCTGTTGTATTATACCAAATGTGCATATTGGGCTTTCCAAATTAATCTGTTCGCTGAGTCACATGTATTTTCACAGTAAATTTGTCGGTGTCTGGTTTTTGGCGCAAGATACTAACAACATAAGTTGAGGCTGAATTCCAGTGTGTTAAATAAACTGCTTCTACCGAGAAACTAATAAGACACTACGTTGAGCTAGTTGCAGCCACTTTACCTTCCACATTTAATTTTGTCTAATACTGGCTTCTGTAGCAATAATACGTTAGAATTTCTTCTGAAGACGCGGCCATTAGTCCAGTACATTGAAGTCGAGGTTTGTTTATTTTGTTTATGGTGTCAGTGACGTCCTGGCTTTTGCCGGCTATGAAATAGAAGTTGATTTAAGGAAAAGCAGATGCTGGCTTCACGGTGCAGTTGAACGCTGGCAACGCGAGAGCGAAACACGTCCATAGGTTTGGTTTATGATACGGCGTGTTCCGGTGGTGCGGCCGTGAAGTGCAGTAGTGGTTGGTGCTAGTTTTAGTACATTGGATAGAGGTTTGACGGTGGTTTGTGGCGTCAGTCGAGTTTTAAGGGCTGCGGTCATAATACAAAGTAAAATTTTAAGTACATAGAGCAAAACCTGGTTTATGATGTCAGGTATAACTTCGGGGATGCAAGCATCACTTTTATGATGCGACTTTGCCCCGTTGTGGCGGTCATAAGCGCAGAGAAAGGGGTATTTTGGTCTATGGTGCAGTGTGCTTTAAGAAGATCTAATAGTTGAGCTCAGAGGTTTCTGTGTAAAATTCCCGCTGAAGAAAAGTGTTGTGTGTGTGTGTGAAGGCGCGCTCTGAGTGAGAGTGTGTGCGAAGCTGCGAAGCGCGCTCTGGGTGCTGTCTTGTGTGTAAAGCGCGCTCTAGGTGTTGTTTTGAGTGTGAGTGAGGCGCGCTCTGAGTGTGTTTTTTGTGTGAAGTGTGAAGCGTGAACACTGTGACAGTGACGGTTGATGTGTTTGATTAGGAGGACATTAGAGCAAAGACACATTTTAGGATCAAAGGTTGATGCCTAGTGTACCTGTGGAAATAATTTTGCCCTAGGAGTGGCGACCCTCCTGTTCGTGGACGCGCGGCCAGGACCGGCGGCGTCCGGGTGCCGAGGTGGTGACTTGGGGAGGTGAGGGCCCCCGCATAGCTACGGAATAACACTGGGACCGCAGCGTAATCGCGGGTTCACATTTATTCCGGACTAGAACAAGACACATTTTGCGAACAAAGGTTGAGTCTAGATTAGTTAAGAAATAAAAAGGTTAAATTCCTCGTTTCAGTGGTTAAACTTGTTGTGTGCCTGTCCCCTGACGAGTGTGAAATTAGAATAAAGAGGGAATTTGGAGCCACATAGAGATAGACGGGCATAATTGGGTGTATTACTCTGTGGTGTAAACATTTAAAAAGTATTATAAAAAAAAAAAAAAGGAGAGAGAGGGTGAGAAGTGTGGGGTGGTGTGAATATGTTGGGTCTTAAATCTGACATAGAAAAAGGAGTGATGCAGGGTGAGTGGAAAACTGTTGATGAGCAGGTGAAGGAGTTGTTGCGGGCGCTGAGGGTCATGCGACCTGGCAGCGTGGGTGAGAAAAAATCAAAGGCTGCAGCTGTGGCAGCGAAAGTTAAAAAGTTGTGTGATAAGGAAGGAGTGAGAGGAGAAACAAGAGGTTCGTTGGCAAAATTGCTTCTGGGAATAGCACAGAAGCTCCAGGAAGAAGAGCAGGAGATTAGTACACAGTTAGAGGAGGCCTCTTTCTGGAGCAGGCGGAAACTCGGGAAAAAGTTGCAGGAAATTCAGGAGGAGAAAGCCCGTGTAACGAGGTGGGCTGTGACATGCCAGGGGGTGGAGCACTGGATGAGGGAGAGAAGGGAGGAGCCTGAGAAGCTGATGCTGCCGGCTTCTCCGGTGAAGTCATCGCTCACTGGTTTTCCCCCTCCCTATCAGGCCCCCGCCCTCCTTTACCCTGTGCTGAGGGTGGAGCAGGGCTGTCTCTCTGGTGAGAATGGCCAAGTTTTAGAAGTGACAGGAGGTTATGTGGATTGTGATATATCTAAAGAGCCCAAACGACCTACTCCAGCCCCGAAGAGTGAAAGAATAAAGCAAAGCTCCACTTTTGTTAATGAGGAGGGAGCTTGTGGCGGAGTGCAGTCACCGCCCATGAAACAGTCTCCCCAGCAGGTAGAGACTGAAGAAGAGCGGGCTGTGCGGCTGCTTGAAACAGCTATAATAACTCTAGAGCAGCGTCATCAAATTTCTGATGATGATGAGGCAGGTAGTGGAGTAGTTGTTGCACCACAGGTTGAGAAAGGTGAGGTGTGCGGGCCCGATGGGGACGCATACGAGGGCTGGTTATCCGGCACACTGGATGATAATACGCCAGTAAGTGTCTGGGAAAAGCAGAAATTAGATGCAGGGCCGGAGCTAGAGGGCCGGGGCCGGAGCTAGAGAAAAATCAGGAAGAGGCAGAGTAGTCAAGCCCAAACCTGCAAACAAACCACACCCCATGACGCGTCGGAGCCAGGAAGATAGGGACACTTTGTCTCTGCCGGGGACATTCCCCCTGGTGGTGACCGCTGGGGGTCACATGAAATACAAACCATACGGGGTGGGAGATGTAACTGCATTGACTGAGTTATTACCTCCTATTACGGACGGAGGTGCGGGGTGGTTGAGAGAGTTTGACAGAGCAACAACAGGTGTTCAACTGGCCCTAGGTGATTTCAGAGCTGTGGTGGCCAGATGTGTCAAAGGCACAGCACTGGATGACATAGAAAAAATAGCAGGTACAGCATTGATGGTTGATAGCACCCCGTTCTGCCGTGTTGTGAATGAAATATCTCATGCATTACGTGAAAAATATCCCACTCCAAATGCTGCTAAGATTTTGAAGTTGTTGTGGAAGCCTGATCAAACTCCAAGGAAGTACATAGAACAGGCTAAAGCCACATGGGCCCTTAACACTGGCCAGCATCCTGGTAGAGAGGGGATGCAACAATTGTGGTTTAGAGACGCTGTGTTAAAAGGTGTGCCCGAAAGGGTCAGAGTGGCCATGACTGATAATCCCGACATGGAGGGGGCGGAGTCTCACGTGTGGGAGAAACATCTGGTGCATCGCCTGCAGACAGCTCATGATGAGGTTATGGCTAAAACTGAGGAGACAGATAACATGAAAGAGCAATTGTTGAAATTACAGCTGGGTGAAATGAGGGGAAAGGCAAATGACAAGAAAAAGGATGAAAAAATAGCAAAAGTAATGGTAGCTCAAGGTTTCCAGCAAATGGGGACTGATGTTGATCCTAATGCATTGCCAGTAGACACACCGGGACCCGCGCGAGGCACAAATTGGGGTGGCCGTGCGGTCGGTAGAGGAAATTGGGGTTCACGTGGTGGTCAACGGGGAGGAGGCGGCGGCATGGGTAGACAAAGGGGTGCGCTTAGAGGTCCGTACGTGCCAGGTACTGTGTGTTTCAACTGTGGTCAGACTGGACATTGGGTTCGAGAGTGCCCAGAACCACCTCAGCAGTTCAATACCAACATGCCACGTTCGGCCAGAAGGGGGCGTGGACAATGGTCGGCCCCCAACTCACAGATGGCTCCTCCAGGCCAGTATTCAGTGGAATACTGGCAGCAGGGACAATACTGACACACCCCACAGAGAGGCCTGGGCATAGGGGGAGGGGCAGACCCCCTGGTGCCACTGAGGGTTCAAGGACGTAACCTGCCCTTTTTAGTGGACACAGGAGCGACGTATTCCACCATTCGTACGGCTCCTGACGACATCCCACTCACAGACACAAAAATCAGTGTTATCGGCTTCTCTGGGGTACCTATGACCTTGCCAGTGACCGTCCCTCTAAAGACGGAGTTAGGACGCCAGTCCTTAACACATTCATACATGATTTCATCACAAGTTCCAGTTAATCTGTTGGGCAGGGACCTGCTCATTAAGCTTGGAGCTACTATCATGTGTGGAGCTGATGGATTAACAGTGACTTTGAAAGATGGCACACAGCTGTCCTGTTTGCAATCAGGAATGAGAGGACAGTGGCTGTTATCTGAGGATTGTGAACGCACAGCGCAGATTTACTGGGCGCGACTGACCACATCAGATGGAATTCTGGCACAGTACCAACTCTGGCGTCCCTGGATAATGTCCATGTCGGTTTACTCACCCTTGCGTGACCCCTACCACGTGACCTTGTTTTACGATCGCGAGCGCACTGAGTGGTTTGAGGAATTGTTTAATGAGTGTTTAGATGAGACAACTTGGGAGCTTAACTCTCAGGACATTTATGTTGGTACAGCTGGAGTGGCAGCGTTTGTTCCACTCCCTGAAGATAAAATGAGTTGGTATAGAATGGGGGATGAAGCGGTTCCCCATGTGTCTTTGGCAGTACACGAGGGTCATCAAGCAAAAGATTTAGGCCCCATGGTGAGAACAGCCACAAGGGCCACAGATTGGCAACAAACACAACTCACTGATGTCTCATACTCACCCAGTTGTAAAACATATCGAATTTCTGTGACTGCTACTGATCAGAGTGTGTTAGAACACAAACTTTTAAAGCGAACACATGGCAGGGAGAAATCTGATCATGAGGAAGCTGTTAAAGGCTTAACAGAACTCCCAGACACTCTGTGGTCTAAAGGTCCAACTGATGTGGGTTTAACATTTTGTTCACCCGTCACATTTGAGTTAAAGGATGACACCCCTATTTGGCGTTCACAATACAGACACAGCCCAGAGGCAGATAATGGGATTGCAGAAACTATTTCAGGGCTCCTGCAGGTGGGTGTGCTGGAGTAGTCTTCCTCTGCATGGAATACTCCGATCCTCCCAGTTGAAAAGTCAGGCACGGGCAAGTATCGCATGGCACATGACCTTAGGGCAATAAACGCTGTCCTTAAGACACAAACAGTACCTGTACCAAACCCGTACACAGCTCTGACTAATTTATCTCCAGATCAGCGGTGGTTCACATGCATAGATTTGGCAAATGCTTTCTTTTGTCTCCCTCTGCATCCATCCTTAAGAGATATTTTTTCATTTACTTACAGGGGCCAGCAGCTGCGTTACACACGGCTGCCGCAGGGTTTTGCCCTTTCACCTGGCATTTTCAATCAGGTACTTAAAAATGCTCTTTCTCCATGTGTTTTACCTGAAGGATGCACACTGATCCAATATGTGGACGATTTGCTGATTGCCGCTAAAACAGCTGATGCTTGTTTTCAAGCGACAATGACTGTGCTTCGTCAGCTGGCTAAAACAGGCTTTAAAGTAAGTAGAGAAAAACTCCAACTTGTCAGAACTGAAGTTACATTTCTAGGTCGTGTGGTGGCGATGCAGACGGTGGGCATGTTGGCGTCCCAGAGGGAAACAATTATGTCACACCCCCAGCCACGTACAGTTAAAGAAATGTTGTCATTTCTTGGGCTCACAGGTTACAGTAGACACTACATTCCTGACTATGTGGGCAAAACCAAACCTTTGAGGGATTTGGTGAAAGAACACGGCATGAGAGATCTCACAGCTAATCTCAACTGGACCACTGAAGCTGAAATGCGGTTCATTGAATTAAAGCAGGCCCTGTCTCGTGCAGCAGATTTGGCAATCCCCGATTATAACTCTGATTTCTCAGTTGATGTTTCTGAAACAAATGGAGTAGTAAATGGTGTGTTGTTTCAGAAAAAAGGGGGAAAGAGACAAGTGCTGATGTATATCAGCATTGGCCTGGATAACACAGAAAAAAGACACCCCATGTGCACACAACATGCAGCAGGGGTAGCAAAAATAATTCAGAAAGTGGCTCACATTGTGAGAGGGCACCCACTGAAAGTGCTCACAACACACAGTGTGGTGGCCTATGTGAACTCACAGGTATTTACAATGACCCCACTGAGACAGCAGAGACTGACTAAGATTCTGGAGTCTCCAAACTTGACCTTCACACATGAAGGGATTAACATGGCAGATCAAATGGGGGGGGGGACACCTCATGACTGTACACAAATAGTAGAGGTTGAAGAGAAAGTAAGGTCTGATTTGAGAGCAGAACCGGTGAGTGAGGCAGATGATTATTTTACAGATGGATGTTGTTTTAGAGATCCGAGTGAAGGATTGAAAACAGGCTATGCAGTGGTGAAAGGAGTTGGAGACCAGCTGCTGGTGGAGAAATCAGGAACATTAGAAGGGCCTCAGTCAGCACAGAGAGCAGAGCTTATTGCAGTGATAGAAGCTCTGAGATTAGGGAAAGGAAAAAGAGTTAACATTTATACTGACTCAGCATATGTTTTTGGAGCAGCACATGTGGAGCTGGGGCAATGGAGGAGGGCTGGATTCAGAACAGCCACAAATAAACCGATCAAACATGAGGAGGAAATGAGACAGCTGGAGGACGCTCTGAAAGAACCTCTGGAGGTCGCTATCATAAAGTGTAAAGGGCATGACGAGTCTGACACTTGGGTGGCGAAAGGAAACAGAGCAGCCGACGAGGAAGCAAAACGGGCGGCAGGCTATAAGGAAGGAAAACAAATGGTAAGTATGGGTATGGAATGGGGAGACCTGCCAGCCCAACAGCAAGAGGACATCGAAAAGGCGCAAGGAGGAGCCTCACCCGAGGAAAAGGCGGTGTGGCAGGAAAGAGGGGCCGTACAATCAGAAGGATTGTGGAGAGGGCCCGATGGGCGGCCAGTGCTCGCAGCAGAAGTGGCCCAGGAGAAAATCAAAGAAGCTCATGGGCTAGGTCATGTGGGAGTGGCCCAGATGGAAAGGGATTTGTGTCATTGGTGGCATCCCTACATGAAAAACCTGGTAAGGGAACATGTGAGAACCTGCCTGATTTGTGGACAATACAATCCGAAGCCCACCGTGAAACCAGAAATGGGTAAGTTTCCTTTGCCAGAAAGACCAGACCAGGAAATTGTGATTGATTACACTGACATGATAACCACTGTTCGAGGGTTTAGATATCTGTTGGTGTGTGTGGATGGTCTGACTGGCTGGCCAGAGGCGTGGCCAAAACGCAGAGAGGATAGTAAAACAGTGATCAAATGTCTGGTGAATTATTATGTCCCCTGGCATGGATTCCCAGAGAAGGTAAGATCAGATAATGGCACTCACTTTAAAAATCGAGATCTCGCTGAGGTGGAATGTATGTTGGGGTTGCAACATAGATATGGTACAGTTTACCATCCACAATCTCAGGGAAAAGTGGAAAGAATGAACCAAAATCTTAAAAACAAATTGGCAAAAATCTGTGCACAGACCAACTAGGTGTCTGGGCAGAAGAGATAAAACCACATTCCTTACCCCCCTTCCTGCTTCACACAGAAAGACAGGGAGGCAAGGTCAGGAGCCAGGCTCGCTAAGAATTAGAAAAACATGTGAAGATGCAGCTTTTATGACAAAGAGGGGGGCTGTGACTAGCTATAAAAGTCTGTGAAAGTTGCTACCATTTTGAGACATGCTGTCGAACCTCTGCAGGCATCTCTCCCGTCCGGACGTTGTAATGCTCTGACTGTTGAATTGTATGGAAATAAATGATTGTTGATTGAGCATTTATACACCGAGTATTGTCCTTCCTTCAGCCCAAAGATTCAAAGAATTGGGAGATTTCAACAGTCTTCAAGCAACTTAAACAAGTCCAGACGCTTTTCTTTGCAAGCTGATTTGACTACGATGACCTGGATGACTGAGAACCTTCACAGACATAATAAACACAAAGTTTTTGTTCTATAACATTTTTCTATCATTGCTTTATTATGGATTAGGTGCAAGAGTTGTTAAAATGTATAATTAAATAATAGATGAATTCAATAGCAAACTGTGCCTCGTTCTCAGATGGACAGCAAGTGGAATGTGATAGATGAGATGAGGAGATGGAAGGAAGAAGAGAGGCAAAGAGTGATTCACAGGCAGAGCTTAGTTTATTTCCCAGTTTGGTCACGGCGCTTGGAACCATAAGGCAACAAATCTTTGCGTTTTATTATTATCTCATAACACTTGTTTAATCAGCTACCCTCTCTCCTGTGGACTGTTTAATCTCTACAGTCTCAGATCAACACAGCCCTGCCCTCCAGCACTATCAGCAGCAAGAGCAGAAGCAACCCCCCAAACAGCAACATTGTACCCCATCAGGTAAAAAATGGGCTACGTTTGCTTTGCATTGTGCCCACCTGATGACAGTGATGTAGTGTGATGTGATTCCATATTAGATTCTTGATGAATGTGGGTTGTTGTTCTTCAGCCTGCTTCTATGTGCCCTTTTTAACTGTGAGCACCCGCCCCTTTAAACATCTCTGCACTGCCCTGACTAAATGTATATATAAACTGTCTCTATGGTTTACAGTCTGAGTCTGACAAGCTGTCAGCTGTTCATTTCTGCTATTTGAATTGTTAAAAGAAACAAACTATTCATTTAGCAGATTAACAAAAAGAATAGAGAGGCATCCAGTTATTGACATTTATATTATTTAGTTAAAGGTTTGAACAGAAAAACAATTAAACACAGAGCCTCTTCCTGCTTTCTGGAATGAATCGCAGCATGAAAACCCTTCCTCTTCTTCCTGCTCTCTAGCTCAGCACCTCCTGTCTGTCCATATCGTTCTGTGTTCCCTCCCCTTTAGATCTACATTATGAAGATGGGTGTAACCAACATGTGTTAGAGCTGGCAGGCCCCATTCACAGCAGCAACACTTGTTGTTCAGATCAGACCAGTTTCTATATTAAGGAAGTGAAACTTACACAATCACTGACACTGAGAGGAGAAATGGCGCAGAAAGGAGTTCAGCTAGACCGAGAAACCTTCTCTTGTTCGATCTGTTTGGATCTACTGAAGAATCCGGTGACTCTTCCCTGTGGACACAGCTACTGCATGAAGTGTATTGAAAGCTTCTGGGATGAAGAGGAAAAGAAGAAAATCTACAGCTGCCCTCAGTGCAGACAGACTTTCACAGCGAGGCCTGTCCTGGTGAAAAGCA
The DNA here is from genome assembly GCF_965226115.1 of Aulonocara stuartgranti. NCBI lineage: Eukaryota > Metazoa > Chordata > Actinopteri > Cichliformes > Cichlidae > Aulonocara > Aulonocara stuartgranti. The sequence goes on from NC_138954.1 coordinate 4,693,128, forward strand.
CCATGTTAGCAGTTTTAGTGGAGCAGCTGAAGAAGACTGGACTCCAAGCTGCTCCTGCTGATCACTGCTATGCTGGACCTGAAGATGTGGCCTGTGATGTCTGCACTGGAAGAAAAATGAAAGCCTTCAAGTCCTGTTTAGTCTGTCTGGCATCTTACTGTGAGAAACACCTTCAGACTCATTATGATGTGGTTCAATTAAAGAAACACAAGCTGGTGGAGCCCTCCAAGAAGCTCCAGGAGAACATCTGCTCTCGTCATGATGAGGTGATGAAGATGTTCTGCCGTACTGATCAGCAGAGTATCTGTTATCTCTGCTCTGTGGATGAACATAAAGGCCACGACACAGTCTCAGCTGCAGCAGAAAGGACTGAGAGGCAGAGAGAGCTGGAGGTGAGTCGACAAAACATCCAGCAGAGAATCCAGGACAGAGAGAAAGATGTGAAGCTGCTTCAACAGGAGGTGGAGGCCATCAATCAGTCTGCTGATCAAACAGTGGAGCACAGTGAGAAGATCTTCACTGAGCTGATCCATCTCATCCAGAAAAGAAGCTCTGATGTGAAGCAGCAGATCAGATCCCAGCAGGAAACTGAAGTGAGTCGAGTCAAAGAGCTTCAGGAGAAGCTGGAGCAGGAGATCACTGAGCTGAAGAGGAAAGATGCTGAGCTGAAGCAGCTCTCACACACAGAGGATCACATCCAGTTTCTACACAACTACCCCTCACTGTCAGCACTCAGTGAGTCTACAGACTCATCCAGCATCAATATCCGTCCTCTGAGCTACTTTGAGGATGTGACAGCAGCTGTGTCAGAGGTCAGAGATAAACTACAGGACATTCTGAGAGAGGAATGGACAAACATCTCACTGACAGTCACTGAAGTGGATGTTTTACTGTCAGATCCACCAGAGCCAAAGACCAGAGCTGGATTCTTAAAATATTCATGTGAAATCACACTGGATCCAAACACAGCAAACACATGGCTGTTATTATCAGAGGGGAACAGAAAAGCAACATTAATGGATCAACAACAGTCTTATTCTGATCATCCAGACAGATTCACTGTATGGTTGCAGGTCCTGAGTAGAGAGAGTCTGACTGGACGTTGTTACTGGGAGGTGGAGTGGAGAGGGGGAGGAGGTCGAGTAGCAGTCGCATACAAGAATATCAGCAGAAAAGGATGGGGTAATGAATGTGGATTTGGATATAATGACAAATCTTGGTCATTAGATTGTTACAACAACAGATATATATTTTGGTACAACAACATTGAAACTCCTGTCTCAGGTCCTCGTTCCTCCAGAGTAGGAGTGTACCTGGATCACAGAGCAGGTATTTTGTCCTTCTACAGCGTCTCTGAAACCATGACTCTCCTCCACAGAGTCCAGACCACATTCACTCAGCCGCTCTATGCTGGACTGAGGCTTTATAATGGAGACACTGCTGAGTTGATTAAAGTGAAATAGACTGAAGTCTTTCATATTGTTGTAAGTTTAAATCTGTATTTTAGTTCCCTTTTAGTTTCTCTCCATCATTATTGTGGTATTTATGTGCTGCACATAAATCAGATGTCAGTCAAACATTATGGGCAGTACCTCGACATCTTCAACATGTTGTCTTGATGTTTTTACGTTTTATAGGTGGAGCTCTTTCCTGTGTCTGTTCAGCCATGGAGACTATCAATGCTTATGGATATTTTTATTTGAAAAATTTCTCCACATGACAACATAAACTTCTCTATCTTCTAAATGTTTACTGAATATTTTTCTTAGGTATTTGTATGTTGTTGTTTCTCTTCACTGATCTTAACAGAGAAGTCTACAGACCTTCCTTTATCACACAGATTTTATTCTCATTTGTACATTTATAAAGAAAACAATTAATTACAGAGCAATAAGAAATTTTAAGAAAGTGCACTATATCATAATTTATAGTAAAGTGTATTAAAGCATCGTTAGTTAGTCACTTATTTAGTTTGGAGCTGTATCATCTGACACTGTAGAAACATTTCCTCCAGCTTCAGCACAGAATGTTAAAAACAGAACTATTAATGAGAACAAACAGTAGGAACACAGTATCAGCAAACATCATGGCTTAAAATGGAGAGTAAAAATCTAAAAAGAAATAAACAAATTAGTAAAAAGGATTTCCTGTTGACATGTTATTGGTCCTATCTTGTCTGCAGCACCTCCAGGATGCTTCTTATATGTTTCTGGTTATTTTTGCACCAATTTTAGTTTTTGTCAGTAGGAAGTTCAAGTTCAACTCAGTGTGTTTGTTTGTTTTTTTCAAACTGATGCCTGACCTTGAACACCAAACATCTGTCAATAAAGCAATGATATAAAATGCTTATATTAGTACTGAAAAACTGCATATCCACTTTACAAATATAAATAATGATATAAATCCACAGCTGAACTGGAGGAGCAGCTGATCTAGTTCACTCATGTGTTTCTGGACTAAGAGTTGGAGCAAATACCTTATGATTCAGTGATGTTTGTTTTTGTTAAATATTTTGTAGATCCAAGAGTGAGTTTGACTCATGATGATGATGTTCCGAATTAAACAAAGTTGGTCACAAATTCTTCAAAGCTGTTTATTAAGAATATATTCACTTGGACTCATGAGACAGGCTTGTGATCCAAGGGAGCCATCAACTGGACAATTACTGACATGACAACAAAAAAGCTAAGTACAGAGGGGGGAACAGAGGTGAAAATACTTGCTTTAAAGGATTGTAATGTTTCCTTTTAAAATAAGTCTCTAAGGTCAGACAAAGGGACAGAAACTCATAGCTTTCTACCAGCCCAATGACAAAACTATAAGTTGTTTTTTAACATCTACTTTTTCATCTATTTGGCAGTCACAGTGAAAAGTATAAACATTGGCACGCTTTGTCTTGTGATTCTGCTGTTCGTAAAAAATGACCATGCGCAAAGTACCAGACTTTAAGGCTTTGACTTGATGCCAATGGCCTGAGGAGGACAGTATTACCCTTGGACATGTGTAGTCTGCCGTCTACTCAATAGAAGAACAAGAAGCGCGGAAATGGCACAACTGTCTTCAGTTTCTGGGAGAGTTTAACAATGAGAGACTGATGATGCAGAAGAAATCTCCGTGGTTAAAAACATTAAAAACAGTCGTCCAGGATGATGAGATCCGCCACTGGCTCAGACTGCTGTATATCAGCCGGAGACCCGAGATGAAGTCACGCAGCAGGTATGTAAAACTGTGATGTTCTCAATGAACTAACACAGGAACGATCTGAGCTCAGTCTGTAAGCTAACAGGCTAAAATCAGAGAGCAGCTAATCAAACAAGTGCGTCCGTTTTTTTTAAAGGTCAACTTTTAACAATAGACTTTCATGAGACACATCAAAACCAAACAGGGAGGGAAAGCTTCGGTTTTCTGCACTGTGCCACAGTTCGCTGTCTGCTTCGGTTCACGACGCCTCACTCCGGGGCTACAGACAGTTCTCTGCCGCCTGTGGTGCTCCTCACCTCCGTCTGCACCCACAGACTTCCCGAGGTGGAGGCAGGCCGGCAGGGACTTTGAGAGATGGGCTTTACTTTCAAAAATACCCCTTAATCAGGGTCTAACTCACTAAAAGATGGCCACATGTCTCTCTCCAACTTAATCTCTTTCTTTTAAGTAATTGTTTTTCATTGAAATGAAATTAATTGTTCAATAAAATGATTACATTTATAATTGAATTAAAGTTAAATGAATCAAGGTGATTTTGACTTTGCTAGTTAACAGGAAGAGAAACAAACTTACACAGGATAAAATGAAATTTGGACCCAGCAGAAAAAGTCAGATCACAGACAAACAGAAACATTCCTCTTTGGCTAAAATAAAATGCAGATTATTGCTCATCTGCAGTTTTAATCATGGTGAATAATTTATGATTCAGCCAAGTAAGATTCTTCTGTGTGGAGGTTTTTCCCCTGTCAAAAGGCATTGACCATTACCTTCATCTAAACATGGAATTTAAGTCATGTAGTTGCCGTTGTTTGTTTTTAAAGAGGTCATAATATTTTTGTGATGGTAGAAATTTATCTTCAAAGTAATAGTTATAAAGTGAATTAATAAGACTTTCCAACAAAGAGAGGGAGTCACATGGTGCTTCTGAAACATTTGTACAAACCTCTCTCACATATGTGAGCAACATGCTCACAGTGTACAGCCCTGCTGACTGAGGCTGCACCTTTACCTGTCTAATCTTTTTCTTTTTACTTTGTTCCTCAAGTCCCACATCAACATGAAGTGTAAGGAGGAGGAAGATCTGGCTGGCCAGCAGGTCTGGAAGCAGGAGAGGAACTTCAATCTGGACCAGGAGGACACAGATCCCCCACAGATCAAAGAGGAACAGGAGGAACTCTGCATCAGTCAAGAGGGAGAACAGCTTGTAGTGAAACACGAGGATGAAGGCATCGTCGTCTGGAGCGGGGAAGAGCGGCTCAGACAGCTGCATAACATCTGGAAACCTGAGAAAGATTTACAGACCAGCGGTAAAACTGTAATGGCTTTTCTGAAGTGTTAACATTAATATTAAACCTACAGTTTGTATCAGTCAGATCTATTTAATGTGTATTCGTGAAAACATGACAGGGAGTTTTAAATGGACTGGTTCTTATATAGCGCTTTTCTACTCAATCTTGAGCACTCAAAGCGCTTTACAAAACTTGTGCATTCACCCACTCACTCCCATTCGCACAAGCACATTTTTCTTAGTGCTTTCTACCAACATTCAGACACACATTCCACAGATCAAAGAGCAACTTGAGGCAACTTGGAGTTAGTATCTTGCCCAAGGATATTTGAAATGCAGACTAGGTGAAGCCGGGAATCGAACCGATCAGTAGATGATCTGCTCTACCGCCTGAGCTACAGCCACCCCCAATAGTGAAGATTATTTTGAAAAATATCAAGATGTAGATCAGTTTCGAGATCAACTCCAAAATAGATCATCAGTCAGTCAGTAATAAGTGAGTTCTTTTTTGTTTGAAAGGTTTTTTTTACTCTTAATGTTGCTGAAAAATGTCAGAACTCAAGTTCTCATTTGCACCAGAGTGCACAAATAACTTCATTTTTACACACTTTTAATTTCACCTGCAAATGTGAGCAACATGCCCTCATTACAGACTTTAACTAAAACTTTATCTTCTCAGAAGTGTTTTTCTATAATTACATTTTTTTTATTGTTCGTTTAGAAGCAATAGTGGAGAGACCGGCTGACTGCTGCAGAAGAAATCTGCTCTGAGGTTAACAGAACGTCTGATCGTCCAGTATGAGATCAACCTTCAGCAGAGACTGCTGGATATCAGCCGGAAACCCGAGATAAAGTTACGCATAACAGGTAAAACTGCGATGGTCTCAGTGGACTAACACAAGAATACAACTCATGTAGGACCTGATCAGAGCTCAGCTTGTAGGCTAACATACTGAAATCAGGGAGCGGCTAATCACACAAGTGCGTCTCTTTTTTACGGTAAACTTTTAGCATTAAACAAACCTTGAGACCGAGAGAAAGTGCCTTTATAGAAGATTTATTTAGAAGATTAAGATAAAGGAGGCAGGGAGGGAAAGCTTCTGTTTTCTGCACTGTGCCACAGTTCGCTGTCTGCTTCGGCTCTCTGACCCTCACTCCGGGGCTACAGACAGTCCTCTGCCGCCTGTGGTGCTCCTCACCTCCGTCTGCACCCACAGACTTCCCGAGGTGGAGGCAGGCCGGCAGGGACTTTGAGAGATGGGCTTTACTTTCAAAAATACCCCTTAATCAGGGTCTAACCCTACAAGACCATCGTGCCTCCCCCACCATCCTCACCTCATGTTAAAATGTATATTTTTCAACTGAATTATATTTGGGTTCAAGAAAATGATGAAGTTTTTAAAATAACTTTGTAATGTTCTAATAAACAGTCTTAACTCGAACTAAATCAGCTCAAATCTCACAGATGTCAGTGTTATTCACAAAGCATGGAAACATAGTTGTTAGTTTTGAATGCAGCCACAGCAGGCAAACTATGGCTGCATGCTCCAAAGAACAGGAGCACAGTAACTGAACACACTCTTAGCACACTTACATCTGATTTTGGGAACAGTTAACAGATCTGAACCTGATGACCTGAGAGGTTTAACTGGGTCAAAGGTCGAGAGCCAATTGAGAACTGTCCAGTTAAACCAACTAAATGATGAAACCTTTGATTTAAAATGTCATGATCAACAGTATCAAAGGCAGCAATGAGATCAAATAGAACTAAGACTGAAACTCTGAGTCCCTAATAATCTTCAGATCACTGATGACTTTAGTTGGGTTGATTCTGTGCAATGACTGGCTGTGAAACCTGACTGGTACTTATCTGCTATGGCACTGTGAGATTTTCAGTTTAATCTACAACAATGACAAACATTTACTTGCAGCGTGAAGCTGGCAGCAGCTACCTGAATGATTTGTACTCTGAACTTTCCTAATAAGAGTATCAGAGCTCGAGAGTAACTTACACTTTCATTTTTCACATTTGTACAGTTTAAATTTCACTCCCATATGAGGACATGCTCAGAGTGGACTATATTTGCTCAGATGTGTTTTCCTGTCATCACATTATTAACCTTTTTCCTCAGTGACCCTTTGTTCCTCAAGATCTCCCCCTAACATGAAGTGTGAGGAAGAGGAGGGCCTGTATGACCAGCAGGTCTCCAACCAGGAGAGGAACTCCAGTCTGGACCAGGAGGGCCCAGATCCTCCACAGATCAAAGAGGAAGAGGAGGAACTCTGCATCAGCGATGACGTAGAAAAGATTGTACTCAAACAGGAGGACGAAGGCCTCATCTGGACTGAAGAAGAGCAGCTCAGACAGCTGGATAACATCTGGAAACCTGAAATGAACTTACACAGCAGGGGTATGTAAAACCGTAATGGTCTTACCTAAAAATTAATATGACTTTAATTCATTCAATGAAGATATTTTGGAAACACATCAGAGTTCTTCAAGGCCAGTGTTTAAATAAACTCAGCTGATTGTTAGTCGAGGTTTTCTGAGAGCTTCGCTGCTTTTTATCCCCATATTTTAATCCTACTTTTAAATTTCCCCTTCTGTCTGATGTTTGTCTTATCATTTACATAAACATCTTTCCAACAGTAATTGGTGGACAAACTGTGATTGGTGCATAGAAATTTACTAACGTGTTAGAAGTGAGTGCATGAAATCTTATTTTAACAGTTTCCAGGTCTGGGTAAATGATATGATGATATTTCGGATGATATTTTGATTAAACTCTGTTGTAGAGTTGGAAATGGACAGCTGTAGACACCACTGCCGAGTAGTCATTCTTGTTATACTTCTATATTTATCTAAGACAAGTAATTTTGTCCATTTGTCACCTCAGCTTTCCCACAACAGCATGAATGTGAGGAGGAACTGGTTTTTGGGGACCAGGAGAGAAACTTCAGTCTCGACCAGGAGGATCCGGAGCTTCCACAGATAAAAGAGGAAGAGGAGGAACCTTGCACCAGTCAGGACGTAGATCAGCTTGTAGTGAAGCAGGAGACTGAAGGCATTATTATCTTCATGGTGGCTCCTACTTATGAGGAAAGTGAGCCAGAGCTGGACAGTGAACATCTCCTTTCTTCCAGCTCTCCTGAACCAGAGAGCAGAGATCAGCAAGACAACTTTCCTGTGTCAGAGAGTCAGCGTAAAACTGACACAAGTAAAAAGTTTGTGAAATGTGAGATTTGTGGAAAAACCTTTGAGTACAGATCCAAACTAACGAGACATATGAGGGTTCACACAGGTGAGAAGCCACATTCTTGCAGCACCTGCGGAAAAAGATTCAGCCTGATGATAAACTTGAAAACTCACATGAGAATCCACACAGGTGAAAAGCTTCATTCAGAGGATACAGTTACAAAGACACATGAGGATTCACACTAGTTAAAAGTGGGAGAACTGTCAGATGAAGCAGTCCACTGAGAAGCCAGATCAGAGCAGATCAGATGACCTCCTTCCTTAAAAAACTCTGTATTGTTTATTGTATGTAGGGGTGGGAGATATAGCCTCAAAATAATATTTCAAGAAACTTACATTTAAAAAAAATAATGTACATTTTATCAGCTCGGCAGGCAGCAGCATTTATATGTGTAAGTAAATGATGGATTTTCCATCTTTCTCTTCCAGTGAGCTGCTGTCACTGATGACAGCTTAGCTAATTCAAAGTGTGAAAATGTGGCCACCTCAAGGTGCTTGATATTGTAAGGTAAAGACCCAACAATAATACAATGAAAACAGAGAAAACCCAAACAGTCATATGACCCCCTATTAGCAAGCGTTTTGGCGACAGTGGGAAGGAAAAACTCCTTTTTAACAGGAAGAAACCTCCAGCAGAACCAGGCTCAGGGAGGGACCCCCATCTGCAACAAGGAAAGTTTTAAGTCTAATCTTAAAAGCTGAAGGCTCTGCCTCCCATTCTACCTTTAAATACTCTATGAACAACATTATAGTGCAATGTTAGTGACACGGCATACATGAAATATGAGCACATAAGTATCCTCAGGGGTGTTTTTCCTGGAAGTTTTAAGAAAAGTGTATTACAAGTGCTTACACTCTAGCTTAATATCCAAAATAACCTTGTAATGCGGAGCCTGCACAATTCTGTCATATAAGGAAAAGAAATTCTACCTGGTTTGTTTCATCTTGGGTCGAGCTTTTTAACCTCCTGCTTTTCCACCGTGTAGCACATCAGTAATTTCCATCCACTGACTGCTCTTGCTGTTATATGAAATGTAACTCGCGAGTGCTCCAGTGATGCATGGTTGAATCATTTGTTTACCTTTGGGTCGCACATCACTGCTGCTAGTATCTCCTGCTCACGTGCCTTCACAGCCCGGTTGTACTCAAGTGTGTTTTTGCTTAAAGTGTTGTAACAGGTTTGCTTTTTTCACTTTCAGTGGGAAAAGTTTTCTTGCATATTTTGCGAACATTCAGCTACCAAACTGTGACTGGAGCCCGACATATGGCTCTGGCTGTGAGACATGACTGGGGTTGACTCATTGGGGTGAATGCAAACACATGATGTTCCTCTAAACACACTTTTTTGTAAACATTTATACCAGTATTATTGCAGATCATATGATATGTCACAGCCCTAATTCTGTTTGTTGCATATTCCATTAAAACCTGTAATGAAGATGAAACACGTATTTACATTCATTTGATGTGATATTTGTATCGTGTTGAGCTGTGGAGGTGACAAAAAAGTTGCTGAGATGTTTTATTTTTTTGTTTAGTGGAGAGGTTTTACTCCACAGAGTCAAAGCTGGAAAGAAACACACATGAGACCAAACATTTTGTGATTTAATCTTGATTTTCATGAAGACTGAATTTCAGCATGTGCTCATCCTGTTGATTCGTATGTTGGTGTTGGTTATGTGTCTTAAAAGTGAAATAAAGATTTCTTTAAAACTTCTTGTGGCTATTTTTTTAAGGCACAATCTTTACAACATGAAACAACGTCTGTGAAGCACATTTTGTACAGTGGGCAGGGAGACTTGCCCATCACTGTGGTGGTGGGGTGGATGAGATTTGCCTGCGGTCACTTAAGGCTCTGTATGTTGTGGGTCTGTCCTGGTTGTCCTGCTCAAACATTGTATGGAAGTTGAGGTCAGTGCCTTCAGACCGGCCAACTATGGTGGTAATCATGGTCCCCTGTTTTATGAAGGGAGTGTAGAGGGTATGTTTGCACTTCAGGCCTCCCTAGGAAGGTCTATATCTGTAGTCACTTTCACTGTTTTCTTATTGCTGTTTCAAATTGTTGTTTCTGTTTGTAGCCTTTTTATTGAAGGATTTTGGTTTATATTATTAATATGTGCATTTGTTGTTATTAATAATATTTGCTTCACTCTCCATTTGATGTGTTTTTGGTATGTTTTACTTTTAATTGTTCTATGATTATGTTTATGTGTGGTTTATAATTATATTTAAGTTCTGGGTTTTTTTATGAATAAAAGTGACTTAACTTGTCAGAGATATGAGACTTTGGGCATTTCCCCTTCTGTCTTATTCTCAGTGTCTTGTCTCCATGTTTATTTACCTCTGTGTTGCTATCTTTGTGTCTCTGTCTCTTTCTCTTCCCCTGTTCAGTGGGATTTAAGACTTCCAACAAATAATTTCAAAGGGTCAATTAAATTTTAATAAAACCATTTTACTCAACACTGCACTCGAATTTTAGCATTTTTTTTTACTCAGTCATAAAAAGATTCATCTTAAAATATGTTTTAGATACATTTTTATTACTTTTTTCTTTCTTTCTTTCTTTTCTTGTTGTTGTCCCGTTTCGTTTTTTAGCCATCAGAATTATTGTCTGAAGGCCAAAAAAGATGCCCAACTAACTTAATTTACCAAATGGACCATCACGGCCTTGCCATATTGGTCCATTTGATCAACCTTTGTTATTATTTATTTATTTTAATTTATTTTCAGTTGTTACAGATAGGACAGACATGACTGGGGGATAGGAAGGAAGGAAGGAAGAAAAGGGGAAGAGGGACAGTGAGAAAGGGCACTTAAAAAATATCTCCCAGGTCACCTGTTGAGAGAAGAAAATAAGAGAAAACAAGCAAAAAAGAGAGCAACATAATAACACAACACCATTGCAATAATCTAGCTAAGTGTAAATAACAGTAAATATTAAATACTGAATGTGATTGTGCAGCACGCAAGATTGACATCGCATAATGTGGTTTGAGGTAGCAGCCAAGAAAGGTGTAGCTTGTGTGTGTGAACACCTGTGTGGATGAGTGCTCGTCTATTCAAAAGGCTTCTCCATGTAACGATCTGCTGGTGTGGGGAGCCACAGCCCCGTCCCCCAGGGCATGAAGCAGGCATGGAGGAGATCCAGGCCCCAGACATCCAGAGGCCCCCAGAGTGCGAGCGCCCAAAGAGGACCACCGGAGGGGCAACCGTGCCACCTTCCTGGGAAGAGCTGAGGAGAACCCCAGATGAGGGGTCACCCAACAGCCACAGAGCAGAAGCCAGAGGGGGCTGCAGTGACGTACACGCGGGCTCTGCCGGCAGTCAGCTGTGCCAGAGTGAATCGAGCCCCCGCAAGGGGCCCGACCGAGCCACAGGCACCAGGCCCCACCAAGCAGCCGTACCGGGGAGTGAGCTGGTACAGACCTGAGCGTCCAGCCCTGGACACCAAGAACGCACCGATGTCTGAGGGCATCAGCCACCAGCAGGGAGTGTGGTGAGGGGAAATAAGCCTCCATACCTTGGAGGGCCTGAGATGTTCCAAGGGGGTGGAGTGTAAGACCCGAGCTGACATATAGACACAGACGAATAGGCGCACACAGACCTAAACATGCATTCCCACCCTCATGCACACATATACAAATACTCGGCGCTCATCCAACCTGGATACAGACACAAAGAGTATTTTAAACTATTCTGTAAATTCTTGGAAAGTGGTCTTTTTTGGGGGGGACCTCTGCTACTACCAGAGGTTGTCTGCACCACACCAGGGCCTGTGCTGCTAGCATAAACCAACTGAGCCTCAACCAGGGCCTGTGCTGTTTTCTGAGGCCATCTCACTGCACCGGGGCCTGTGCTGCCAGCTGGATCCATCGGCACCATCCCAGGACCTGTGCTGCTGGCTGAGGCCATCTGCACCGCACCAGGGCCTAGCTGGACCCATAGGCACCACACCAGGGCCTGTTCTGCTAGCATAAACCAACTGAGCCTCACCAGGGCCTGCACTGCCGGCTGGACCCATAGGCACCACACCAGGGCCTGTTCTGCTAGCTTAAACCAACTGAGCCTCACCAGGGCCTGTTCTGCTAGCATAAACCAACTGAGCCTCACCAGGGCCTGTACTGCCGGCTGGACCCATCTGCACCACCCCAGGGCCTGTACTGCTGGCTGGGGCCATCTGCAGCACACCAGGGCCTGTTCTGCCGTCTGGACCCATAGGCAACACCCCAGGGCCTGTGCTGCTGGCTGGGGCCGTCTGCAGCACACCAGGGCCTTTGCTGCCGGCTGAACAAACTGCATCTGTGTTGCTAGTGCAAGACATCAGCACCACACCAAGGCCTGTGCTGCTCGAAAAGCTTATCTGCAATACATCGGGCGCTGTGCTGTTGATTGAAGCCTTCTACACCACATTGGTGAATGTGCTAGCAGAAGCCCTCTGCTAGCAAGCCACCAGGACCCGAACTTTTGGCTGGAGCCTTACTTGCCATCCTAGGTTTGTGCAGCCTATTTAATTCAGCATCAACAATCATTGTGTTTTGGATAATGGCTTTTTTAATAACTTTACTTTGCTTATTGGCCGTGGGGGACTTTTGGACTCTCAATTTTTCTAAGATGAGAACATTTAACAGTGACCCCATTCTGCGAGACATGGTTCCCAGATCTACATGCGTCACTGCTGCTATACATCCTGTACAATTTCCAATGTATTTGGAACAGGACATTAATCATTTTGAACTACAGAAAGATTTACCTCATCTTCAAAACCTTCTTGCTTTGTACAATTACAAAATTAGTTACGAAAAATCCTGCTTTGTGTCAACATTTCACACGTCAAAATCAATAAGTACAAAGCAGAGACTTCTGATCGTCTTACTACTGCTCTTATCTGGTAATGTGCAACCTAACCCAGGCCCTGAGCTGCAATGTAGCCAGACACCATCTGAATTTAAATCCTCACCTGGGCTGAAGATAGTTCATCTTAATGTGCGCAGTTTGTTACCCAAGATGGATATGATCAAGATCTGGGTTCAATCAACAGATGCAGATATTGTCCTCATTTCTGAAACTTGGTTGTCTAAATATATATCTGATGAACATGTTAGCATGGCTGGCTACAATATCTATCGCACCGATAGGTTTAAGAAAGGTGGTGGTGTTGCTGCTTATGTTAAGTCAAAATTTGATGCTACAATAGTTCTATCAGAATCAATTTGCAAACAATTGGAATTTTTGGCTCTGAATGTGAATGTTGCAAAGGGTCTTTGCATAACAGTTGCTTGTTGCTATCGACCCCCTTCTGCCTCCACAGAAGCTCTGCGTTCTTTAAACCTTTTGCTGTCCAGACTAAATTATGGGGAGCTTGTTCTAGCTGGTGACTTTAACTGGGATTGGCTCAAAACTGTTTCAGATGATTTTAAATCTTTCTGTGATTCTATCAGTCTTACCCAGCTGGTCAATTTACCCACTCGGCCGAATCTCAAAAGCCCCGAAAAGTCTACCTTGATTGACTTGATTTTGACAAATGTTCCTCATAAATTTTCATCTTTGGGTGTCTTTTGTAACGACTTAAGTGACCACTGTGTTGTTGCTGCTATTAGAAATACTAAAGTGGCCAAGTCACAACATGGTATTATTTTTAAAAGAACTCTTAAACATTTTAATGAGCAAGCATTTTATCATGATTTGTCAAATTATGACTGGAAGAAAATAGGATTGATCCCTGATGTAGAATTAGCGTGGGCATTCTTTAAGGATGGGTTTATGCAAATTGTGAATAAACATGCTCCATTAAGAAGATATAGGATAAAAGGTCGTGAAAACCCCTGGTTCTCCCAAGAGCTGGCAGATATCATTCATGAGCGTAATCTGGCTTGGGCCAAAGCGAGGAAAACAGGCTACCCCAGTGATTGGCTTCTTTTCAGACAACTAAGAAACAGATGTACTTCCTCTATTAAGAAAGCTAAAACAGAATATTATCTGTCTGTCACCACTGAGAACCTAAATAATCCACAGAAGTTCTGGAAAATCATTAAGTCTCTTTCAGTGAGTAAAAGCTCCCACGCTCTACCCACCTATGTTTTTAAGGATTCTGTTCCTGTTTATGATAGGAAGGAGATTATGAATTGTTTTAACAAGCACTTTATATCTTCTGGCTCTTTGTTTGACTCTCTGAACCCAGTCTCTGTAAAATCTGGCACAAACCTTCCGGTGTACACTGGTCAGCCATTTAACTTTGTTCCTTTCTCTGTGCAGGAGGTCTGTAAAGCTCTTAAACTGTTAGATCCTAGAAAATCTCCAGGGCCAGACTTACTAGATCCTTACTTCTTGAAACTGGCAGCTGATTTTGTAGCAGAGCCTCTCACAACACTTTTCAACCTCACACTGGATACGAATAAAATTCCCTCAGTATGGAAATCAGCTTTTGTTGCTCCTCTATTAAAAGGGGGCGACCCAGCAGTGTTAACTAATTACAGACCAATATCTAATCTATCTGTGCTGGCTAAAGTTCTTGAAGCTCTTGTGTGTGAGCAGTTAAAGGAGTTTTTGCACATCAATGCCATTTTATCTGAATATCAATCAGGCTTTAGGAAGAATCACAGTACTATCACAGCTGCAATTAGAGTGGTAAATGATATTACTATTGCACTTGATAAAAAACAACACTGTGCATCCCTTTTTATTGATTTGTCAAAAGCATTTGACACTGTTGATCATTGTATTTTAAAACTTAGACTCTTCCAGTCAGGACTCTCTGAGAGAGCAGTGGCATGGTTCTCAAACTACCTCAGTAACAGGACTCAGTGCATTAAATCTGACGGTCTATGTTCTGACTTTGTTACAGTGCACAACGGAGTGCCACAGGGTTCTGTATTAGGTCCCCTTCTATTTATCATTTACGTAAACAATCTTAGTCTACATGTGCCAGATGCAAACTTGCACTTCTATGCTGATGATACAGTTATTTACAGCTGTGGTTCAACTCTTGTCCAAGCCATCGACTCCTTGCAGAAAGCCTTTTCTGCTGTCCAGCACTCATTACATCAGCTTAAACTTGTTCTCAACGCAGACAAAACAAAGCTCATGTTGTTTTCTAAATCAAGGAGACGAGCCCAAACAATCCCATCAGTAACCACTCTTGAAGGTAATAGAGTTGGTTCACACCTATAAATATCTGGGAATCTTAATTGATGACTCGCTTACCTTCAAACCACATGTAGAGAATCTTGTGAAAAACCTGAAGTTAAAACTGAGATTTTATTTTCAAAATAAGTTGTGTTTCTCTTTTAATACAAAGAAGCGGCTTGTTGCTGCAACATTCTTGCCTGTGCTGGATTATGGTGATATTCTATATATGAATGCTTCTGCTCAATGTCTTCGAATGGTTGATTCTGTGTATCGTGCTTCTCTGAGGTTCATCACTAACCGTAAATTTCAGACTCACCACTGTGAGTTATACTCTCAGGTAGGATGGCCTGCTTTGGTAAGTCGGAGGAACTCTCATTTATACAGTTTTATATATAAGGCGATACTTGGGTTGCTGCCTTCTTATATATGTTCCCTGCTTGTAATGAAACATGCTGGTCGGTATTCTCTTGGTCCGCATGGTTACTTGTTGCTTTCTGTTCCATTTGCCCGAACTGAACTTGGTAAAAGAGCTTTTGTCCATTTAGCACCCTTGGCCTGGAACAAACTGCAGAAGGAATGGAAAATGACTGAATTCATTTCATTAAGTGATTTTAAATCTAAACTACGAATCCTTGAGGCCAAGTCCATAACATGCAACTGTTTCAATTAGATTGATTGTCATTTTAACTGACTTTTTATTTTATTTGAATTTTATTGAATTTTATTTTTTATTTTATTTGTATTCTTTCACTTATTGTTGCATGTGTGTTGTTGCTGCCTGTGTTTGAGTAATTTCTGTAACTGTGAGACATCTGCTGCTGCCTATCTTGGCCAGGTCTCCCTTGAAAAAGAGGTTTTTAATCTCAATGGGATCTTCCTGGTTAAATAAAGGTTAATAAATAAATAAATAAATAAAAAATGGACACTGTACATGTACTGTACAGCACGGCCCCTCCTGAGAACCCTCAATGTCTACATGCATTTAAAACTGGGTGGTGGGCACTATGGAACGCCAGGACTGCCATAATGAATTAATTAAATACATCATTAAATAATTAATTAAATGTGGCAATAATTAATTAAAATTGGAATTAATTAATTAAATAAATAGTTATGACACATGTAATTAATTAGTTATTGACACATTTAATTAATTATTTATGTATTTCACATTTTAATTAATTATTGACACATTTAATTAATTATTGACACATTTAATTAATTATTTAATGCTATATTTATTTATTTCATTTTGGCAGTCCTGGCGTCTGGCTCTCATCTTGAAATAATTGTGTGGATGCTTTAAGCATCCACACTATTGAGTTCCTGTTTCTCTTTATTCTTTATTATTATTATTATTATTATTATTCTAGTTGCTTCCGTACACTTTTCGCCGTTAAACTACTTCCACAATTTTCAGCCGATTTTCACCGTTCAAATTTTAAACTATTCTGCTATTTTTGCTCTTTCCTGCTACGATTTTTGCTATTTTTAACTATTATACTTTTTAAAATATTAAGCTTTTTTCCTTTAATTTGTCCCATTGAAATGAATGGGAAACTTCTGCAATTCTGCTAAATTTTGCTTGTTTTTGAAACTTAACTACTTCCTCATACTTTCACCTAGAACAACCATTCAAATTTTAAAATGTTCACAAATTATTGGGCTATTCTGGTATGATTCAGCTTTTTCAAATGTTTTACTGTTTTACTTTTATGCCTCTTAAAGTTTTGAGCTGCAAAATTGTGATTTTTCACAAAATACATGTGTTGTTATGGTTGCTATGCTCTTGGCTTCCAGTGTGCCACTGAAGGTTTTGCAATTTTCACTTCATGTCCGAACAACTTCCTGCTACTTGCTCAATTTTCACTCAACTTCCACAAATTATACATCAAAACGTAGGTATTTTTGCTGGCTTTCAGAAAATGTCACCATCATTGTTGTGGGATTTATAGAATTTTTGCAAATCTCCTCAGACTAACACAAGGTCAGAAAACTCTCCATATAAAGTGAATGGAGAGCTTGTTCAAAATCACCGCTGAATTTCTGTAATGAGAGGCATATTCGAATCGTCATATCTCCTTAACGAAGCAAAGTTAAGACATGAGGCTTGTCCCCGAATATCTTCAGACACCCCTGACGCTCACAATTCAAGAATTTCTTTCTCACCTATTACCGTTCTGAAATGAGTTAGACTTGTTTGAGGGTAGGAAATTCGTCCTTCGCTCAGATTTCTTCAGATTTAAAACTGTGGAAATGAACCACTTTTTTCTCTCGTCATAACTTTTTGTTGGATTTCCACAGAGACCTGAAAATTTCCATGATTGTTCACCAAAGCCTGCTGTCTCTTACGGTGAAAGAATGATATCGATACTCCAAATAGATTTCGAGTTAGAAAGCGTTGTTTGAGGGCAAGTCAAGGCAGTTTTTGCTTCGCTCTACTCAGTTATGGTGCATTACAAGTCAAATATCTTTAATAATTCAGATTTTAATGATAAATTGTAAACACTGGAAGATTCCCCCATCTCTTCTGAACAAAACGGTGTAAGAATGACCGCTCTAGCCCCTACGGTTTGGAAATTATGGTCATTTGTTTGAGGGGAGTCCTCACTATGAGAAATAGGCTGCAATAATCCTGTGCCTCTCTGTGCTGCGTGTGTAAAAAGAGGCACATGTTTTGGCGGGAAAAAGTACACAGGCTCTCTGATTGGTGGATTCAAATTCAGCAGCTCCCAGGCTGACCTAGAAACTTACTTCTCTCTCCCTGTGCATTTTTTTGCTGATTTTTTCATTTAACAAGTATATTTGAGGGACCCTCAGCATGTTCAGCATTTTTTCAGCTGTCCATTTTGCTTTTCCAATTTTTCTGTTTAACTTATTACTATTGTGCTAAATAATACTATTTCTGCTATTTTATAAGATTTGTGCCTAATATAGTATTTCTGCTAAATTACAATATTTCTGCTTTTTATACTATTTGTGCTAAAACATAGTATTTCTACTAAATGTAGTATTTATGCTTAATCATACTATTTCTGCTTTTTATGGGATTTGTGCCTAATATAGTATTTCTGCTTTTTATAGGATTTTTGCTCAAACGTAGTATTTCTACTAAATGTAGTGTTTATGCTTAATCATCCTATTTCTGCTTTTTATAGGATTTGTGCTTAATATAGTATTTCTGCTAAATTATAGTAATTCTGCTTTTTATAGTATTTGTGCTAAAACATAGTATTTCTACTAAATGTAGTATTTATGCTTAATCATAGTATTTCTATATATTTCTGCCAGGTCCCCAGGCAGCCAATCCTCTGTGAGGACTGAGAAATTCAAATTTTCAAATCAGGGCCTGCACGGCTTCCCAGCCAATCATATATGTGTCCTGAGGCATTCAAATTTACATATTAGGGCCTTCATGGCTTCTAAGCCAGCCAATCATATCTGAGGGCTGAGGAATTCAAATCCACAAATCAGGGCCTGCACAGCTTCCCAGCCAGCCAATCATGTATGTGGGCTCCAGGTATTCAAATTTGCATATTGGGGAATTCGTGGCTTCTAAGTCAACAAGTCATCCATGTCATATATCTCTAAAAATTCATATTTTAATGATAAATTGTCAACACTTGAAGATTCCCCCATCTCTTCTGAACAAAACGGTGTAAGAATGACCGCTCTAGCCCCTATGGTTAGGAAATTATGGTCATTTGTTTGAGGGGAATCCTCACTATGTGAAATAAACTGAAAGAAGCAGGTCTATGTCTCTGTGCTGCGTGTGTAAAAAGATGCACCTGTTTTGGCGGGAAAACGTAAACAGCCTCTCTGATTGGTGGATTCAAATTCAGCAGCTCCCAGGCTGACCTAGAAACTTAGTCCTCTCTCCCTGTGTGTGTGTGTGTGTGTGTGTGTGTGTGTGTGTGTGTGTGTGTGTTTAGTGGGAGAGAGAGGACCCTGCCCTTATTTGACAGCATGTCATTGTAGGATTTAAATTGAACATAGTTAGACTGGTTGACTGGATTAGAGCCTGTGTTTGTGTGTCCCTCTGTGCATTTGTGTTTCAATAAGTTATTACTATTCTGCTAAATCATAGTATTTCTGGTACTTTTCGGTACTTGTGCTAAATACAGTATTTCTGCTAAATCATACTATTTCTGCTTTTCATAGGATTTATGCCTAATATAGTATTTCTGCTAAATTATAGTATTTCTGCTTTTTATAGGATTTGTGCCTAACATAGTATTTCTGCTAAATTATAGTATTTCTGCTTTTTATAGGATTTGTGCTTAACATAGTATTTCTGCTAAATTATAGTATTTCTGCTTTTTATACTATTTGTTCTAAATTATAGTATTTCTGCTTTTTATAGGATTTGTGCTTAATATAGTATTTCTGCTAAATTATAGTTTTTCTTCTTTTTATAATATTTGTGCTAAAACATAGTATTTCTACTAAATGTAGTATTTATGCTTAATAATAGTATTTCTATATATTTCTGCCAGGTCCCCAGGCAGCCAATCCTCTGTGAGGACTTAGACATTCAAATTTTCAAATCAGGGCCTGCACAGTTTCCCAGCCAATCAAATAAGTGTCCTGAGGCATTCAAATTTGCATATTGGGGCCTTCGTGGCTTCTAAGCCAGCCAATCATATCTGAGGGCTGAGGAATTCAAATCCACAAATCAGGGCCTGCACGGCTTCCCAGCCAGCCAATCACATATGTGGTCTCAGGCATTCAAATTTGCATATTGGGGAATTCGTGGCTTCTAAGTCAACAAGTCATCCATGTCATATATCTCTAAAAATTCATATTTTAATATTAAATTGTCAACACTTGAAGATTCCCCCATCTCTTCTGAACAAAACGGTGTAAGAATGACCGTTCTAGCCCCTACGGTTAGGAAATTACGGTCATTTGTTTGAGGGGAGTCGTCACTATGAGAAATAGACTGCAAAAATCCTGTGTCTCTCTGTGCTGCTGCGTGTGTAAACAGATGCACCTGTTTTGGTGGGGAAAAGTGCACAGCCTCTCTGATTGGTGGATTCAAATTCAGCAGCTCCCAGGCTGACCTAGAAACTTACTTCTCTCTCCCTGTGTGTGTGTGTGTGTGTGTGTGTGTGTGTGTGTGTGTGTGTGTGTGTGTGTGACAGAGAGAGAGAGAGAGAGAGAGAGAGAGAGAGAGAGAGAGAGAGAGAAAGGCTTTTAATGGGATGATCTCATTCTAAGATTTAAATTCAATATATTTAGACTGGTTGACTGAATTGGATCTTGTGTGTGGGTCTCTCTGTGCATGTGTGTTTCCTCATGTGTACATATTTGTGATTGTGTGGCTGTAATAAATTTTTTTGCAGATTTTTGTCATTTAACAAGTATATTTGAGGGACCCTCAGCATGTTCAGCATTTTTTCAGCTGTCCATTTTGCTTTTCCAATTTTTCTGTTTAACTTATTACTATTGTGCTAAATCATACTATTTCTGCTATTTTATAAGATTTGTGCTTAATATACTATTTCTGCTTTTATAGGATTTGTGCTTAATATAGTATTTCTGCTAAATGTAGTATTTATGCTTAATCATACTATTTCTGCTTTTTATAGTATTTGTGCTTAATATAGTATTTCTGCTAAATTTAGTATTTCTGATTAATTATAGTTTTTCTACTAAATCATAGTACAGTATTTCTGCTTTTTATGGGATTTGTGCTAAAACAAAGTATTTCTACTAAATGTAGTATTTGTGCTTAATCATACCATTTCTGCTTTTTATAGGATTTGTGCTTAATATAGTATTTCTGCTAAATTATAGTATTTCTGCCAAATTATAATATTTGTGCTAAAACATAGTCTCAATTTAAAATTACAATATTCATAGTTCATCACAGTGTCTCTGGTAAATCACAATATTTCTGCTCTGTTGTACTATTTTTCTAAATCATAGTGTTTCTGTAATGTTTAAGTATTTTTGGCTAAATATAATCTTTCTGTTATCTTATACTATTTCTCCTAAATTCTTGTATTTTTGAGAAGTTATCATGTTTCTGGTAAGTTACAATATTTCTGCTAAATTCTGCTATGCTATTGTATTTCTGCCAAGTATTATGTTTCCTCTAAGATATTGCAGTTCTGCTAAGTTATTCCATTTTAGCAAACTTCTTTTGCTTCTGCAAAGTTTTTACAATTTCTGCAACTTTTCAGCTTTTTCAGCTACTTTTTGCATACAGCTTCAGCTTTAAGCATCCACACTGCATTTTCGCAGGAAATGCAAATTTTTCTAGTTTTATCTGTCAGCCTCACCCATCAAACTCAGGGGGCGGGGTTAACGCTGCCCATGCAGCTTCTCTAACATTTGATTGGTTGCCGTGCAAAGTAAGTCAAAACAGGTCGATCCTAGATAATCGATTGCTTGTGTAGACTTGGGGCAGCCAGGTATCCCAGAATGCATTTCAAATCACAGGCAGCAATGGTGGTGGTGTAGTTTTAAAATATCCCGTTTTTCTGTCACCAACTACACTTTTAACAGTGTTTTAGCTGCGAATGTCGCGCCGTAATCTTCACATGTCTGGTCAGGTTGTCAACATAGAACATGTTTGCAAAAGTGCTCAGATGTTTTCAGAGATTTCACTAGCTCTGCTAACAGTTAGCATGCAGAGTGCACCGAGGGGGTTACGTTAACCGGTTTGTTTACATATTCCACTCTCCCTGTTCCACATGTTGCATTCGCAGATTCTCATTTTCACCGAACGATCGTCTCTTTCCGCCTGGTCTTGTGTCTCTGTGCTTCTGTAACATAAAGAACGAGCTGACATTTTTCTCACGAAACCAGCGATCAGCTCAACAGACCCTCAGTTTACCTGCATGCAGACGGAGGTCAGACAACAATTTTACATGTATGATCTTAAAACAGGACACAGCCACTATACGTGCTGCACAGTAAAAAATGGAGTGTCAATATTTCAGTGTAAACCTATTTTAACCTAGAGAGAGTATATACAACTCTGTGAGGAGTAAACCAGCTCTAACGTCAGAGTTAAAAGTCAGTGTAAAGTTCTGTAGACACGGAGTGAAGACATAACTCCACACAGTGTTGATTAGTACCAGTCCGCAGGCGTGTGCGGTCTGAGAGCTACCACAGTCAGGTAAGTTAAGTTAACATTCCCATACTGGTAACATTGTTTAGTAAGTATTTTTAAACTAAATAGCTCTTTATAGTTACACTGATGTCGAGTTAGCAGCATTTACCCATAGGTTTAATGATATTGTCGAGTAGCTACATGCTAACCATTGCTAAAAGTTCAAATGTTCGTTATATTCTCACTGAGTTAAGATTAACCTAAAACATGTTAACTATGTATTTCTTCTAAGTGCAGCTTAGATAATATTATTGTCACATGTCTAATGGGATAGTTTTAGCAACTAAATTACCGTTTATTAGTAAGCTAATAATCGCTAATTAGCTTCGAAGGAACTATCAGAAAAAGTGGGTAACATTACAATAAAGTTTACTCTACTGATTTATATTCTTTTAAGCAAATGCCAAAGGCTTACACTAATTTAGAATTAATTCAGATTATTTTATATAAATTAATTGACAGCAATGTTAATGATATGTTAATATACAGTAATTGTTCACAGAAATAAAGCGAATTGCAGTAAGAGCGACCAATACTTGATAAGTAGACTAAAGTTATTAAACAATATTAGATGTTAGTCACACTTGGTCCATTTGCAGTAACACTGGTTGATAAAGGATCTTTATTAGCAGTTAATCTGTTACTTATTTCTTCATGCTGTAGCTGTTAAGTAATATTGACTTTTAACTGCTTCTATTTTGTATAAAAACTAAAGCTCTAAAGTACATCCACAGTTTTAAACTCTTTCCTTTATTATTTTTTTCTCTTTTGTTTTGTGAACAGAATATGTTGCTGCGTGTTTTGTTTGGTGGGGAGCAGAAGTATGTTAGGCTGTCTGACCTGGGCCCTATTTCAGAAAGCCGGTTTAGTGCAAACTCTGAGTAAGTATACCCTGAGTTAACGAAAACTCTGGGTTTTCGGTTTCACAAAGCGAGTTCAGATGAATCCTGAGTGAGTCACTATGACGACACACTCCGTGAAGCTAACCTGCCCCCTAGCAGGTTTACCACAACTAACCCTGACTGTCTCCGCCTCTTTGTCGGAAACCTGACAGTAGGAAGTGTCGGACATGGCGTGCCCCTACCTCGAAGAGCCAGTAGATGTTGAAGCCCAAATTCTCCGCAGAGCTCTCCGCCGGGAGAGAGTGATTAGAGCGCGTTTGGACATTTGATCATTTCCTGATGATTTTCTGTGTGAACGTTACCGTTTTTCAGCACAATCTATAATTCATTTGAATAACATCCTCAGGCCTAATATTGCTCATGTGACACATCGCGGACATCCTCTCAGTTCTGTACATATTATTTGTATTGCACTTCGTTTTTTTGCAAACGGGAGCTTTCTGTATAATATTGGTGATGCTGAGCACGTTTCCAAGGCTACCGTCTGTCGGGCAGTCAGGAATGTTACAGTTGCACTGAAACGTCTCCTCAAAGTCAAAGTCAAAGTCAACTTTATTTGTCGATTCTGCCACATGTACAGGACATACAGAGAATAGAAATTGCGTTACTCTCAATCCCTAGATAAATAGCAAATGAACATTTAAATATATTTAAATATAAAAGTGATTAAAAATGCAAGTAAAATAATTAAAAAGTAAAAATTTAAATAAATACAATTTTACATATAACAAGAAAGCTATACAATATACAATATAATGGGTAAGTGACATTGAGTGTAAACCAGGCAGAGTAGTGCAAATAGGCAAATAGTGCAAATGGAGATTTAGTAATGTACGGTAAGAGAAAGTGTAACAACAAAGTCTTATGAGGTAATGGCAGTCCAATGCTCCACAAAGTGACTGGTAACTGGTGCAGGCCAGTGAGTGAGTCAGAGAGTGTGTGTGTTTGTGTGTGTGTGACAGAGTTCAGTGAGACCGTGGAGGAGAGAGGGGGCAGAATCGGGAGGGAGTTAAGCTTCCTGACAGCCTGATGGATGAAGCTGTCCTTCAGCCTGCTGGTCCTGGCCTGGAGACTCCGCAGTCTCCTCCCCGACGGCAGCAGCTTGAAGAAGCTTTGCATTGGGTGCGTGGGATCAGCCGCTATGCAAAGGGCTTTTTTAGTGAGACGGGTGCTGTAAATGTCCTGGAGGGAGGGGAGAGAGACACCAATGATCCTCTCTGCAGCTCTCACTATGCGTTGGAGGGTTCTATGACAGGACGCATTGCAGGCTCCAAACCAGGCTCCTGTACTCGTCTGTACTCGTCTGTGGTGTTCCCCGGTCATAGACCCACAAGATTTATCAAAGAGGGATTCCACAAAATTGCAGGTATCAGGATGAACAAAACTCAATTCATGATGTGGTGATACTTGAACTACTACTTAAATTTTACATTTATTTTCAGGGTTCCCAGGCGTGATTGGCTGTATAGATGGCACTCACATTCCAATCATTGCTCCTTCAGTAAATGAAGGAGACTATGTGAACAGGAAGTCTTTCCACAGCATTAATGTACAGGTACATAGTTCCCTGTAGCATTTCAAACTAACAAATTATTTCATTATAGTAATGGATGCTAATTTGTGTTCTCTGCACTGTGAAGATCATATGTGATGCTGCCAACATTATGACAAATGTGGAAGCCAAGTGGCCAGGCTCTGTTCATGACTCACGAATTTTTTGTGAATGTACACTGAGCACAAAATTTGGACATGGTGAGTTGAAAATACTTTAAAATATATAAAGACCAATTGCTACAGGGACATTTGAACTGAAGTGTATCCTTCTGTCTTAGGAGAGTTCACTGGCTACTTGCTTGGTGATAGGGGGTATCCATGTTTACCCTATTTGCTTACCCCTTACCCTGACCCTGAACCGGGCCCACAGCAGCGATATAATCTGGCTCATTGCAGGACAAGAGCCAGAGTTGAAATGACTATCGGAATGCTTAAGGCCCGGTTCCAGTGCCTTCAAAGACTCAGGGTCACCCCAGAAAGGGCATGTGACATTATTGTGGCATGTGTGATTCTTCACAACATTGCCACAATTAGAGGAGAACACTGTCCTTCTGAACCAAACATCAGCAGTGATCCAAACCATGAACATCCTGACCCTCCCACGGACATACAAGATGGAAGAGCAGTCAGAGACACCATATGTCACAATCATTTCCTTTGACCCATCATCTCAACATGTTGAAAGAAGAATAAACAGATTTTTTGTTCAACTGGCTTTATTGGTCGCCTGTATTTCCTGTACACAAAGTATTAATAAGTATATTATTATGTATAAGTATATAACACTGAAATAATTCGTCCATCTCTGACCACTTCACCCACCCTTAACTGATGTTCTAGCAGTAAAATCTCAATCTTGGTCTTTTGGATCTGCTGCTTGAAGTGTTCCATTTCCAAGTCACATTTTTTTATTTTCTTGATCAAATGGGTCTTGTACAGCTGCTTTACAGGGAGCTATTGAAACACAGAAAATAGCATTGACATTCATAGTACATGCCTACTTAGGTTGGTTGTAAATCAGTGCTGAACATCTTACTGAGGAAAGGTTTGTTGGAGACGTGGCTGGACCCTCTTCCTCTTCATTTCCATCATCACTCTGTTAGAGACATAGAAAGTCCATGGTTTTATTATAGTACCACATTTTATTCAATTGTTATATTTTCCATTGTAAGATGTAAACCTCATAAAGTGTCTCTGTTGCTTCCTCCTCTGTAACAGCTGTCAATGTTTCTTCATTATTTTCCTGTAGTAAAGAAATTAACAACATTGCTGTTCTACTGTAAACTCATATAATCTGTGGAGTATTAAGAGTACTCATAACTGCATGTTGGTCTGGCTCAACAGGAGGCTGCACCAGATGCAGTACACCATCACCATCAACTGATAGAATATGAGGTTTATACAGGTCACTTATAACTTACAAGGGACCAAATGGCAATTAACAAACATATACCAATCACCTTACACTTCATTGTCATTATGCTCTCAAAGACAACCAAGACTGAGGGAAGGCAAAATCAGTAGGAAAATAACTTCACTACAAAATAATTCATTATGGTAAAGAGTTTATCAAATGAATGAGTAGCACTGCAAAGGTGACTGTGAAGAAAGGATGTATGCACATCATGTATTATTTTGAATTTACCTCTTATGTAGGCACTTGTGTCTTGCGGGGTTACTGACTCAGAGGATGTCCCCGCAGAGATGCCTTCAGCCACAGGGCGCCCACTGTTTTGGCTGAGGGCCAACTGCTCAGCCTCTGTGAGTGGTGGTGGTGGAGGACCCCCACCTGTTTTTCGGGCCTCCGCTTTTTTTCTGTTGGCTATAACGGGTCACATTTGAGCATACAGAGTAAGCAAATATGTACTTGTTATGTGCTCAGATAATTTCAATAAGTGCTTACAGAAGGAAAATTAATGTAGCCTCTAACTGCAATTGATTTACATGGGACAAACAGACCAAGCACTATGGCTCATAATACAATTACACCTTACCTGTTTGGACTATATTTTTATATTTCATTTTTACTTGCTGCCAGGAACGTTTGGGGCCTGTTGGGTTGCACCTGCGCTCACATCACGTCACAAAATAAAATGTATAAAATAAAAAATAAAATAAAATAACGTGTTAAATGGGTGGAAATCCCTAGATCAATGTTTAAAGTAACACTCACGCATTGACTCTGTCGGCTATGTTTTGCCATGCATGCTCCCTTTGTTTTGCAGCTGAGGCTGTGTTACTTTTTTTCCGCAAAATTTGCATGTTATCGGCATATGCTGCCATCAGAATTTCGGCCTCAAGCGCTGTAAAATACATTGACCGCGCCTTCTTTCCCTCCGTCTCCATGGTGACTCGCTTAATCTGTGCTCCACTAATCAGGGCTTTATGTATCCTCGTGCGCGCGCTTGACTTGGGGTTAAAGCAACTCCGTGTTGATTGAACTAATTGTTATCAGCCTTTCTGAAACCGAATATTCCGAGTTGGACAGTTCGGGGTTACTCAACCCTGAGTATCGTTTTTCACTCTGAGTTTTCTAAACCGGCTTCCTGAAATAGGGCCCTGACATTTGATGCTTTCATGAAAGAAGGTTAGAATATCAGGATAAAACAAGATAACAACGTTTACCTGGTCAATAAACAAGCTTAATTATATTCTAAGTCAACTACCTAAGTTGATAATTGTTTCTACTTCAACAATGAATGAGAATTACCTATATTCTTAAGCTTCATCTCATCAATATTTTGTGAAGACATAGCCTTACTCTACCATTTGATAAGAAAATGCATGGCCTTTTTTTTTTTTTTTTTAACAATTTCTGTAACATTTCTTTTCTCTTACCTTACTTCAGTGTGCCTAAAATTTAACATACCAGAAGGCAGACAGCTAGATATGAAGGTGTTTGACCAGTCTGACACAGAAGTAGACGCAGAGGTGTTTGAAGAAATAGTGAAGGGGTCACCTGTAACCTTCCGAGTCATGCTGAGCAATGAAGAACTTGGTAATCACTCACATACGTATATGTTTATATGAAATTTAAAGGTTGAGATTGAAGCATTAACAGTTAAATTTAATGCTTCTGCTTTGGTCATGTTCCTTAATGCACAGGTGTATCTCTGTCATCATCATCTTCTCCATCGGATGATACAATCATTCTAAACTTCACAATGTGTGAACCTCCTGAAGAAGCAGCAACCACTGAAGGAAGACAACCTAAAAGGCCATGCCATATAAACTATGAGGCAAAAGCTGTGGGTAGTGAACATTGTTAGTCTAATTTGCAGTTCAAAGTGTTACGGACACAAGTACTACTGCTAATGTTGATGTGGTGCCTGAACATTTAGAGCATAGGTGTCAAACTCTGGCCCGTGGGCCAGATTTGGCCCGCAGCCTGATTACATTTGGCCCGTGAAGCCATACCAAATTACTATTAGAGCTGGCCTACTGGTATTATACAGTTAATATATATATTGTTTAGTATTAAGCTTTGCTTGTTCCATATTCAGGTTTTCAGCAAAACTTGTTTGAGTCCATAAAAAAAGATTCATTCTTATATCTAGAGGAAGATTTTTTTTGAAAATAAATATTAATGTTAGCCCGCGACTTTGTTCCAGTTTTGAATTTTGGCCCACTGTGTATTTGAGTTTGACACCCCTGATTTAGAGGCTGAGTCGGAATTATCTTCAGCAGACCTTGTAAATAGTTGTGCAGCTGTTATTTCTGATCTAAAGGCAGCAGGTGTAGGCCAAAGTGTAGTGAATTCTGTAGTGAATTCCATGGAAGAGATTGTTCAAGATATCCAACAACATGCTAAAGAAACAGTCATTAAGCATGTATTTAGTAATGAAAGAGAAACAGAAATGTGCAAGAAAGTTGAAACATGTTTTGATGAGTTAGAGAATCCTTTCTCAGTTCTTAATTCTGAGTACAAGAGGTCAAAATATTTATCAGACAAGTGGGAAACTGTAGAACCAGTTGAATGTGTAATTGGCTCAAGATTTGACACAAGGCGAAATAAAAAGACTGGAACATATGATCAGGCAGTTGTTCAAGATAAATTCATGTATGTTCCAGTTTTATCAACATTGGAATCAATATTTAAGAGTCAGCATGTTGGAGAAATGTTGAAAAAATCAGACACTTGTGATTCAAGACGCAGAGATATTTGTGATGGATCTCTATTGAAGACACGCCCTCTTTTTTTCAACAGAAAAGCACACAGTTCAGATCCAAATGTTCTATGATGACTTTGAGGTTGCAAATCCTCTTGGTTCCAAGCGAGGTATTCACAAGTTGGGTGCAGTATATTTTACCTTAAGAAACTTCTCTCCCAAATGGAATTCTTTTTTGGCCAACATACACCTTTGTGCCTTATTTCATGCACAAGATCTGAAACGTTATGGTTTTAGTGAAATTCTTGTTCCTATTGTTCGAGACATTAAAGTGTTAGAGAGCGATGGTATTGAGATTCCACTATTCGGTGGTTATGTTCGTGGTAGTGTGGTACAGGTCACTGGTGATAATTTAGGCTTACATAGCTTGTTTGGTCTGGTGGAGTCTTTCAGTGCAAGGTACTGTTGCAGGTTTTGTTTAGCTGATAAAGATGACTTTCAAACAGAATTCTCTGAAGATTCCCCCAAAATAGTGTTGCGCACCAAAGACAACCACACTGCTCACTGTCAGGAAATGTCTAATAATCCATTGCTTCCTTATGTTTTTGGTGTAAAGAGTTCATGCTTATTGAATTCACTGACATATTTTCACACAACTGAGAACTTCTCAGTTGATGTGATGCATGATGTTTTGGAAGGAGTGGCCCAGTACAAACTGAAGTTATTGTTTTTGTATTTAAAAGAACAACATCTTACATTGGGAGAAGTGAATTTGAGAATACAAAGTTTTGATTATGGATTCATGGAGAAAAACAATAGGCCAGTAGCTGTGAATTTAGGTGGAGAGTCTAATGATCTGGGACTGAATGCTATTCAGACATGGTGCTTACTGAGGAATGTTCCCCTCATGTTTGGAGATTTGGTAACCTCTACTGACCAACATCGGGGCCTACTACTTTTATTACTACAGATAGTTAACATTGTATTTTCTCCTATGTTATCTCAAGGTATGTGTGTATATTTAAAACATTTGATTGTGGAACACCACAAACTGTTCAAGATGTTGTATCCCCAGAAAAAACTTTTACCAAAGCACCATTTTCTTATCCATTATCCTCGCTGCATCCAAAAAATAGGGCCTGTACTTCATAGTTGGTGCATGCGCTATGAAGGTAAGCACAATTTTTTCAAGAAACTGCTCAAATCATTCAAAAATATCACCAAAACGCTGGCCAAAAAAACACCAGAATTATATGGCATACATTTGGCAATCTTCAACAACCTTTAGTCGGTTAGACATTGGTCCAGGAAAAATGGTGTCTTTAGATATGGTAAAAGGAGGTTCTGGAATTGCAATAGCAATGCAACTGCCCAATAGAGTTCAAGTTATGAAAGTGAACTGGGCTAAACAGAATGGTATTGTTTACCGCCCGCATTTGGTTATTTGTGGCAAAGTAGTGTCTGAAATGCCTGTGTTTTACCAGATTGAGTCAGTTCTGATAATACATGAGAAACTGGTACTTCTCATTTTGCCATTATGTACAGTAGCCTTTCAAGAACATTTCCATGCTTATGAGTTGACCAGGACAAAGCAAGATTTAGTTGTCTTTCATGTTGACAGCCTGCATTATCCCAGGCCTTTTGACATACAATTGTCGTATGGAGTGAATGACAACTGTCATTACTTACTGTCATTTGTAAGAGTTTGTTATGCTAATAAATGCTGTTACTGTAACCTGTATGTTTGTAGTTATTTTCATAATATAGGATAGATCACAGCCATTTAGAAATATAGCATCATATGATAAATATGAAAAAATAATGAAAATGAAATATTATTACACATTAGAGTGAACTTGGACTAAAAATAACTCTATAAAGTGAAATCATATTACTCTAAACAGTGTGAATAACCCTCAGTGTTAAATATTTTTACACATTTTGTTGTTAATTTTGACACTAAACTGAGTAGAATTAACACTAAAAAGTTAACACTGGCCATAGAGTAAATTTTACCCTAATTTTGAGTGGGACCAAATGTTATCTGAAACCGAGTTAAAATCAACTCTCTAAGTGTAAAATTGACAGTTTTTTACTGTGTGGCCTCATATCAAATGTGAAGGCAGAATGAGTCTACGTTTGACGTTTGTTTATATCTAATCTTCCTTTTCAAACATTTAAACAGCAGCGAGTCTGCAGCTGAGGGAACACAAACTCAAATTGTCGGAACAGGTTTGCTCGTTTCTTGGATTCATTTGGTGATTTATTAAATGTATAACTGTTATTCTAATCTGCTGCTGAGTCTCTTACACTTTTCTTTATGCTGTATATTTTCACGTCTCTGGAATAGTTGGCAGTTAGTCAGCTGGGAAACTCTGCATATCGTGGATATGCTGACCTCGCTCCGTGGTGTACAGGGCCGTTTACCCTCATGATTAATATTCACAATAAAAATATTAGCCGAACATCATGAAGTCTGTATGTGTTTCATAGTGTCGAACAACCTTTGTACAGTTAAAGCCAGCAGTTACTACATGACAGAAACACCAACGTTATCTCTTTTATGCGTTTATACACAGGTCACGCTGATTACTGAACAAAAACCCAAAGATCAGATGTTAAACAGATTTATTTGCTCTCTCTCCTCCTTAAACATGTTTTTAATGTTAGTTATAATTCAGAATTGGCGACTGAAACACGTAGGACACATAAGAACATCAGGAAATAAAACACCGATAAATATAACCTCAGTAAAAGAAGTCAGCGGGGGTTACTACAGCTGTGTACCGGGGCCTGCGCTTTGTCGGTGGGATTGCTTGCGAGGCGAGCGGGTCTATCCCACGCTTTGCCGTGAGACTGGGCAGACGTCTCCGAAATCATCGAAGCACTTTTGCAAAGAGGCTGTATCTTGACAAACCGACCAGACACATGAAGATTAAACCACTACATTCTCGGCTAAAAAAATATTAAAACGGTATTTGGTGACACACAAACAGGGTTTTTCAAAGTTCAGTTCTGTTAGCTTCCACATGCCGGTTGTTGTGTGCTAGAAACAATGGCCACCAGGCCTAAGCAATGGTTTTGACTTGTTCAGCGTTAACCCCGCCCCCTGAGTTTGATGGGTGAGGCTGACAGATAAAATTATTTCAAGATGAGAGCCAGGCGCCAGGACTGCCAAAATGAAATAACTAAATATATCATTAAATAATTAATTAAATGTGTCAATAATTAATTAATTAAATGTGTGTTGGCCCTGCGACAGACTGGCGACCTGTCCAGGGTGTACCCCGCCTCTCGCCCTATGACAGCTGGGATAGGCTCCAGCGCCCCCCGCGACCCTGAAAAGGATAAGCGGAAGCGAATGGATGGATGGATGGATGGAATAATTAATTAAAATGTGAAATACATAAATAATTAATTAAACGTGTCAATAATTAATTAATTACATGTGTCATAACTATTTATTTAATTAATTAATTCCAATTTTAATTAATTATTGCCACATTTAATTCATTATTTAATGGTGTATTTAATTAATTCATTATGGCAGTCCTGGCGCTCCATAGGCACCGGCGCCAGAGGTGAGGTTGAATACAAAGACTGTCCTCTGGACACCGTATAACATGCCCGATCCCAAGGCCCTATATGTATGTGTTATGAGAGTGTGAGTAATGTGGATGTCTAGGTTGTGGAATAAAATCAGTCTGCTGATAAAACAGTGAGCACAGTGAGAAGATCTTCACTGAGCTGATCCATCTCATCTCATAAAATTGAGGCACAGGTGACCAGGAGGGGACAGAGGGGGAACGACCTTTTATTGCTTTTTTCTACAACAATTTCTTAGTTCAGCTGCAGTATTTGATATCCTGTAATGACTAAAATGATAATTTAAACTAATTTACATAAAAAGATTGTCTTTTAAATGTTAAGGTTATTTAACAACTTTAAAGGCTGAGCAGTGCTATTTTTAAATGAAAAACTCACAGGCTCACATGTTCCAGGATTGAATTAGTGTCTGATAACCCTCCCTCTTCCTGCTCTCTAACTCAGCACCTCCTCTCTGTCCACATGTTCCCTTGTTCCCTCCCCTTCTGATCTGCAGTTTGAAGATGGGTGCAACCAACATGTGGTGACGTATAAGAGCTGACAGATCCCATTCGCTACAGAAACCTATGTTGTTTAGATCAGAGCAGTTTCAGTTCTGAGGAAGTGAAACTCACACAGTCACTGACACTGTTGGGTGAAATGGCGCAGAAAAGTGTTCAGCTGGACCGAGAAACCTTCTCTTGTTCGATCTGTTTGGATCTACTGAAGAATCCGGTGACTATTCCCTGTGGACACAGCTACTGCATGAAGTGTATTGAAAGCTTCTGGGATGAAGAGGAAAAGAAGAAAATCTACAGCTGCCCTCAGTGCAGACAGACTTTCACAGCGAGGCCTGTCCTGGTGAAAAACACCATGTTAGCAGTTTTAGTGGAGGAGCTGAAGAAGACTGGACTCCAAGCTGCTCCTGCTGATCACTGCTATGCTGGACCTGAAGATGTGGCCTGTGATGTCTGCACTGGAAGAAAAATGAAAGCCTTCAAGTCCTGTCTGGTGTGTTTGGTCTCTTACTGTGAGAAACATGTTAAGCTTCATTATGAATGTCCTGCATTTGACAAACACAAGCTGGTGGAGCCCTCCAAGAAGCTCCAGGAGAACATCTGCTCTCGTCATGATGAGGTGATGAAGATGTTCTGCCGTACTGATCAGCAGAGTATCTGTTATCTCTGCTCTGTGGATGAACATAAAGGCCACGACACAGTCTCAGCTGCAGCAGAAAGGACTGAGAGGCAGAGAGAGCTGGAGGTGAGTCGACAAAACATCCAGCAGAGAATCCAGGACAGAGAGAAAGATGTGAAGCTGCTTCAACAGGAGGTGGAGGCCATCAATCAGTCTGCTGATCAAACAGTGGAGCACAGTGAGAAGATCTTCACTGAGCTGATCCATCTCATCCAGAAAAGAAGCTCTGATGTGAAGCAGCAGATCAGATCCCAGCAGGAAACTGAAGTGAGTCGAGTCAAAGAGCTTCAGGAGAAGCTGGAGCAGGAGATCACTGAGCTGAAGAGGAAAGATGCTGAGCTGAAGCAGCTCTCACACACAGAGGATCACATCCAGTTTCTACACAACTACCCCTCACTGTCAGCACTCAGTGAGTCTACAGACTCATCCAGCATCAATATCCGTCCTCTGAGCTACTTTGAGGATGTGACAGCAGCTGTGTCAGAGGTCAGAGATAAACTACAGGACATTCTGAGAGAGGAATGGACAAACATCTCACTGACAGTCACTGAAGTGGATGTTTTACTGTCAGATCCACCAGCAGAGCCAAAGACCAGAGCTGGATTCTTAAAATATTCATGTGAAATCACACTGGATCCAAACACAGCAAACACACAGCTGTTATTATCAGAGGGGAACAGAAAAGCAACAGCAGTGGAACAACAACAGTCTTATTCTGATCATCCAGACAGATTCACTGTATGGTGGCAGGTCCTGAGTAGAGAGAGTCTGACTGGACGTTGTTACTGGGAGGTGGAGAGGAGAGGGGAAGGAGTTTGTGTAGCAGTCGCATACAAGAATATCAGCAGAGAAGGATGTTATGAATGTGTTTTTGGACATAATGACAAATCTTGGTCATTATATTGTAACAACAACAGATATATATTTTGGTACAACAACATTGAAACTCGTGTCTCAGGTCCTCGTTCCTCCAGAGTAGGAGTGTACCTGGATCACAGAGCAGGTATTTTGTCCTTCTACAGCGTCTCTGAAACCATGACTCTCCTCCACAGAGTCCAGACCACATTCACTCAGCCGCTCTATGCTGGACTGAGGCTTTATTATGGTTATGGAGACACTGCTGAGTTGATTAAAGTGAAATAGACTGAAGTCTTTCATATTGTTGTAAGTTTAAATCTGTATTTTAGTTCCCTTTTAGTTTCTCTCCATCATTATTGTGGTATTTATGTGCTGCACATAAATCAGATGTCAGTCAAACATTATGGGCAGTACCTCGACATCTTCAACATGTTGTCTTGATGTTTTTACGTTTTATAGGTGGAGCTCTTTCCTGTGTCTGTTCAGCCATGGAGACTATCAATGCTTATGGATATTTTTATTTGAAAAATTTCTCCACATGACAACATAAACTTCTCTATCTTCTAAATGTTTACTGAATATTTTTCTTAGGTATTTGTATGTTGTTGTTTCTCTTCACTGATCTTAACAGAGAAGTCTACAGACCTTCCTTTATCACACAGATTTTATTCTCATTTGTACATTTATAAAGAAAACAATTAATTACAGAGCAATAAGAAATTTTAAGAAAGTGCACTATATCATAATTTATAGTAAAGTGTATTAAAGCATCGTTAGTTAGTCACTTATTTAGTTTGGAGCTGTATCATCTGACACTGTAGAAACATTTCCTCCAGCTTCAGCACAGAATGTTAAAAACAGAACTATTAATGAGAACAAACAGTAGGAACACAGTATCAGCAAACATCATGGCTTAAAATGGAGAGTAAAAATCTAAAAAGAAATAAACAAATTAGTAAAAAGGATTTCCTGTTGACATGTTATTGGTCCTATCTTGTCTGCAGCACCTCCAGGATGCTTCTTATATGTTTCTGGTTATTTTTGCACCAATTTTAGTTTTTGTCAGTAGGAAGTTCAAGTTCAACTCAGTGTGTTTGTTTGTTTTTTTCAAACTGATGCCTGACCTTGAACACCAAACATCTGTCAATAAAGCAATGATATAAAATGCTTATATTAGTACTGAAAAACTGCATATCCACTTTACAAATATAAATAATGATATAAATCCACAGCTGAACTGGAGGAGCAGCTGATCTAGTTCACTCATGTGTTTCTGGACTAAGAGTTGGAGCAAATACCTTATGATTCAGTGATGTTTGTTTTTGTTAAATATTTTGTAGATCCAAGAGTGAGTTTGACTCATGATGATGATGTTCCGAATTAAACAAAGTTGGTCACAAATTCTTCAAAGCTGTTTATTAAGAATATATTCACTTGGACTCATGAGACAGGCTTGTGATCCAAGGGAGCCATCAACTGGACAATTACTGACATGACAACAAAAAAGCTAAGTACAGAGGGGGGAACAGAGGTGAAAATACTTGCTTTAAAGGATTGTAATGTTTCCTTTTAAAATAAGTCTCTAAGGTCAGACAAAGGGACAGAAACTCATAGCTTTCTACCAGCCCAATGACAAAACTATAAGTTGTTTTTTAACATCTACTTTTTCATCTATTTGGCAGTCACAGTGAAAAGTATAAACATTGGCACGCTTTGTCTTGTGATTCTGCTGTTCGTAAAAAATGACCATGCGCAAAGTACCAGACTTTAAGGCTTTGACTTGATGCCAATGGCCTGAGGAGGACAGTATTACCCTTGGACATGTGTAGTCTGCCGTCTACTCAATAGAAGAAGAAGAAGCGCGGAAATGGCACAACTGTCTTCAGTTTCTGGGAGAGTTTAACAATGAGAGACTGATGATGCAGAAGAAATCTCCGTGGTTAAAAACATTAAAAACAGTCGTCCAGGATGATGAGATCCGCCACTGGCTCAGACTGCTGTATATCAGCCGGAGACCCGAGATGAAGTCACGCAGCAGGTATGTAAAACTGTGATGTTCTCAATGAACTAACACAGGAACGATCTGAGCTCAGTCTGTAAGCTAACAGGCTAAAATCAGAGAGCAGCTAATCAAACAAGTGCGTCCGTTTTTTTTAAAGGTCAACTTTTAACAATAGACTTTCATGAGACACATCAAAACCAAACAGGGAGGGAAAGCTTCGGTTTTCTGCACTGTGCCACAGTTCGCTGTCTGCTTCGGTTCACGACGCCTCACTCCGGGGCTACAGACAGTTCTCTGCCGCCTGTGGTGCTCCTCACCTCCGTCTGCACCCACAGACTTCCCGAGGTGGAGGCAGGCCGGCAGGGACTTTGAGAGATGGGCTTTACTTTTAAAAATAGCCCTTAATCAGGGTCTAACTCACTAAAAGATGGCCACATGTCTCTCTCCAACTTAATCTCTTTCTTTTAAGTAATTGTTTTTCATTGAAATGAAATTAATTGTTCAATAAAATGATTACATTTATAATTGAATTCAAGTTAAATGAATCAAGGTGATTTTGACTTTGCTAGTTAACAGGAAGAGAAACAAACTTACACAGGATAAAATGAAATTTGGAGCCAGCAGAAAAAGTCAGATCACAGACAAACAGAAACATTCCTCTTTGGCTAAAATAAAATGCAGATTATTGCTCATCTGCAGTTTTAATCATGGTGAATAATTTATGATTCAGCCAAGTAAGATTCTTCTGTGTGGAGGTTTTTCCCCTGTCAAAAGGCATTGACCATTACCTTCATCTAAACATGGAATTTAAGTCATGTAGTTGCCGTTGTTTGTTTTTAAAGAGGTCATAATATTTTTGTGATGGTAGAAATTTATCTTCAAAGTAATAGTTATAAAGTGAATTAATAAGACTTTCCAACAAAGAGAGGGAGTCACATGGTGCTTCTGAAACATTTGTACAAACCTCTCTCACATATGTGAGCAACATGCTCACAGTGTACAGCCCTGCTGACTGAGGCTGCACCTTTACCTGTCTAATCTTTTTCTTTTTACTTTGTTCCTCAAGTCCCACATCAACATGAAGTGTAAGGAGGAGGAAGATCTGGCTGGCCAGCAGGTCTGGAAGCAGGAGAGGAACTTCAATCTGGACCAGGAGGACACAGATCCCCCACAGATCAAAGAGGAACAGGAGGAACTCTGCATCAGTCAAGAGGGAGAACAGCTTGTAGTGAAACACGAGGATGAAGGCATCGTCGTCTGGAGCGGGGAAGAGCGGCTCAGACAGCTGCATAACATCTGGAAACCTGAGAAAGATTTACAGACCAGCGGTAAAACTGTAATCGCTTTTCTGAAGTGTTAACATTAATATTAAACCTACAGTTTGTATCAGTCAGATCTATTTAATGTGTATTCGTGAAAACATGACAGGGAGTTTTAAATGGACTGGTTCTTATATAGCGCTTTTCTACTCAATCTTGAGCACTCAAAGCGCTTTACAAAACTTGTGCATTCACCCACTCACTCCCATTCGCACAAGCACATTTTTCTTAGTGCTTTCTACCAACATTCAGACACACATTCCACAGATCAAAGAGCAACTTGAGGCAACTTGGAGTTAGTATCTTGCCCAAGGATATTTGAAATGCAGACTAGGTGAAGCCGGGAATCGAACCGATCAGTAGATGATCTGCTCTACCGCCTGAGCTACAGCCACCCCCAATAGTGAAGATTATTTTGAAAAATATCAAGATGTAGATCAGTTTCGAGATCAACTCCAAAATAGATCATCAGTCAGTCAGTAATAAGTGAGTTCTTTTTTGTTTGAAAGGTTTTTTTACTCTTAATGTTGCTGAAAAATGTCAGAACTCAAGTTCTCATTTGCATCAGAGTGCACAAATAACTTCATTTTTACACACTTTTAATTTCACCTGCAAATGTGAGCAACATGCCCTCATTACAGACTTTAACTAAAACTTTATCTTCTCAGAAGTGTTTTTCTATAATTACATTTTTTTTATTGTTCGTTTAGACCTCCACCAGCAAACTGCCTGTAAGGAGGAGGAGTTTGTCGCCAATCAGCAGGAGAGGAACTCAAGTCTGGACCAGGAGGACCCAGATCCTCCACAGATTAAAGAGGAACAGGAGGAACTCTGCACCAGTCAGGAGCTGGAGGAGATTGTACTGAAGCAGGAGATCAATAGTTTTATGGTGACTTCTAGTTTTGAGGAAAGTGACCTCAGTGAATCAGAACCAAACGATGACCAGCTCCTTGCTCTTAACTTTCCTGAACCAGAGCTTGAGGAACAGGAAGAAAACCAGCATGTGGACTCGGGATCAACTAGAAATGCGGAGCTGAAGAAAAGGAGACGTCACAAAAACCGAACAGATAAGTCTCGGAGTGAAACTGATACAAGTAAAAAATCTGTAAGCTGTGACACTTGTGGAAAAACTTTTCAGTGTAAATCCAACCTGACGAGACACATGAGAGTTCACACAAGTGAGAAGCCACATTCTTGTAGCACCTGTGGGAAAAGATTCATTTGGAAATCAGGATTGGAAACTCACGTAAGGATCCACACAGGCGAGAAGCCATATTTTTGCATCACCTGTGGGAAAAGATTTAATAAGAAATCCGGATTTGAAAGTCACGTGAGAATCCACACAGGCGAGAAGCCGTATTTCTGTAGCACATGTGGGAAAAGATTTGGTAAGAAATCAGGACTAGAAACTCATTTGAGAATCCACACCGGTGAGAAAGCGTATTCTTGCAACGTCTGTAGGAAAGAGTTTAGAGACTTGTCGACTATGAAAAGTCACAGAAGGATCCACACAGGTGAGAAACCATATATTTGTAGCTCCTGTGGGGAAAGATTCAGTTGGAAATCAGGACTGAATTTTCATCTAAGGATCCACCTGAGTGACAAACCAAATCACTGCAGCACCCGAGGTAGAAAATGACCTCATGCTCCAAGTCACGGTACATTTCCTGTCCACAGCAGTGAAGGGCACTCTATGTTGTTTGTTCCAGCCCTGACTTTATGTTTCTCTAAGTTTGATTTTTTTTTATTGGTCTTTAAAGGTGACACAAATATTTATTGAACATGGATGCTCTTTTAATATTTACCACAGAAACTTGTATTTCTTCTTCAGTATAGAAGAAAACAAACATGAAAATGAGTTTTTCATCACTTGTTCCTTGTAACAACCATGATGTGATTCCTTTTTATCAGCCAATAAATAAGTTTTGATACACAGGACTAAAGATTTAAAAAAGTTCAAGACAAGTATACAATTTTTATTTAAATATGTTTTCTTTGTGATTTATGTTAATGAAGGTTATACTTCAGTATGGCTTTGACCTGGTTGTCCTGGTTCTTCTTAGCAACATGTTGCAAGATTTGATTAAATTTTTTGTGACTTATTTTGTGTATTGTGTAATCCCTGCTAAATAAAAGCAGTTAAATGTGCTATATTGGCTCATGATAAGTGTTTATATCATTTTGCCTAAATGCAAGTAAACTCAATGTTTGCCAACTCTGTGTGTGCAGTTTGCTTCATAAGTACAGTAACAGAACTTAAACTACATGGAGCCTATTTTGATTACATCATTACAGATGTAGATATTATTCATAGTTCATATTTCACAGTGTGCTGCAATCTTCTCCACAGACCTGCATTGCTCTCTGTTCAGACCCGTCATCTTCAAGATGTCCACTAGATGTCGTCAGAGTTCCCCCACTTTCCTCATCTATTGTGTTGCCATTACGTGAGCCTGCTTAAAACCTACAGTCCTTTACATATGGGTTCATTCAGGGTCATGTTTAGTGGGCAGGTTTAGTGCGATGAAGGAAACTCGTTTTCTTTAACTTTACCTCTGAGTAAGTAACTGGAGTAACAGACTCACTGATTCCTCCCCACCTGCTGGACATGAACCAGCTGACTGACACTTGTTTTCATTTTCTCATTCATAAAGTTGCTACCAGTTCAATTCATTTATATTTATATATAGTGCCAAAAAACAACAGTTGCCTCAAGGTGCTTTATATTGTAAGGTAAAGAATGTAAAAACCTCCACAATTGAACAAGCTGAAAAGAGCAAATGCTTGGCAGCAGTGGCAGAAACAGGCTGTCTGTCGTAATCACTGTAAAACACTAATCACTGGTCAGTCATTTGTTGTGTTGCAATCGGTTACACTGAGGGAAAAAATTTCACAACTGGATCTCGGAGATAATGTGAATATTTGTGAAAATATGTGAAGATGAGGCTGAAATAACTCTGAGACTCTAAAACATGATGAAATGCTTACATATTGAAATGTGTGTAGTAACATGACCTACAGCTTGTTTAAGAACTCGTGATTTTTTTCCCCTGTTGGCATAAGGTGAAATCCTGCATAAAGGAGGTGACCTTTGCTCCCTGACTCAGACGTGATAAACATGACCCAAATCATTCACGTTGGTGCCAAATAATGTTTTGTTAAAGTTTAACAAGCTTTCCCAGCCTGAAACTGCCAGACAAACAAATCACCTGTTGGAGATGCTGGTTTAGCTCCCTGGGTAAAGTGGGTGACCCAGATGCTAAAGCCCAGCTATGACTCCTGCCTGAGGACTTTTAGTCTTGGTTTGCATCCAACTTTTCTGCCACAATAGTTCAATTTTCTTAATAAAACACCAAATTACAACAAGTTACCTCGAGGCAGTTTATATTGAAGGCACTTTATTCGAAGGTAAAGATCCGACAATAATACAGAGAAACAACAGGTAGAAGCAATGGAAGATTGAAAATAACGGTTGTCATTACTTTTCATTCAGTCATAAGATACAGAAACACCATCTGTTGTGTGTAAAGATGAACAGTAGGGGTAGGGTGATTTTCACCAGATCAAAGCCATGGATTCACAATTATGGTTTGGTGCTGTTGAGTACCTGGATAGAAAATGCACATGTGGAATGGTAGAAAGTGTTCAGCATGCTTTGATGATCTGCTTCAACTATGCTGGGGTGAGCATTACAGACTGCTTCTTAAATTTAATAACCAAATTGCATCAATGGGGAACTATAAATTCTACATTTGGATTTCTGTTTATTATTTCTGGCTGATTTTCATTAGATCGACCTGAGTAGGGCAGCGACAGATGTGTGCGGTCCAGAAGTAGAAGAAGAAGAAAGAGGAGAGCAGAAATGATGACATTCTAGGCTCGCTTTTCACCTTTGATGTACTCTTAGCAGGAAGACTTTGGTTTGGTGATGTGTTAGAGATAATTTAGTGGTTGAAGCTACTGTGGACTGACCAGATCTGCCATCAGCTCAGAGTGCTGGATATCACCGCAAACCTGAGACAAAGTCATACAGAACAGGTGTGTAAAACTGTGATGGTGTCAGTGAAATAACACTGACTCATGCAGGACTCTGATAAAAACTCAGCTTGTGGGCTAACAGACTAAAATCAAAGAATGCTTTGATTTTAGTTTGTTAATTTGATTTTAGTCTGAAAAAAGGACAAGTGACGGACAAGGTAAGCGACTCATGTTGTAACTGACGTCAGACGCCGGAGATTGTTGGCGGAAAATTAAAGCAAATGGTAGTTTAGATTTGAACAAATTCATTTAAGCTTCAGTAGGGGAGACCGGGGATAGTTGTAACATTTTTGACATTTCTGTCTGTAAATTGGAGCTCTTTTAAGGTAGTGGATTCAAAATGTAATGCAAAGTATTTACATGTCTCTGCTATTAAATAGTGCAGCTATTTTCTCTGCAGCACAATTACTCATTGCATGGTATGGTCTCAAACACGAAGAGTGAAATGTTACAATTAACCCCCTAGTCTGGGTTAGTTGTAACATATCCTGGGGTGAAATGTAACACAATGAAATAAGGGTACTAACAAAACATTAACATGTAATCTTTGTTTATTCAACACATGAATGCACTTAGAGCCATTTATGTAGCTGTGTGTGTGTGTGACAGAATGCAGAAATCCAGCTTTTGAACATATTCCAACCCCCCAAAAAAGACAAATTATGGAATTTTCTGCAACTGAATATTTCATTAATTTTGGTTGGTCTTCCTTGAGTTTGGCCTCATTGGCTCAGTGGGCATTATAACCGACAACTCTTGCACCAATTTTGAACATAACAATGAAGCTGAAAAAATGTAGTTGTTCACCAGCATTGCAATTCCATTACTTTTTATCCTGGCTTACCTTGGTGTGGTTTGCAAAGTGCTTCAGAAAGATGAGGAAATCTGTTTCTTGCACCCATCCTGATTTATTTCCACTACCAGTACTTCCTACTGGTCCATCTCTGACACAGTGGTCTGCATAATGTATGTGTGGGAACACAAACAGTGGAGGAATTGTGTTGCCAATGGCATTAACCGCATATACAAAAGCGACCAGTGAACCTCTCTCTGCTGATGTTGTTGCCCCAACTTGTTTAATATAAGTAAAAGTAAAAGTGTGGTAAGTTGTAACATCTGCATTATTGTTACAACTAACCCAGACTGTTGCTGTTACAACTGACCCAGACTCCTATAGCCATGAACTAGCTAACATTACAGCCAACGGCTAAAACATTAGCACTAAAGACCTACACAGAATATATCCCCATAGACATACAAATAACATAATTTAAGTTTGATGAGTTTAACTGCAAAGCAGATAATGCTATTAGAAATTGAAATAAAGTAGAAAAACTTACTTTTTTTGATGTTAAATTGTCTGTGTTTGACAAAATGTGCTGATTTTTCACATGTGATAGCAGAACTGAATTGGGCATGCACAGGATGAGTCACATCATTTGAAACTTAGCCTTGATTGGAGAAATTGGAAGTGTTACAACTGACCCACGTTACAACTATCCCCGGTCTCCCCCTATTACCAAATACACTTATCAATTGTCTTATAACTAACAATATTTGTCTAAATAATCTCCAACACCCTGGAGAACAACGGGGAGAGTTTAGAGACTCTCCAAGATTATATTGATCAGTGCTTTCAGGATCTCGTGATGAAGAAGGCCCAGTGTGCAGCTTCCCCGGCCAAAGCTGAGACGCCGTCGTCGAAAAGACAACGCCCGGCAGATTCCCCCGGCTCAACATCGCCAGCCGGCAAAGATATTGCCGACATACTGGAGTCAATCGACAAGCGATTGTCCAGTTTCGACGCAAGGCTGTCCTTGGTGGAGATTCTTCACCGAGAATTTAAATGCTTGCGAGAATCCCTGGAGTACAGCCAGCAGCAGGTGGAAACGCTTGCTGCTGAAAATGCCACGCTAAGAGACTCGGTGAAATGTCTCACAGAAAATGTTACCCAGCTCAATAGAGAAAATAAAAAAATAAAAGAAACAGTTATTGATCTACAAGCTCGTAGTGAAGGAAACTGTTTCCAGGGCCTACTCCGTGGATCGGCTTCCTCCGAGGCGTGGACGTCTATCAGCAGAGAATGTACCTTCACCTATCAGCAGAGAATGTCCCTTAGTCTGTAACACAGTCAAATATATTCTCAAGTAATATTCAAGCATGCCATTCAGCGTGTTAGTACGAGCAGCTCGGGAGCAGCTTGGGAGAACAAGAAAACAGAGACTGCTTTAGATTGTCTTCCCAAAGTGACTCAACTTTATTCACAAGTACAACAGTTTATATAGAGGGTAAAATTCATGAGACAGCAGATTTATCAGTTTAAACCAGTACAGACCAAGATAAGGCAGCGTCTTCCTGCCCTTGGGTGAAGAAGCATCCTTTGTGTAGTTTATTAGTTCAGCTACAATTGTGATTATCTCAGCGACATATTTTCAAGGCACAAAACGAAGAGTTCTTTCATTAGTGAAATCTGAAACAAACCATTTGGCCTTCAACAG
Source organism: Aulonocara stuartgranti (assembly GCF_965226115.1). NCBI lineage: Eukaryota > Metazoa > Chordata > Actinopteri > Cichliformes > Cichlidae > Aulonocara > Aulonocara stuartgranti. The sequence goes on from NC_138954.1 coordinate 4,737,183, forward strand.
GCCTCTAAAAGATTAAGAAACTAATGTAGCTGAGGGAGTGATCTCTGTGGTATTTCAACCTTGTTGAATGACAGAGTTTTCCTGTATAATGTCACTATAAAACAATATCCAGTAAATGCTCCCATGGTACTAAAATACCTAACACGTAGCATGCGTGATAATCTGGTATTTTCTGGTATTCCAGAAGCCGCTGGAGAGGACGCGGAGACCACGGTAAAAAGCTTCATCAAAATCCACCTGAAGCTGCCGGAGGACACTGTGAAGAACATCGTCTTCGATCGGGTACATCGCCTCGGCCCCATTCGGGCTACGGCCGGGAGACCACGTCCTATCGTGGCCAAATTCGGCCACTTCAAACAAAAACAACAGGTGAAAAGCCGCGGCAGGGAATTAAAAGGAACGGACTTCAGCGTGAACGACCAGTTCCCCAAAGAGATCTTGGAACGACGCAGGGTCCTCTTCCCAATCCGACGCGGCTTCATCCAGAAGGGCTCCCGCGCTGTCATCGCTGTGGACCGGCTGTACGTGGACGGACAGCTCCACCGCGACCCCAACATCACTCCGTGGCTGTATTAACCTCACACCAGATAAGAATCAGCTACACCATTTCCCTATCCACTCACACTAACTTGCATTAACATCTGTTTAACTTACTAGTATCAAATCGCATCTTAAAGTGTGATTTCATAGCAGAATTAACACCGTCACTCTCCGTCAGTGATTTAATTGGAATGTTTACGTTTTGTTTTTTGTTTTTTTCTTCTCGTTTTTTTTCTCTCTCTCTTTTCCCCCTCTTGCTTTTATGCTGCTCACCCCTGTCCTTGGTTTCTTTCTTTATTCCTTTCACTGCCTCGATCACCTGCTTCGACACTCATCCACAAACAACACCCTTTATTTCGACACATACACACCATGCGCTCAACGGCAGCACATTTACTTCAGTCAGACAGCGCACACAGTCGTTTAGGATACACACACTTAAGCCAAGCCTACTCATATTAGTAACTATGCAAACACATAGTCAGACTCAGGGAGCATCTCGCCACACATTTTTTCTCTCTCTCCTTCTTTTTATTTATGAACAAGTGACGTATTCTCTCCACCTGTCTAAGCGACGCACACAGCATACATCCCTATACACAAACATCTATGGGTACACTGAGGTTCATTACATGGAATATAAATGGAGCTGGCTCCAGAGAAAAGAGGTTAAAAATATTTAACCAACTCAAAAAACTACAGGCAGATGTTGTCCTTTTACAAGAGATCCACAGACCTCTTAGAGGTTCGAACGAACTTAAAACACCTGAGTTTCCTAATATGTTCTCAGCTTGTTATAATTCTAGACAAAGGGGAGTAGCAATTTTAATACATAAAAATATTAATTTCACAGTACTCGATACAGTTATAGATCCAGAGGGCAGATTCTTAATCATTAAACTATCTATACTTGATAAAAAGCTATGTATTGCAAGTGTATATGGTCCAAATGTTGATGATCCCTCATTCTTTCACGGTTTTTTCAGTGCACTCTCTGAACACTTAGATGGCACACTTGTTCTTGGAGGTGACCTCAACCTTGGACTAAATGAAGACATGGATAGGCTCAATACAGCGGGAACTCAGCGTAATTGGCAGTCCACAAATATAATCAAACAGTATATGAGCGACTTTGGTCTTTGTGATGCATGGCGCTCCCTTCACCCCACCAGTAAGGAATATACTTTTTTCTCACATGTCCATCACTCCTACTCTCATCTGGATTATTTTTTGGTCAGCAGCTCACTGCTGAGTGACATTTCAGACACTGAGATTCACCCTATAGCTGTCAGCGATCATGCTCCTGTATCTTTAAAACTAATGCACAAGAATAATACTACGCCAAGTAAAAACTGGAGATTTAATACATCACTACTTAAAGATGAAGACTTTATTAAATATTTTAAAAAAGAGTGGACTTCATATTTAGACTATAATGACACTCCCGAAACATCAGCTTCTGTTCTATGGGAAGCAGGGAAAGCTGTGATGAGAGGTAAAATAATTTCTTTCTCATCAAATAAAAAGAAAAAAGAAAACAAAAATATTCAGGAATTAGAAAAAAACATCAAATCACTAGAAGAAGCCTACACGTCCCACCAAGATCAGGAAACATTGAACAAAATACGCAAAACAAAACTAGAATTAAATGAGATAATTGATAAAAAAACAAAATTCTTAGTACAAAGACTACGCTTACAAAATTATGAACATGGTAATAAATCCGGTCAATTTCTAGCAAACCAGCTAAAAATAAATAAAGAAAAAACAACTATATGTGCTGTTCAAGATTCATCTGGGAACACAATATATGAACCGATACAAATAAACAACATTTTCAGGGATTTCTATAACACGTTGTATTCACCACAAATAAACCCATCTAAAAAAGAAATTGATCAGTTTTTGGACAACATAACTCTTCCAAAATTATTAGACACTCAAGCAATGGCACTGGATTCACCACTGACACCAGGTGAACTCCAGGAAGCCCTGATAAGTATGCCCAATAATAAGGCTCCAGGTCCAGACGGCTTTCCTGCAGAATTCTACAAAGAATTCTGGTCGATTCTAGCACCAGTTTTCTACAGAACGTTGTTGGAAATCAAAGAAAAGGGCAGACTTCCATCAAATATGAATTCTGCAAACATTAATCTCCTGCTAAAACCAGGCAAAGACCCTGTATATCCCTCAAGCTATCGTCCAATATCCCTTATAAATGTAGACCTTAAAATAATCTGCAAAGCTCTCTCAAAAAGACTGGAGAAAATAACCCCCCTCTTAATTCATCCTGACCAAACTGGTTTCATAAAAGGTAGGCACTCATCAACAAATACACGTAGATTACTTAATTTGATAGACTACTCATACAGTAAAAACCTAGAAACTACAATATTCTCTTTAGACGCAGAAAAAGCATTTGACAGAGTTAACTGGAAATTTCTATTTGCAACTTTACACAAATTTGGTTTTGGATCCTCTTTCATAAACTGGTTAAAAATATTATATAATTCCCCAACAGCTTGTGTCAGAACAAATGACCAGACATCCTCCAGCTTCTGTCTCTTGAGGGGCACCAGGCAGGGATGCCCACTCTCCCCTTCACTGTTTGCAATTTTTATTGAACCACTAGCAGCAGCAATTAGACAGAATTCAGTAATTAAGGGCATAAAATGCAAGAACATGGAACATAAAATCAGCCTTTATGCAGATGATGTGTTACTCTTTCTCCAAAATTCACAAACCAATATCTCTGTGGTGATTGAATTGATAAACTCTTTTGCAAGAATATCAGATTACTCAATTAACTGGTCAAAATCTACAGTCCTACCGATTAATTGCTCCCTCCATAATTCCTCTTCAACACCACTGCAATCGGGAAATATAAAATATTTAGGTATTAATGTTTCTCCCAAGCTTGCAGATCTAACTAAATTAAACCACATCCCACTTTTAAAGAAGGTAGAAGGTGATCTGGCTAGGTGGAAATGTCTACCCATATCACTCATGGGAAGGGTTGCCGCTATAAAAATGATGGTCTTACCAAAAAAAAATTATTTATTCTCAATGATCCCAACTAAACCGCCACAAGATTGGTTCAGATCTCTAGATTCATGTATGTCCAAATTGCTTTGGAAAAATAAACCCCCACGTATAAGCTTAAAAACACTACAAAAGACCAAGGATAAAGGAGGATTAGAACTACCTAACTTTCAGCACTACTTCTTAGCCAACAGGCTTCAGTTTATCTCAGGATGGCTAAAACATACTCTCTTAGATGAACCTTGGCTAGATGTAGAACAAGCACTTTGCAATAATCTAGAGATTTCAGATCTACCATTTATCAGCTCAAACATCCAACGACATGAATGCTTTAAAAGCGTCAACATCAGCTCTTCTCTGACAGCATGGTGGGAGTTTCTAAAATTCACGGAGTCTTCATTAATCCCATGCAAACGTACACCTATCTGGAACAACCCTGACATATTACAAAACAATAATATGATAAACTTTTCAGATTGGAGTGGTAAAGGAATCAAATATTTAGAACATATACTAGAAGGAACAGAATTTATTTCATTTGACGGACTAGTTACACAATATGGGATCAACAAGAAAAGATTTTTAGAATATCAACAAATTAAATCCATAGTAAAAAAGAAATTTAAACCGGGTCAAGTTGAACTACAAACACCACCAAGTGTGGTTCAATTTCTTACTCTTAAAACCCCCAAATTACTTTCCAAAATATACAGAATGCTTTCTAAAACAGATGAATCAGTATCACTTCCTATTGCAAAATGGGAAGCGGATTTATCAGCTAACTTAGACCAAAACTTCTGGTCTCAGACTTGCTTACAAACCTTTCATCTAATCAGAAATCCCAGTCTTCAATTAATTCAATACAAAATATTACATAGAGTGCACTATACAGGTCATCGGATGTTCAAGCAGGGGCGGAGCGTGGGGGAGGCTTACTGGGCTTAAGCCCGGGTTGTTTTGTCAGAAGCCCGGGGTCTTTTGGAGTGTAATTTTTTCATAGTTAGATGCCTGGCTGACAACTGTATAAAACAAAAAGTACACACAATATTCGAAGCACATAGTGCACACTGTGGGAATTTACGACTGTGCGTGAATCCCCCCTGATATTGGTATGATCCGAGCTCAGGCACTAAGCGACTGAGCGAGGGGGCGGGGCAGCTGCTGCCTGTGAGTGCACTGTTGGAGAAACGGAGCCAGCCATACTAAGGAGAGCTTAAGTTTGAGCAGGTACCAAAGCAAATCATTCGTACCATACAAATAATGTAAATATGACGGTGCATCACGAAAGATTGATATCAAACTGATCACTTGACCCATATTACGTTACTTGCTCTTCAAGTGAATCAACAAATGGCGAAATGAAAAGCCGAACAAATGCTATTTTTTTTTAGAGAGTCTTAGCTTACGTGTGTTTATTTCATATTTTCAGTTCTTACCCTCCCCGACTAAATCGGTTTCAGTTATGTACTGAAATATAAGAATGGACATTAGAGGCTTCTTTCAAAGAAAAAACTCAGGTAAATGTTATTTTATATATTATGCTTTGTATGTTGTTCAGTATATTTCTATGCAAAACAAGAGGGATTTCAGTACACAGCAGGATATTCACATTTGTAACCAGATATTTACATACACTTTAGGGAGAAAACATAAAACATTTTTACTGTACAACATCAATTTAGAGTAAACTTTTGTTTTAGATAAATATTGAAATATCTTTTGAATTAGTTAAATGTCAGAATAAAGAGAGACAGAGCTGTCTATTTTTTATCACTTTGATCAAATTTAGGAGTACATGTACACTAAGTTTGTTAATTAATAAGAAAACTGCAGACGATTCCATTCTGAGCTGAAGAAGCTTCTGATAGGTTAGTAGAGTCCATGTGAGTAAATTGGTGGCACAGCTGTGGATGCATATAAGGCAAAACACAGAGCCTGTTTCTGTGACATGGGAAAATCAAGAGATGTCAACCAAAACACCAGGAAAAGAACTGTGGAGCTCCATAAGTGTGGCTCAATTTTGAATACAATTTGGTGCCATTTAAAATTAAGAAATACAGACAGTTTCTCTCTTTACTCTTAAAGTTAACAAATATGTTTTTTATATTTATCAATCTAAAAAAATAAACATTTAGTCTGATTTGATGTTACAATTTAAAAAGTGTTTGTGTTTTCTGAAGAGTTTGTAAATATCTGTATATTTCATCATCATCATCATCATCGTTTATTTGTATAGCACTTTAAGAACACACCAGGCAGACCAAAGTGCTGAACAACACAGATCAAAACAACAACCAACCAAATTAAAAATACCATAAAATCATTACAAACAATAAAATAAATAAGAAGGTGTCAGTTTCCTACAGAGTTAAAAGCCAGGGAATAAAAATAGGTTTTCAATCTGGACTTAAAGACCTGCACTGATGACGCTTGTCTAATTTGGAGGGGAAGGTTATTCCAGAGCATCGGAGCCGCAATTGAAAAGGCACGGTCTCCTCTGCATTTCAGCCGCGACTTAGGGACCGACAGCAGCAGCTGCTCAGCTGAACGGAGCGAGCGAGGAGGAACATGTGACTTCAGCAAGTCAGTTAAGTACACAGGAGCCAGACCATTTAAAGATTTAAAAACCAATAAAAGGACCTTAAAACGAACCCTAAAATCAATGGGAAGCCAATGCAAGGAAGCCAGAACCGGAGTGATGTGATCGAATTTCCTACTACCGGTTAAAAATCGCGCTGCCGCGTTTTGCACTAACTGCAGGCGTGACAAGGTGCCCGACCCGACCCCTATTAAAAGGGAATTACAATAGTCCAGACGTGAGGTGATAAAAGCATGAATAAGAGTTTCCAAATTGGGTTTGGAAAGGAAAGGCTTAACCTTCGACAGGCGTCTGAGGTGATAAAAAGCTGATTTTACCACCCCACTTACATGACCTTCAAAAGTAAGCGCAGAATCAAGTTTAACACCAAGATTAGTGACTGAACTTTTCAGATGAGAGGTCAAATCACCAAAATCAACATCTGGAGAATCAATAGAACGATGCGGGCCATATAAAATTGCTTCCGTTTTGCGACCATTAAAATTCAAAAAATTATTTGCCATCCATAATTTAATATCGCTAAGACAGTCAAGCAGTGATTGACATGGGGAGATATCCAAATGACTAAAAGGTAAGTAAAGCTGACAGTCATCGGCATACAAATGAAATGACACTCCGTGTTTACGAAAAATCGCACCAAGGGGGAGTAAATACAGCGAGAAAAGTAATGGCCCAAGGATAGATCCCTGGGGCACACCCCAAAGCAGAGGGGCCACAGAGGAAGCGGCCAACCCCAGCTTGACACAAAAACTCCTTTCGGAAAGATATGATTTTATCCATGACAATGCCAGATCAGAAATTCCCACACAGTGATGTAAGCGGGAGATCAGCAGGTCGTGGTCCACTGTGTCAAATGCAGCTGTCATATCCAATAAGACAAGCACAGCATATTTACCACGATCAGTAGCAACAAGAATGTCATTCATAACTTTAACAAGAGCTGTCTCCGTACTGTGAAAGGGCTTAAAACCAGATTGGAAAATTTCAGACAATTGCGAGTCGCTCAAATAATCCAACAGTTGGGTATGTACAATCCTCTCCAAGATCTTGCTTAGAAAGGGACGTTTGGAGATAGGTCTAAAATTTGACATAGTAGAACTATCAAGGCCAGGTTTCTTAAGTAAGGGGTGTATGACTGCATGTTTAAACCCACTAGGAACTTGACCGGTTAACAGACTAGTATTGATAATTTTCAGGATATAAGGTCCAAGGATGGGAAATACTTTTTGGAGAAAGCGGGGAGTAACAACATCATTTGGGGAGCCACAGGGCTTAGCATGTAGCACCAACTCCTCTAAGTCACGCAGAGAAATCGGTGCAAAAGCAGGGAATAAGCTTGAGCAAGGAGAATGCATGGCCGGATCAACAATAGGTGGAATCAGAGGCCTCAGGCTAGCAATTTTGTCCACAAAAAAGGTGATAAACTTATTGCACATAGCCTCAGAGGACGGCAAAAGGTTGTAACCCTCCAAGTTAAGTACAGAATTAATCGTATTGTATAAAACACGAGGGTTATGAGAGTTGGCCGAAATAAGTTGAGAAAAGTAGGAGTGTTTATCGGCCTTAACTGCCCTCTGATAAGTTTTCCAACTAATCTTTAGGGCTTCCAGGGAGACATGCAATCTGTCTTTTTTCCA